>NW_017731393.1:248478-256482 GCF_001890085.2 Hipposideros armiger
CCCCGCGCACCCCTTGGGCCTGCGGCCCCCCAGGAGCATTCGTTGTCCCCACGCACCAACCCGGGCCTTCGCGCGTCCTCCGAGTCTGACCGTCCCCTGCGCATTCCTCGTGTCCCCTGGGGCCCTCCTGTCCCCTGTGTCCCCCGCACCAACTCCCTAGACCACCAGGTTCCCCGCGCCCCTCAGTCTCCCGCAGGGCCTGGCGGAGGTGGGCAGCGGGAGGACCAGGGCCGCCGGCGGCAGTGCCCTCGCCCGCTTCACCCGCCGGAGGGGTTCCTGCCAGCCGGGGCACTGGGGCGCCCCCCAGGTTCAGCGTGTGGAATTGGTCCTCCATGATTCCATTCTAGGGTGTCTTCTTCATGCCTGAGCCTCCTCATCCTCCAGCAATGCCTTTTCTGCGTTTTTTACACAAGACCATGGAGAACAAATGTCTGGGGCAGGGGTGGCTCCTGACCCTGGGCTCACAGTGAACTTGGGGACCCAGGCCAGTAGGAGGCAATGACCAGAGCCACCCACTGGGCCCACGAGGCAAGGAAGGTGGGAAAAGGCCCTAGGAAAGGACATCGAGGTTTGGGGGCCAAGGCGTCCCCTCCCCCATCGTTTTGGCGGCCGTTCTGATCGGTCACCAGATGCTGAGACCTAGGAAAAGCTGTTCCTTGTATCCACAGTATTACATAGTTGCTTTTCTCTCCCGTTCCTGGTGTCTACAAGTAGTTTTACAGAAACAAGTCAGCCCAAGCAAATGGACTCCCTTCCCCTGCCCTCCCGTTTACCACCCTAAATCCCCCAGGAACGCTTTCTCCTTAAAGGACCCCAGCCGGCTCCCTCCTTTGGAAGAGCCTCCAGCTGGAACCCGGTAGCTGGAATCACAAACAGCTGCCGCTGCTTAAAGCCAGGGGGGGGGCGCTCCAGAGAGCAGAGGGAAGCAGCTTCCCACGGTTCCTGCTCCTTTCCTTTGGGATGAGGACAGCGTGAGGGTCTGTCTGTCCTGGGCCAGCGGACTGCCTACTGTCCTATGCTGCAGTTCCTGTCAGGCGACCGCCTGTGTGTCTCACACCTATGAGATGGGAGGTGTTTGGAGGGTGGGTACAGTCCCCTGTGAGTACAGGCTGTGTTTGGTGGCAGGGCAGGAGACAGACACCACTGACCTCAGCACTTGGCATGCTACACTAAGGGACAGTGTGAGGTACAGATGAACGAGCCACCTGACACTGTATCTGTGCGCCAGCATCTGACCCAGGCAAAGAGCACAACTGGGGGTCAAGTGAGGAAATGGGTGACTAGCCGTGCACATGGGGGCTTGGCACCAGCTGCCCGCCGCAGCAGAGCTGTACCAGGCACTGCTCTGAGCCCTTCCTGGACGTGACAGCCCTGTCCCATCCCCATTTGATGGTTGAGGAGACACACAAAGTTATGCAACTGCTAAGGGATGGAGCCAGGGCGGGGGCCCACACAGTGGCCCAGAGCCGCCCCAACTCACCCCTATGGTGGAAATGCTTAAATTCTTTTGCAGGTGGGGCGGGGCACAGACAGAAAAACACACTGTGCACTATGCCTGGAGCTCTGTACATTCATTTGATTTCTAAGGTGCGACCACATGGACACAAAATATTAGTGAGGATGAGATTGTGGCCTTCTCTATTTTCAAGCTCCCTCCAGTGGTCAGATATCACTTTGGGGATCAGAGGGGTTTTTGGGGGGTTTTTTTGGCCAGAACCTCTCATTTGCATTGTCAGTCTCTGTATCTGGAAATGACTGTGTTCATCTTCCTGCTGCGGACCGCAGGTCCCAGGGTGAGGGCCCTGAATGTGGGGAGCACGACCATGCAAGTGAGCCTGGCATGGTGTGACATCCTCCCGCCCCCAAATGCTTGGAGTGCATCTGCTCTTTCTGGTGGCTGTTTTTTTTTTAAAGCAGGAACTTGGTTCAAGAGGGCTCTCTCTGGACAACAGAGTTGTCCAGGCGTGGTTGGGGAGGAAGCCCCGAGGAGGGGGTTGTCCAGAGTCCTGGGGTCCCAGGAGGGCACCTGGAAAACCTGACAGTTTTTTAAATGAATTAAAGCATCAAATTTCCCAGTGGTGCAGTGGGACTCCCGCTGCGTTGAAGCCCCAAGTCTTGCAAGATGGCACAAGGTTGAGGTCAAGCCTTGCAGCCTCTGCCCCAGTGTCCCACCCATCGTGGCTGGGGGTCCCTCCACCCACAGGTCGGGGTTCTCGCAACTCATTGGTCTATTCAGCCTGAATTAAGATGACATACCCCAGGCGTGGGGATGTGTTGTGGCCCCAGGCAAACACGGCCCCTGCGGGCGAAAGACGCCTCTGGTGTAGGACGGTGAGGCCCACACAGGGTGCGGGGACTGCGGTCGAGTCCCCGCACACCTGCAAGCAGCAGGCTCAAATGAACGGAGTTAGCGAGAGAAGGCATGCTGCTGCTTTCACGTGGGAAAGCTGGTGTGCTCCTCCGCACTGTTGCCCTTGGAGTGGCTCCAACCTGTCAGGTGAGTGGCCGGGGCCCCCCAGAGAGCCCTGCAGCCTGCTCCAGCCTGCAGCTCTGCGTGCCTTCTCTTCCTTCTAGGAGCGGGATGAGGAAGCCGCCCTGGGTGGAACATGTCCCTGTCCAGTCCATGCTCCTGGCAGAGGACTGCACTTCAGAAACCCCTGGACGTAGCCTGTCACATCCACTCCCGTGGGGGGAACACGTCATGGGGCTGAGCCACCATCACTGAGGTGGGGACAGAAACTGCACAGCAGGCACAGCATGTCACAAGGAGTGTCCAGGGAGGCAGTCCTCTCACGGGAAGGGAACACTTGTGACCAGAAATCCAGACAGCCTCCTGGTGCAGGGCAGGTAGGAAGGACCGCTGGGAGCAGAAGGCGGCTGCAGAGCGCCAGGTGCCAGGGCCTGTCTGAGATGCTCCGTGAAGGTGGGACAGGGATGTGGACATTTGGTCCAAGAATTGCACGTGGCGGATGGACACCTGAAGGCAGCACCAATAACCCATCCGTTGATATTGAACACAAGGCTAGAGACTCAGACACTTGGAAGTGCCTGCCTGTCCTATCAACTTGTCCACCCCTGACAAGATCCTGCATTTCAGGAGTCATGGCACCATCTGGCATGTCCCCTGGATGCCCTGTTAAGTGGCTGGTGTGGCTCAGGTGCCCATGAACCCACTGCTGCTGACAGACTGCTACAGAAGCTAAAATTCTATCAGGAGCCGCCCATTGAAAACAGCCCAGGTGACCCTCACAGAGTTGAGTTGAACATTTGTTCATTGGTTCCTTTAATAAGCCAATTTCGAACACTGGGAGCACAGGGGAAAAAAAGCATAGTTCTTGCCCTCACAGAGCTTGTGTTCTCCTGGATAGAGAAAATGAACCAGTCAGCTAACACACAAACACTGTACTTTCAGAATGGAAGTATAAAGCAGGTGTTGTGACTGGGACAGTGCAGGGAGGGTGATGGCTGAGCTGAGGACCGAAGGACAGCGAGGAGCCCCTGGGAAACGTGTCTGCATGGCCTAGGTTCTGGAAGAGTAGAGTATTCCCCAAGGGTTTAGATGGGGCCTGCCCTCAGCCTGGTTTGAGCTAAAAATTCTTGTTCCCTGTGTGGCCTCGGAGACCCTAAGCCAAGACATTATCCCAGAGTTCCAGGTTAGGGGGCCCTGGGCGGCTGGTGGGAGCAGCACACATCCTTTCACCCCATACTGTGCAGGACTGCCACAGAGAAAGGCACCCAGGCAGGGGATGACAACACCAAAGGAAACCAGCCACCATGCACTAGAGGTAGAAGAATCAACCATGAAGGACACTAGATACTGGAGTTATTGCCCACAGACAAAAACACAAGTAGGTTCAAAATAAACATGAGGATGAATAAGGTAATAGAAAAACCAAGACCAGGCAGATTTCAAAAACAAGCACCAAAGAGAACTTCCATAAATAAAAAAAAAAATCAAAGTTTGTAAAGTTCAGTGGGTGGGTTAAAAGATTGGATGCAGCTGAAGACAGAATCGGTGAAGAGGAAGGTAAGTCTGGAGACATTAAATATCGGGTTGTCAGAAAAGTCATGAAGCATTTTTGCAATAGAATACGTAGAAAAAATAGGTCATGACTTTTCCGACAACCCAATAGATGCAGCACTAACAGAAAATGCAAAAGAGAGATCAAAAGTGTGGAGACAGGTGTGCAGATGTATAATATACCTTTGCTCATAGTTCTCGGACAAAAGAGAACAGACAATGGGGGAGCCCATTCCTCCAGCGAGACCCCTCACAGTAGTGCAGCTTTAGGGCACAGCGTTCTGAGCAGGTGAGTGGAGTAACAGAAAGTGTGGTTGTCCCACCGACAGCTGGAACAAGAATTGTGGGAGGCAGGCGGTCGGCTGCACAGGGAGGAGCAGTCGGCGGTCAGGGTCTCTGCTCTTGTTCCGTGTCCACTGTGGGAAACCACTGGGAGTTTTTCCATAGTGAGAGAGATGGTCTGCTTCCTGCTTCCATAGCATCCCTGGTTGTTCTGAGGAGAGTCGATTGTGGGGTCAAAAGTGGGTGTGAGACTGTGGAGGTGTGGACAGCGGTGGGCGCCGGGGAGGGGGTGGGTGCGTGGACAGAGGTGGGCGCTGGGGAGGGGGTGGGGCATGGCTGTAGTTGGGGCGGATTTTGGAGGATTGAGCAGGACTGGATGAAGAGTACTCGTATGAGAATGTGAGATGAAGATGGAGATGGTGGCTGCTGTGCCGTTCACTGCGAGGGACAACAGGGGAGGCGGTAGGTGAGAGGGCAAGTAACAGTGAAACGTGCCACAGCTAGGAGGCAGGTGACGATGTTATTAATGGGTATATTAATAACGGAATGATGTAGTGTATCGGGAAACTCCTTCCAGGAAGCAGACGCACCCTCCCATTGGGGGCGGGTATAAGGGACACCCAGACAATGCAGGGAGAGGGCTGGGTGGGGAGAGTCATGGGACTCTGGAAGGAGCGGCTTCCTCTGCATGGCTGAGACTTTTACGGGGCCCTGGCCAGCACAAGAGACTGACGCACCTGGAAGCCCAGAGGCAACGGAGTCCATCCATTCAGAGGCCCGGCTACATAGTGAGTGGTCCATGCACGTCTATTGAATGACCAATGAATGAAGAACAGGTCATGAAGGAGATGGTGACCCAGAGGCGTGGCATCCGTCACTCAAACTGTCACCAGGCAGAGAATCACATGTACCATGAGGTCCTGGTTAGAACAGCAGAAGAGAAGAAAACACCCAGGAATGAGCTTAAGAAACCAGAAAATGTGAAAATCCTACTTCGGGAAAGCAAAGAGGTTGACGCACTCCTTTAACTTGTACTAAACTGTGGTCGTCATCAGAATGCTAATGTGGAGACAGTCCAATTAATCCCCAGATGTTTACAGAAAACAGTGTGAGCACATGTCCAGGATACTTTTACAACAGAAGAGTGAGGAATGACCACATGTGTCATAAGGACGCGATGGGTGACATTTCGTACAGAACAACGGAATGAGGCTAAGGGTCCGGAATGGACCTGAATCATATAGGAAGTTAGGATGCGGCGAAAGTTGCATCACAATCATTACGGAAAAGATGGATTACCCAGAAAATGTTGTTGGGACAACTGATTAGACATTTTTTGTTTTTAACTGAATCTTCACCTCATTCCTTACACCAAAATAAATTCCAGATGGAGCAGGAATTTAATCATAAAATCTGAAACCAGAAAAGCTCTAGAGAAAAATTGGGAAAAATTGCTTATCATCTTGGAGTGAGGAGGGCTTTTTCAAGCAAGCCACAAAACTCTAAAGGACAAGATTAATAATTTTGTCTGTGTTCTTTAAAAAAAAGTCAAAAGACCACAAATGGGGAAACATTGCAACAGATATATTAAAAGGCTAATTTTTTAACACATGAAGAGCTCTTGCAAATCAGTAATTATTTGTAAATAATAGAAATAATCAGTAATTATTTGTAAATAATAGAAAAATCTGCAGAAGATATGACCCCCATTTCACATTCTCTATTAAAAATTAAATTATATAGATTTACAATGAAATGAATGGTGTGAAAAATAAAGGTAATAAACAAACAGCCCTCCTCCTAATAATTTAAGACACTTTCCAGTGACCCCACTCTGGAGGCATTCATGTCTGTGGCATCTGCACCTCTACCCAGCTCCACAATTGGGGATGTCACGCTGGCAGCTGGAAGTTGGCCATTGAGGGAGTATTTGCACTACAGTTGGCAAACAAAGCCCAGCTTGATTTGTTTTGTTTATGGACAGGCTTCTCAAAGGCAACACCCTGGGGGCTCATCACGCAAGAACTTGGCGCTCAGCCTCCTGCCAACTGCCATGGACCCTGCAGTGCTGTGGGTGTTAGAGTTTCTGGATGTTTATCTCTGCAAAAAAATCCTTTCAGGGTCAGGAAAGTGATTTTTAAAAAGGCATTAAACACAGTAGCAGATGCTCATTTCCTGGAACAAAGGACCAAAGTTCTGAGACAGAGAGGGGCAGGTGGCAGCACTGTTTTCCTGAGTGAGCCGGTGGGGAGAACACCTTCCCAAGTTACAGCTACATCCAAAACCACAACTTCAAATCACCACCAGAGAGCCAGATTTGGCACCTCGGGCCCCAGGATGACGGCTGCCTTAGCCAACAGTGAGGGACATGGACAGGGAGCCCGCAGAGCCAGGCAGGCACCGCTGGGCTCGGCCACCCCAGGCTCTGTGACTGCACAGATGGTGGGTGGCCTCTGTCTGGCCACCAGGTCCACCGCCAGGTTGGCCTAACTTTGGATTGGCCACTGGCTCCCACCCCTTCCTGAAGGCCCCTGGGCTTCTCCCGCCAATGATCACCCACCCACCCACTCCTCTCTGGGCCAGGAGGGGCCTCAGTGACCATAACCTGCATGGCTCTCGAGGCTGGGTTGAAACAGGCACCCAGCTTCCACCTGGCACGCTCACTCACACGCTCTCTCTGTGTCTCCGATGCCCTCTGTTTCTGCTTAGGACCGAAATGCATCCCCCTCAAATTCATATGTCGAAGCCCCCGCTGTGACTGTCTTTGCAAACAGGGCTCGTAGGAGGTAACTAGGGTTAAATGAGGTCATAAGGGTGGGGCCCTAATCTGATAGGACTGTGAATTTATAAGAAAACAGAAAGATCTCTCTCTGCCCTGTGAAGAAGACTCAGCAAGTAGGCGGCCATATGTAAGGCAGGGAAAGGCCTCACCAGCAACAACATGGGCTGGCACCTTGATCTTGGACTTCTAGCCTCCAGGCCGTGAGAAATAAATGTCTGTTGTTTAAGGTACCCAGTCTGTGGTATTTTGCTACCGTGGCCCGAGCTGACTAATTCTGTCTCTTTCTCCCCCCCTTCCCTTGGAAGCCAGACTCACGTTGGGAGGAAGCCCAAGCCACAAGGAGAGGCACATGCAGGTGTCCCCACCTGTGGCCTGGACCCACCACTGGTGCAGGCATCGCAGAGGATCCCAGCCCAGCCTTCCTGCGCACCACCGGGCATTGGAGGCACAAAGCAAAGGGACAGAACCATAAGCCCAGACCCAAGAGGTCTGGTGGCTCAGGCATGTCTCTGTGGTCTTTTTCTATGCACACATGTACTTTCCCCAAAATCTGAATTGAAGTATGCATACCACATTTTTTCACCTAACAAATACCACGAGCATTGCTGAATGTTCGTTTTTCTCAGTGGCTTTTGGTGCTCCGTGATACGGATTTACTCTAATCTGCTTACCCAGATGCCCACTTGGGGGCGTTTAGACCAACATCATATATGTGGTAAAACATCACTGGCATGTCATTAAAATGGTCAATTATGAGGTGTGATCAAAAAATAAAGTTAATCCAGAGAAACCCAAGATGCTAATTTGAAAAAAATATATGTACCCCTATGTTTATTGCAGCGCTATTCACAATAGCCAAGACTTGGAAACAACCGAAATGCCCATCGGTAGATGACTGGATTAAGAAACTGTGGTACAT
>NW_017731393.1:258127-262233 GCF_001890085.2 Hipposideros armiger
CGGCGACTGATCTGCCTCGCCCGGGAAGAGCGCAATGATGGTGCCAACTTGGGCCAGTGAAGCAATGTCCTCCACAACTAGGCTGAAGAACAAAAGAACAGCAACTTGTCTGTTCCCCTTTCCCCAATTCCCCAGCGCTGTTCCCATCCCCCAATTCCCCAATAAAAATCTTAAAAAAGAAAGAAAGTGGCAAGAACAATGGGATAAGTGTGTTTGAAGCAAGGGGGAGTATTTTGAGGGGGATTAATGGCAGTGTGTCTTTTACTGTAATAATTTTTTAAAAAATTTAAACATTCACCGTATTATTTGATCATACCTCATAGTTCCTAAAACAATAGTAAGAGCTATGGGAGGGAGGAGGCTATGTTCTCATTGTTAACGGAATTTGATGATATCCTGAGAAAACACAAGGGAAAAACCTGGAAAAGCTCTGCAACCAATCAGAACTCAGAATGTTGTAAGGTATCAAGGAAAAGTCTGTCCTCCAAAACAGCAAACGAGGAAACAAAACACCTCTCGTGGTAGAGAACTGCTCCAACATCTGTTGGACAGAGCTCTGAATTTGGGGCTGAACATAGGACAACCCCCACTCCCCAAGGGTGACCCCTCCCTTCCCAGCCTTTCAGCAAGAGCTGAAGGTGTGTGGCTGGGTTGTAAAGGAATATTTGAGTGTGTGGACAGTGACGCCATGGCTCTCTGTGGGAGACTGATTAAGTGCTCCCCAACAAATGGATGCGTCCAGGAGGGTGGAGGAGACAGTAGTCAGTTGTGTGTCACACTGAGGAGCCAGGAGCCACAGGTGCCCAGATTAGACACAATTTCTGGGTATGCCTGTGAGGCTGGTTCCAGCTGGGCCAGCATTCGATCGGTGGGCCTTCTAAGAAGTTGGCCCTCCCCAGCGTAGTGGGCCTTGTCCAATCAGTTGAGGGCCTGAATAGAACCAAAAAGTGGGGGAAGAAGGAATTTGCCATTGTCCCTGCCTCACGGCTTCAGCTGGGACATCACGTCTCTTCCTCTGCCCCCACCCTGGGACTGACACCCTCAGCTGCCCTGGTTCTCAGACCCTTAGACACAGACGGAATTGACCACCAGCCTTCCTGCCTCCAGCTCCCAGACGGCACACCGTGGGGCTTCTCAGGCTCCACGTCACACGAGCCGGCTTCCCACAGAAAACGTCATTTGGGTGTGCGTCCCATTGGTGTTTCTCTGGAGAACCCTGGCTAATACAAGGAGCTTGAAAGCCTGATGCTAAAGTTCAGCTGAAAGAAGGCATATTGGCTGTGCCTGAGTCTTCTCACTCGTGAGACCAAGTGACCCCAGTGCCCGCCCCTGCCGGTCATAAGATCAGCCAGTGACAATGGGTGTAAATGAGGCGCAGCTGGTACCCAGAAGCACCAAGTAAAGCCAGCAGCGTTGTCATTGTCACTATTACCATGCTTTGGAAGAAGAAGGGGAATTATCCTAACCAGTATTTCAGTGTCTCACGCGATGGCCATGAACAAAGCCACACAGTGTCATTGCAAGAATCTAAGAAGAGATCAGTAGCACAGAACAGGCGTGGGACGTGTGGCCTCTTCTCGAGCCCGCTTGCAAGAAAGTCGAGTTTGAGCCTCCCTCTCACAAACACCAACATGAAACCCAGATGGATGACACAGTTGAAAATGGAAAGCACCAAATATGGAAGAGCCACTATTGGGATCCAGGGGACTTTCTGAGTAAAGAGACTTAAGGACACCGCTGGCTGAGAGCCAGGCTGTGTCTGTGTGCTTGGAGACCTGGAGATGTCAAATGTCTCCACAGCCAAAAAGCCACCACCAGGGCTGGCCGAGTGGCGCGATGGTTAAGAACTGGCTTGGGACGCCAGAGGGCCCCGGTTCGGATCCCACATATGAGGACCAGTGACACTGCCCTCTACAGCTAAGATGCTGAACAACAGCTCGACCTGGAGCTGGGCTGCCGTGAGTCGCTGGTGACAGCGTAGGCTGCAGCCCCTGTGGCAGTGGGTTGCCATGGGCTACCGTGTGTAGCCAGCAGCCACTGTGAGCGGCCGTCCAGAAGCCGGCGACTGATCTGCCTCACCCGGGAAGAGCGCAATGATGGTGCCAACTTGGGCCAGTGAAGCAACGTTCTCCACAACTAGATTGAAGAACAAAAGTACAGCAACTTGTCTGTTCCCCTTCCCTGATTCCACAGCGCTGTTCCCATCCCCCCAATTTCCCAATAAAAATCTTTAAAAAAAAAAAAGCCGCCACCAGCAAAGTTACAAGGGAAACGGGAGGAAAGGGTCTGGGACATATGTTGGGGGCCAAGGGCTGATACGCTGGGTACATAACAGCCTCCAGCGCGTGGACAGGCCCAGCGGGAGTGGGCAGGCCTAGGTGGTGATGGATGGGCTGAGCTCGCGGGAGTAGGTCTCCACGTACGGGGGTGCCCAAGCTACCCAGCAGGTTGCCGAGGACTGAACACCAGGACCCGGCTGTTGGCACGCGGTGGGCTGGGCAGTGGGTGTCAGTGCACAGAGGTCCCCACAGTCAGCAGGAGCAGCACATGCCCAGACTCAGCGCCAGGTGGCCAAGCGGGCGTGGGTTGGACAGCTATGGCACAGCCACTCAGCTGTGGGAAATGGCAAGTTAAGAGCTGGCTACAAAGAGAGTGTACCATATGATCCTATTTGGTTAACAAAACGTGTGTGTAAATGCGTGTACATGTAAAGTGCGTATTTACATGTAGGGGGTTAGGCATGTAAAACACCTACATTCATGTCCGGGGAAAAGATGGGAAGATTAGAAACCATCGCAGTGTTAAGAAGTTATCTCTGTGGTGGGAAATCAGCTGACTTAGTTTCTTTTTTTTTCTTTTATTACCTCTTTGTCTTATTTTCTCAGCAATGAATGTGTATAAATTGTGTAACAAAATAAAGGAAAAGGACACAGGCTCCTGGAGTCGGATCGCATTGTAGCCAGCAGGCTGCTGACTTGGTGTCGGGCGCCATCTGGCTGGGATTTGCCTAGTCCTGGAAAGACTAAGTGAGCAAAGGGCCCCCCACCCCATCTGTGCCCCGCAACAAACTGAGGTGTCTTTGTAAGGATGCTGTCTCCGCAGGGTTCCATCACGAACGTCAAACAAAATTATGCAAACCTGTAAGAGGGCTCCAAGGTGCCAGGGGAAAATGAATAGAGGAGTAACACAATGTTCACAGAAGAAGTAAGTATGTGACTGCTTGTTCACAGTCACCTATATTGGAAACCAGAGCTTTTCACTGCCTCCTTGACATAGACTGACTGTGGGCCTGGGTCCGGAGAACCCCCTGCATCTCAGTTTACTCAGGCTGGTGTCCACCTGGGTATTCTCAATGCAGGTGAGGCTTGGGCGTGGCACCTTGGGCCTGGGACCCGGAGCAGCCCTCTGCCCGGCAGCGGGTCCTGCAGGTGAAACCAGAGATGTCAACAGGAACGCGGGAACAGGTGTGTGCGACACTTCAAATAGCAATGCGTAGGGAAAGGAACGTCTCACAGCAGAGAAGCTGATGAACCAGGCACATGGAACATATACTTGCCAGTAAAACGGAATGCTTGTGCCGTGTCCCCAGCATGGGCATGTGCTCCGGTGTGTTACTGAGTGAAAGTCAGGACGTACAGCCCAAGGACGGTGGCCCGGGTCAGGAAGAATGCACGAGGAGGCGTCCCCACACTGACCAGCCTGTTCTGAGCCCTGAGAACAAGGGGCACCTTTGTGTTTCATTTAATGCTTCTCTGTGTTTCTTACAATGAGAATAGTGTCACAATAAACCAGAGTTAGATGCCGGACAAAAGAGGAAAGCAGCAAGCCCCTGACAGACACAGGAGTCCGCTAAGGATGCTCGCAGGTACGCAACGGCAGACACCAGTGCCGGCAACACCAGCGTTCAGCCTCCGCTGGTCTTATGACCATAGAAATGGTTTCCCGTTTTCTTTATTTTTCTCATGTTTTACAATCAGCAACAATGATTTTGGGAACCTGAAAGCAACATTACGTCTTAAGTCAAAGAATTAAAGTGGAGCCGATGGAGGTGCCCCGAATGCTGGGTTTGTGCGGGATCCAATGCAGCAGGAGCGGGGGTGGGGGTG
>NW_017731393.1:264733-269104 GCF_001890085.2 Hipposideros armiger
TCCTCCACAACTAGACTGAAGAACAAAACAACAGCAACTTGTCTGTTCCCCTTCCCCCAATTCCCCAGCACTGTTCCCTTCCCCCCAATACCCCAATAAAAATCTTAAAAAAAAAAAAAAAAGAAAAGAAACACAGAGTTTGAGGCATTTGGGACGTAGTCAGAACCTGACACAGGTGCAAGGGAAGCCCCAGAGAGAGAGGCGTGGGGGACACTGGTGCAGACACAGTATGTGGATAATACCAGCTGAGAATTTTAAAACACCGACAGAAGACAAAAAGGCATAGATTCAGGAAGTTCTATAAATGGAATTAGCATAAATAAAAGAAAATCAGCTAGGAACATCCTAGAAGAACTGTTGGCAGTAGAAAATTTAAAAGCATCCACGGAAAACATATCTTCAAAGTGCAACAAAAAGATACGAAGCACCTTTTCAACAGAAACAATGGAAGCAAGAAGATAGAGGAGTGAGATCTTGAAAGTGCCCAAAAGACAATGACCGCCAACCTCCAATCCCATACCGGGTGCCTGGGTGCCCACAGTGCAGGCCACTCCTGTTGGCCACCCAGCTGCTCCCACGGGCACTCCCACTCCCGAAGGCAGCACCCTACACTCCAGAAGCACCCCCTACATACTCCAGGACACCCGACAAGCTCCCCATCCCCGTCACACCGTCCCCACCTGCGAGGAAGCCGACGTCCAGTCCCTCCGTCAGGCCTGCACTGCTCAGGGGTGCTGGCCCGGCCTGCAGAAGCCGAAAGCTCACTGCTGTCACTCGGGGACCTCAGCTGGCCGGGGTTCTGCTGCGACTGGGGACAGCCTCACCTCCTTTCTCTGTGTCCAGATGCCAGGGAGCGGAGGGAGGTCCCAGCCACCCACTGCGTTCTCTCCTGACAGCTGCCGTCTTGGGGTGGCCCGGTCTCTATTCACCCAGTCTGTTCTTGGACATTTCCTCCACTGCGTGGCGAGTGACTCTCTCAGGGTCCTCCATACCCGAGTCTCTCTCCTCACGGGGGCTCCTCTCAGCAGCCTGTAACGGTCCTCTGCTGTCTGAGCGCCCAGGGCCGTAGATGGCCGCCCAGCATGTGTGATTTGGCAGGCAGGGTAAGGTGTGTGGGTGTTCCCAAGTCCTGCTCCCTCCAGGGGTGGGCTCACTGCCCCCCGAATGTGGGCTGGACTGACGTGGGCAGTCGTCAAGCCTTGCAGCACTTTTCCACCTGCTCTGGGCTCCCTGGCCGTGGGGACGCCGGTCGCCTGGGAGGACACGCAAACAGCCGCATGGAGAGGCCCCCTCAGGGAAGAGCTCAGGGCCCAGCAATAGCTACATGTGGGAGCTTAGAAGTGGACTCCCCAGTGCTGGTGGAGTCTTCACGGTCAGAGGACCGTGGCCTGTGGGGACTCCCCGAGCCAGAGCCACCCGGCTAAGCCTGTCCCAGACCCTGACCCACAGAAGCTGTGACATGATGAAGGGTTGTCGTTTTGAGCTGCTACATTTGGGGTAACTTGTTACACAGCAATTGATAATCAATATACCAACTACAGTTGTTCAAAATATGGAGCAATGTTGAAGTATGGGACTGTAATTTTACAGAACAATTTTGGACATCTATGAACTAAGAGAGATGAACCAGATAGCAAACATGGGAAGGTGCTAAGCGTTGGTGCGGCTAGCCGAGTGATTGTTCCTCAGTCTTTTCCTATTTTCTCTCCATTTTTAGGTCTCAAAATATTTTTATTAAAAAATTAAAAAGAAAAGCCAACAGTTTGGGCTTTTCAAAGCAGAGGTCTTCGGCTTTGGCCTCTTGGGTGGTTGCGTGCTGTCATGACCCTCTGGGCACTGACCCCTAGCTGCAATGCTCAGGCCACCCTGCAGTGTAGGCAGCTCTCGCAGAGGCGCCTGGTGCAGGCTCACAGTGGCCTGGTGAGTGTGATTTTGGTGGTCTTGCTGTTTTGTTTTTACTCTTAGCTCTTAATGTCACTTGGAATTCATTGTTAGGACAGTATGAGGTTGGGATTCAGTTTACCCTTTTCCTTCTCTAAATGGAAATCCCAGCATCACTGAAGAGTGTATCTTTCCCTCAGTAATTTGAGGTCCCTAAATGTCCATACACGTGGTTTTTAGTTAGGCTTGTTTTTGGACACCTGGTTTTATTCCACTTGCCCATTTGTCTGTCTCCGTACAAATACCAGAGTTTTAATGGCTGCAATTTGATATAATATACAGAAGACAATTTTCCTTTCCTTGAGCTTTATTTTTACTTTTAGGATTTTCTTGACTATTCTTGGGGATTATCTCTTCCAGGTGACTTTAGGGTCAGTTTATCAAGTTATTTGAAAATCTCGGTGACATGTGATTGGGATTAAATCGACTTTACAACCTGACTAGTGAAGAGTATGTATATTTTACAACTTTGCTTCCAACTCAGAATGGGCGTTTTCTGAGTTAGTTTAAACTCCTGTCACTTCCTACAGTTAAGGTTTAGTTTTTTAAAAATGTAGTCATGCACGTTTCCTTTTAGGGTTGACTGTGAATGGCACCTACAGATACTTGAGGGCTCTAACCACAGGTGGCGGGAGTCCTGGGGGGCACAGACAACAAGGGGGAGGGGATGTTTCACCTGGGGATGTTTCAGCAGGTCAGTCACAGGTCCCTGAGCCAGGTGAGCTGTGGGGACCAATCCACCAGCGCAGAGGCCGGAGCGGAAGGTCCCCGGCTCGGGTCTCCACCCTCGACCTGCGTAGCCTCCAGTGCCTGAGCTGCGCTTCTCAGACCCCGCCGGGGGCCCTGCCCACCATCCCGGCTCCTCCCAAGGCCCCGCCCACAGATCCTGGTCCGGTCCCAAGCCGCGTTCACCACCCAAAGCCCCACCCACCGGCCGGTTCCGCCCACAGGCCCCGTCCACCAATCAGGCCCCCGCCCCGCAAGCCCCGCCCATCCTCCGGAAGTTCTAGCACGGACGGCGAGGCCCTCTAGCCTGTGGTTCCGAGGCTCGGTGGCCGTGTCTGGGGTTGGAGGTTGTGGGTTCGAGCTGTAGTGTCTCCGCCGCGGCCCCGGTGCCTGTCTCCGTCTCGCAGGCGCGGCCGTTGCAGGCAGCGTGGCCCCGGCGCTCGCGGCGAATCTGCCTCTGAGAATCGGCGGGCGCGGCGGCGGTGGCCTCGCGAGAGTCTGGGCCCGGACNAGTAGCAACGAAAATAATTTTATGGTTGGGGGTCACCACAACATGAGGAACTGTATTAAGGGGTCGCGGCATTAGGAAGGTTGAGAACTGCTGCTCTAGACTGATCAGGAAAAAAAAGAGGCAGAAGACAAAAACGACCAATATCAGGGACATGGATGTGAAAGGGACAGGAGGAAACGTTTAGGTCATTGTCTTGATGTGGTGATGGTTTCATGAGTGTAAATACTTATCAAACTCATCAAGTAACCCTTGGGTCCAAGAAGAGATCAAAAGGGGGAGCTTAACAAAGCATGCATTTTAGAATGTTATTAGGCCTCAACAAAGCTGTTAAAACAAAACCACAAAAGCATTATTGGGAGGAATTTTAAAAGACCTAAGTAGAAGGCGAGGGGAAAAAGCCAAGCAGAGGTATCAGAACGTCACCAAAGCTGGAGCTCAAGGCTTGCCCAGGAGGGTCCCTGGGAACACCCCAGACTTTGGGTTTGACCCTGAAGGGCAACACCCTGAAGGCAAGAAGGCAGGGCCTTCCAAAGCGTGGCAGCATCCAGGAGGGGGCCCGACCCCACTGGGTGGCCAGAACACCACCAGAGCCTCACCATTTTCTTGACAGTGACCACCACGTAGCCAAGATCCCCAGCTGTGCCAGGACACAGGATCACAGTAGACCCAGAATAAACAACAGACACAGATCCACAGGCCACCAGACGTTGACATTGCTAGAAGGAACCTTACAATGTGACTAATGTGTTCAAAAACATAAATGAAAAATAAAGAATTTCATCAGAGAATTGAAGCCTAAAGGAAAATAATTCTATGGAAATTCTAGAACTGAAATATAAAAATGACAGAAATGAACAACTGCATAGATGACTTGAAAAGCAGATTGCACACGGCAGAGAGAGGACTAACGAAATGCAAAGCAGTGGATAGAAAACGCCCCGGATAGAAGCGTGGAGAAGAAAGCAGTAGAAACACAGAGTTTGGGGCCGGCCGAGTGGCGCGATGGTTAAGAACTGGCTTGGGACGCCAGAGGGCCCCGGTTCGGATCCCATATATGAGGGCCAGTGACACTGCCCTCCACAGCTAAGAAGCTGAGCAACAGCTCAACCTGGAGCTGGGCTGCCGTGAGTCGCCGGCGACGGCGTAGGCTGCAGTCCCTGTGGCAGTGGGTTGCCATGGGCTACCGTGTGTGG
>NW_017731393.1:272107-354268 GCF_001890085.2 Hipposideros armiger
GGCCGGGCCGTGCCCGCGAGCCGCCAGCATGACGGGCCGCGTGTGCCGCGGCTGCGGCGGCACGGACATCGAGCTAGACTCGGCGCGCGGCGACGCCGTGTGCACCGGCTGCGGCTCGGTGCTCGAGGACAACATCATCGTGTCCGAGGTGCAGTTCGTGGAGAACAGCGGCGGCGGCTCGTCGGCCGTGGGCCAGTTCGTGTCTCTGGACGGTGGGTCCGAGGTCTAGGGGCGGGGGGAGCCGGGGGCCGCCTGCAGGTCGGCGTTCGGAAGTCCCCCCTGCAACCGGGGGAGCGACGTGAGGTGGCTGCGGGGGTCCTTTGCTTACGTCCTGTGAACTGGTCCACATTTCCACCCGGGTGCCCGCCGCCGAGAGCCGCCTCCCCACGTCCCCGGAGGCCGCGGAGCTGCGCCCCGTCCCCACTCGTGCTGTTGATGGTCCCGTACGTGGAACCAGACCGTTTGCTCCCGCAACTTCGGGGGGCGGGCGTCTCTCCCTCGGCCGCTGCCTCTGAGGTGCGCCCCGGCGGCGCGCTGTCGGTACCGAGTCGCGAACTCGGCTTGTTGAGGGACACTGGGTGGTGGCAGCTTGGGGTGGTTATGAATAGAGCCGCCAAAAACGGCGTGTGAAGCCTTTTATATGGACACACGCTTTCATTTCTCTAGGGTGGTTCCCAGGAGTGGGCTTGCTGGGTTTAACTTTCCCGCGGACTGTCATACTGGTGTCAGTGTGGCTGTGTCATTTTGCGTTCTCAGCAGTTGCTCCACATCTTCACCGCACTGGGTGTTGTCCACGTTTTCTTTTTTTTTTTTCCTCTTTTCTTTTTTAAAAAGGAGAGCACAGCTCCCAGTGGCCCATGCGGGGATCGAACCAGCAACGTTGGTGTTTGCAGCATTGTGCTCTAACCAACTGAGCTAACGCGGTATTCTGCCAGTGTTTTTCTTTTTGACAGTTCTAATATGTGTGCTGTGGCGCCTCAGGTGGTGAGAATTTGTATCTCCAGTTGGTTTTGAACAGCTTCTCCAGTGCTTATTGGCTGTCCCTTAATCCTCTTTGCTGAAATGCCTGTTCAAGTCTTTTGTTTATTTTTTATTTAGGTTGTTAGTTTTCTTACTGTTAAGTTTTGAGCATTCTTTAAATATTTTAGTTAAAAGTCCTTGGATATGCGATTGGCAGAGTAGAAATTAATATTTTGAGTAAAAGTTTTAATTTTTTTTTTAAGATTTTATTGGGGAATTGGGGGAAGGGGAACAGACAAGTTACTGTCCTTTTGTTCTTCAGTCTAGTTGTGGAGGATGTTGCTTCACTGGCTCATGTTGGTATTATCATTGCGCTCTTCCCGGGTGAGGCAGATCGGTTGCCGCTCACAGCTGCTCTTGGCAGCTCATGCCGACTGCTGGCCGCTCAGACTGCTGGCCGCTCACGGTAGCTCACCCAGCCCAATGCAGCCCTATTGCAGCCTACAGCGACTCACAGCAGCCCAGCTCCAGGTCGAGCTGTTGGTCACCATCTTAGCTGTAGAGGGCGCAGCGTCACTGGCCCTCATGTGGGATCTGAACCGGGGCCCTGCTGCTCAGAGCTGGCGTCCCAAGCCAACTCTTAACCAACGCACCACTCGGCCAGCCCTAAATGTTTTAAATTTTGATGCAGTCCAGTTTATCGATTTTTTTCTTTCATAGATTGTACTTTTTGTGCATGTCCAAGAAATCTTCTGACCATAGGTTGCCATATTTTTCTTCGGATTCTTTTGTTATACCTTTAGCTCTGTGACCATTTTGAGTTTAACTTTTACATAAGTCTGCTGTGTATTGGAGGCTCATTTTTTGCAGGTGGATGTCCAGTTGTTCCAGCACCATATGTCGTGAGACTGTCCTTTCTGGAGTTGCCTCTCCTGCTTTGGCGGAGGTCACTGGCCCTGTTTGTGTGGGTCTGTTTGTGGGCCCTCTA
This sequence comes from Hipposideros armiger, assembly GCF_001890085.2. Lineage (NCBI taxonomy): Eukaryota > Metazoa > Chordata > Mammalia > Chiroptera > Hipposideridae > Hipposideros > Hipposideros armiger. The sequence continues at coordinate 274,056 of NW_017731393.1, forward strand.
TTCTTTTATTATTTTTAAAATTTTTTTTAGCCGAGCCATCCTGCCACCTGTTGGCAGCTCAGCGGCAGCTCAGCTCGGGAATTGAACCAGCAACCCTGTTGCTCAGAGCTCACACTCTTGAGCGAGCTCTTAACTAACTGAGCCACTCGGCTGGCCTCTGGGCCCTCTATTCTATTCCCTTGATCCCAGTGCCATCCTTTGTCTACATCACACTCTCTAGTCTACTGTACATTTATTGTAAGTCTTGGAATCACGTGTTGTGAGTCCTCCAACTTTGCTCTTCCTTTTCAAAATTGTTTTAGCTATGGTAGTTCCTTTCTCTTTCCATTAAATTTTAGAATAAGTTTGTATATTTACCCAAAAAAATGTTGGTGAGGTTTTGATTGGAACTGCGTTAAATCTCTTGATAAATTTGGGGCGATTTGACATTTTTACTATATCGTATCTTCCAATCCATGAACACAGTATGTCTCTCCGCACGTTTAGGTTTTCTTTGCTATCTTTCCTCAGTGTTTTGTAGTTTTCAGCATATAGCTCCTGTACAATTTTTAGATGTATGCCCAAGATCCAAACAGAACTATTGTAAATGATATATATGTATATTTTAAAGATTTTGTTGGCGAATTGTGGAAGGGGAACAGTGTTGGGGAATTGGGGAAGGGGAACAGCCAAGTTGTTGTCCTTCAGTCTTAGTTGTGGAGGGTGCAGCTAGCTCAGCTCCAAGTCCATTCGCCATCCGGCCACCTGTAGGCAGCTCGTGGCCACTCAGCTCAAGGTGCTGTGTTCAATCTTAGTTGCGGAGGGTGGGGGGGGGGTGGGTCATAGCCCACCATCCCATGCAGGAGTGGAACTGGCAACCTTGTAGCTCAGCTTGGGTGCAGCTCACTGGCCCATGTGGGAATTGAACCCGTGACCCTGTTGCTCAGAGCTTGCATTCTTAACCAACTGAGCCATTCTGCCAGCCCCGTAAATGATAATTTTTAAAAATTTAGTTTTTGGTTGTTCATTGTTAGTATATAGAAATATGCTTGATTTCTGTTGTTGGCCTGTTTCCTGTGACCTTGCTAAACTTATTAGTTCTAGGAGTTTTTTTTTTTTTTAAAGATTTTTATTGGGGAATTGGGGGGATGGGAACAGTGCTGGGGAATGGGGGAAGGGGAACAGACAAGTTGCTGTTCTTTTGTTCTTCAGTCTAGTTGTGGAGGACGTTGCTTCACTGGCCCAAGTTGGCACCATCATTGCGCTCTTCCCGGGTGAGGCAGATCAGTCGCCGGCTTCTGGACGGCCGCTCACTGCAGCTGCTGGCTGCTCACGCCGGCTGCTGGCTACACACGGTAGCCCGTGGCAACCCACTGCCACAGGGGCTGCAGCCCACGCCGTCGCCGGCGACTCACGGCAGCCCAGCTCCAGGTTGAGCTGTTGTTCAGCATCTTAGCTGTGGAGGGCAGTGTCACTGGCCCTCACATGTGGGATCTGAACCGGGGCCCTCTGGCATCCCAAGCCAGTCCTTAACCATCGCACCACTCGGCCAGCCCTGTTCTAGGAGTTTTTAAAATAGATTCCTTTGGATTGTCTATGTAGACACTCATGCTCTCGATAAATAGGGGCTGTTTTATTTCTTCCTTTTGTTTCTCTTTCTCGCCTTAGAGCAGACATGTCCTCCTTCTTCTCAATCTTAGGGGAGAACATTCAGTCTCTTCTCACTCATTGTATTAGTAATGTTAGCTGTAGGTTTTTGGTACCTATTGTTTATAAAGTTGTTTCCTTTCTACTCCTAGTTTGCTGAGAGTTTTTATCACAAATGAGTGTTGAATTTTGTCGTATGCTTTTTCTGTATCAACTGATAAATCATGTTTTTCTTCTTTAATATGCCAATATGGCTGACTTTTGAATGTCGAACCTGCCTTGCATTCCGGGTAAACTCACTTGGTCATGAGTGTTATTCTGTGTATGGGTTGCTGGATTAGATTTGCTAATATTGAGGAGTTTTATGTTTATGTTCATGTTGAATATTGATCTGTAGTTTTCTTGTAATGTCTTTGTCTGGTTTTGATATCAGGGTCATGGGCTTCATGGAATGAGTTGGGTAATTTTACCTTCTCTTCTGTTTTCTGGAAAAGATTGTATGGAATTTGTGTTATCTTCCTTGAATGTTTGGTGGAATTCTTCAGTGTAGTCATCTGGGCCTGGAGGTTTCTTGTTCAGGAGGTTTTTAACCCTCCATCAAGCACTACTGATCTCACAGCTTCCTTGCACACAAAGATGCTGCCTATGAAATATGTCTTTACTGTACTAAGTCACAAACACGACTGGCGATAGGTTACAGTAGAGGGGGAAGATACGGAAGTGATGAGTCATGATACTTAAGTTAACTGTTAGATATTTGAAAATTTTTGTGCAATGAATCTGTGAGATCAGTTGCGCCTGACGGAGGGTTAACTAAAGATTTCGCTTCTTTAATAGTTGTAGGTTATAGTTATAGTTTAGATTATCTCTTTCACCTTGGGTGAGTTTGTGGTTTTGAGGAGTTGGTCCATTTGATCAAGGTTGTTGAATTTTTGCAGAGTTGTTGGTACTATTCCCTTATCCTTTTGATACCTGCAGGGTCTGTAGTGATGTCTCCTTTTCTTTTCTAATATTGGTGTTTTGTGTGTTCTTTTTCTCTTTGTCTCTCTTGCTAGAAGTTTATCAATTTTATTGCTCTTTTCAAAGAACCAGGTTTGGGTTTCATTGATTTTTCTCTCCCGTTCTTCCTCCCCCTCATTTCTGAGCACACCGCACACGTCTTTGTGTTTGTCCTGGGTGACTTCCCAAGGGCTACTTCGTGAGACTGCTGGAGTGGGGCTCCCTGGCACCGTGTTTGGGGTTTTGTCAAACTTCTCTAGAGTCATCCAAGACTTTGATGGCTGTTGGGGAGAAAGTAACAACCACAGTAAGGACAAGTAACTGGAGTGGCTGACACTTACACTGTGCTGAGCGCACCTCTTCACCTGATGACAGTGCCTGTCATCTCTGGGCAGACAGGAAGCTGGGTGCAGAGGAGATGGGCTCCCAGAGAGTCCTGAATGGGAGGTGTGGTCTTGCCCATGCAGTGAAGTTGGGCACATGGCCTTGTGAGCACAGGCTCAGAGCCGGGTGTGATTTAAAGGTGCCTCTCCAGCCCGCCTGGCTCTGTCCTTTGGGCCCACTCTCCAGAGGGCCTGCAGGGAAGCGCTGCAGGGGTCCCGGGTTCTCAGCCCCTGGGGGATCCAGGGAGGCTGTGCTGCGTAGGGAGGGGAGGGGCGGCTCCTGCTCCAAGCAGCCCATCTGCTCATGGGGTTCTCCCAGATGCCTGGCCTCCCTTCCCTTCCAGCCGCCATGGCACTGAACCGACTCCCTGGCACAGGGATGTGTGCCTGGCGGCCCTTCTCAGCTCTTCTTCACTCCAACCCCACCTGAAAGTTGAGCTTTCCCCCGAGTTGCCTTTATGTGTCCCAAGGCCACTGCTTTCCTAAGCGGTCCTGCGTGTTCTTTGAGAACTAAGTGTGGACGGTTGGCTCAGTGGTTTACTCCAGAACATACAGATTAGTCATTGGGCCATGTGGCCAGAGGCCTTGCCACCCAGACTCCTGACGGGACTCTTGGAAACCACCCCAGAGCTCTGTTGTCCAGGCCTCTGCGAGAGACCACCCTCCCGTCCTCCCCCTGCCCATTCCCTGGAAGATGTTCCCGGACCAGCAGAGTGTGAGTCCAGTGTCCTGGACTGGTCACACAAACAGCACCTCACTGAGCACTGGTGACAGGCAGTGTGGAGACATCCAGACCAAGTCCTTCAGCTGGGGAGGGGTGGGCGCTGACGAGGGAAAGGCGACCAGCCAATAAGGGATGGGTGTGTGAGGTTGCGGGTGCCCAGCGAGGTGGGGCATGGCGGGGCGGGGCAGAGCACTGGGGCCTCAGCAGGTCCTGAGGAAGCGTCCTGCCGCTCCTGGCCCTTGTGTGCCAGGGACTGCAGGGGCAGAGCAGGGCTTCCCAACAGGGCACGAAGGATGGGCTCCGTGTGACAGGACTGCCGCAGCGTCCTGTCACACACACAGCCCACACACACTGAGGGCCTCAGGACAGCAGGGCTTCCCCTGGGTGTCTGTCCCCTGTGTGGGTGCTGGTACAGCCTGGAGGCTGAGAGAGCTCCAGCACCAAGCAACGAGGCTTCTCTCCTGGGAGCGCCGCCCAGGGCTTCCACAGTGACAGCGTCTCCTGGTGCGAGTGGTCCCAGGATGAAGTGCTTTGCGCACGTTTGTGATGGATGCTCGCCCCCGTAATTCGGTGTCAAAGGTTTGCTGCCTGCAGCCCGCTCCTGCTTGCGGGGGAGGGCCCTGTGCGCTGAAGAAGGCACGTGCCCCACTTGTAGGGGCTGTCCACCTGCGGCTGGGGGTTGAGCAGGTGCCTGAGGTCCCGGAGTTGGAAGGTTCTGCATCTCTTTTTCTACCTGGGGCCTCTCAGAGCCCCATTGACTTCTTGGCTGGTCTGTCCTGGAGGCTCTTGGGTGAGAGAGGACTGTTTGTATGTCATTTGCTGTTTTTTTTCACCCACCAGGCGCCTTGCTGCGTGGTTTCCATCAAGGGAATGTTAACCCTACAAAGCAGGCTCTGCGTAGCTGCCTCGGGGGGAGTTCAGGCTGCCGCCCTTGCTTGGCTGTTCATTCATCAGTGGCAAGAGGTCCGTGTCTGGCCCATCCTTAGTGCCTGCGACTCACCTGTCTCTCGGGTGTCTTTGGGCACTTTTGTCCACGTGCGAGCTCAGGCTGCAGGACGCTGAATTCCTCTGCCATCCTGGGACCACCCCACTGGACCTCGTGTGGGTGGCTCCCCTTAAAAGGAGTTTTACAGCAACAGAAACGCTGCACTTTAAATAAAATAGTACAGACTTATTGAAGGGTTTGCTTACCCATGTTGGAGGTGAAATGTGAGTGAAATGGCGTGTAGCACTGTGCAAGGGTCTTTCGGAGGCGCCAAGGCCCCTCAGCACTACCTGGTCCCTGCCTTTCTCTTTCGGTGTGGGGTGCTGGTGTTGCTGGTTTTGTCCGAGACGCTCAGAGTGGCTGAGCACACGACAGGCCCCCCGAGTCATGGGGGTCAGGCCTTTGCACCTTCTTGCTCTGGGAGCCACAGCCCCCATCCCAGTGGAGTTGTGGGTCCCTCCCTGCTGCCCACAAGGGGGCGGCCTTGGCTGGCCGTATGGAATGCTGCCTTCTGCTTGTGAGTTCCAGCTTGTATTTTTTTGTTACATACGGGATCTTGTTATAGAAAATAGCAAATGTTTTCGGAAGTAGAGGGCCTGCACTGAAGGGCATCTGAAGGGCGAGAACACCATGTGCTCGTGGTGGTGGCCAGAGGTAATGCTCAAGCCCATGGTCTCTGTGTGCTGAGATTCGCCGAATAAGCACTTTCGTACTATCCCGGCCTGCCTTCCAGGTTTTGTTTGTGGTGCCCAAACCCCAGGGGGTGGTGCTTGTCAAGTAAAGATACAGATCAGTTCTATAAGCAGGTTTTGACCCCCGCCACCCCTCGACTTGCAGGACCCAGTGAGGCACCGTCCTTGCCACAGAGAACTTAGTCTGCGGAGGGGACCAGCAGGGAGGTCCTGGTTTCTCCTGGAAGCACATGATGCACTGAGGCTATGCACAGGGAGCTTGGGGACCACGGGGCAGTGTGCATGTGTGTGTGTTATGTGTGTGCACATGTGAGTGTGCGTGTGTGCACACGTGTGCATGTGTGAATGTGCCTGTGCATGTGTGCATGTATATGTGTGTGCATGTGTGAGGGTGACTTGTACGTGTGTGCATATGCGTGCATGTGTGTGAGTGTGCGGGGGTGGGGGGAGAAGCAAGCCTCAGCAGACGGCTCCCAGAGCAGATAGAGCTGGAGCAGCCCCACGAAGGGCGACCTGGGCGGTGGGGAGAGACCAGGAAGGATGCACAGAAACAGGAAGTAGAGGTTGTGGAAGGCAAGGGGTGTGTGTGAGGTGGAGGGTGCAGGGGAGCGGAAGGGCAGAGGTGGCACCACCTCTCTGGGTTTTGGGGCTTGTGGGGGCGGATTGGAATTGGTGGAGGAGCAACGAAATTTCACTGAACGCTCGTCTCCACTCTAATTAGTGTCGCATCTTCATGTGTCCGTCAGGGTCTGAGCAGGGAGAGGAGGCTGGAGGAAGGCCACCCTGTGTCCTAGTTCCTGGAAGGTGGGGCTTCAGGGGGTGTATGCCATTTCATTGTCTTTTCTAATGCAGTATTATTCTACTTTGTTCAAAACATACCCATTTAATTGGAACAACGGGGCTATTCGTTTTCTAAAATTAGACTTGGGGGTGCTGGAAACAAACAGGCTTGGTGGCTGACCTGGTCAGGTGCCTGAATGGCTGTGGCCTTTGTCTAAGATATTTTAAACATAAAAATTCTGAAGTTTAAAAAAGCCAGCACCACCGGACAGCCTCAGCCTGGCAGAGCTCACAGGTACCGCGGGTCTCCGGGCACAGCATGCTGCCTGGCCCGCCCCAGCCTGGCGAGCGAGGGCACACTGCTGGGCTCTGCTCATTCTTGCCCTCCACGGCCAGCTTCTTGAAGACACTGAGTCTGTGGTGACCTGTTAGGGCAGCAACACCGAGTGTGACAACAGAGCCGTCTCCAGGCACTGCCCCCTGTCCCCGCATCATGCTCTGCTGGAGAGGGCCACAGGCTCCCCACCAGTCCCCACCGGGAGGCGGCGCTCATTCCCGAGAGTCAGGCTGGCCCTGTGGCCACTGCCCCCATGGGAGACGGCCAAGGAGGCTCCCAGCTCCGGGCCTTGCTTGTTTCTTGCTTCAGAAGCATCTGATGTGTCAGAGTGTTCCACCACGTGTAGCTAACCGGTCTGATTTGTGTTTCTAGGTGCTGGCAAAACCCCAACCCTGGGCGGCGGCTTCCACGTGAACCTGGGAAAAGAGTCGAGAGCACAGACCCTGCAGAACGGTACTTCCGCCACGGTGCTGCTGGGCGAGGGCGGGTTCTGAGCTCCCATCCTTGCCATCCTCCAAGCCCAGTGCAGGCCATGCTCCTGGGAGGAATTGTACCTGGAGTCACTCCCCTCTCTCAGGTCTCTGGGACCCCGTCTGGGCCTCCTGCAAAGACTGTGCCAGGGCCGCTTAGGGAGGTCAGGTCCTGTTTGTCCCTGGTCCCAGTTAAGACAGTCCAGAAACTACAAGTTGATACAATGTGACACGGCATGCTGTCACCTCCGTATTTTATAACAGATTGTGGAAATGTCTGTTCAGATCCCAGGCCTGTGCTTAATCAGGCTTCTTCTTGTTGTGGAATTGTAAAAGTCCCTTGTGTATTTTACAGACAAGTCTCACATGCATCACGCGATTAAGGACACGTTTGCCTGTCTGTGCGGTGTCTTCACATTTTGACGCTGTACTTTGAGGCACAAAGGTTTTCCTTTCTGATGCTGTCCAGTGTACCTATTTGTTCCTTTGTGTCTTTGCTTTTCATGTCATAACTAAGAAACATGGCCAATCCAATCCAAATCACAAAGATTATGCTTACGTTTTCTTCCGACTTTTGTGGTTAAAGACCTTGGATTTAGGCTGTGACCCACTTTGAGTGCGTTTTGCCTACGGTGTGAGGTAGAGCCTACTTTCTGTCTGGCGTGTGAGTGCCCAGTGTTCCCAGCACCATGTGTTGAGAGACTGGATTGATGACCCAGTTGGCCATGAGGGTGAGGGTTTATTTCTACGCACCTCTGTTCTAAGCTCTGTGTCTGTCCTGGGCCACTACCACTTGTGCTGGTTCTGTAGCTTTGCAGCAAGTTTGAAGTCAGAAATGTGAATCTTCCAGCTTTGTTCGTTTTTAAACATTGTTTTATTGATTATTCTGAGTCCCTTGAATTTCCACATGAATTTTAGGATCAGCTTGTCAATGTCTGCCAAGAGCCAGGGGTTGGACAGGGGTTGCGTTGAGTCTATAAATCAGTTTGGGGTGTCATCATCTTCACATCCCTGAACATGGAGTGTCTTCCCGTTGACTTGGCTCTTATTTGTTACAACAATTTTTGTGGTTTTCAGAGTATAAGTTTTACATTTCTCTTATTACAGTTATTCCTAAGTGTTTTATTCATTTTGATGCTGTTCTAAATGGAATTGCTTTCTTAATTGCATTTTCCAAGTGTTCATTGCCATTGTATGTATGATAGATGTCTGTGTGTTGATCTTGTATTCTCTAACCCTCGTAGAACTCATTTATTATGACAGTTTCTAGTGGATTCCTGAGGATTTTCTATATACCAGATCATGACATCTGCAGATAGAGCTTTACTTCACTTCCCGGTTGCGATGCATTTTATTTAATTTTCTTGTCTGACGGTCCTGGCTAGACCCTCCAGCACCATGTTCAATAGGAGTGTCTTGTTCCTGATTTCAGGGGAAAACATTCAGTTTTCACCACTAAGCATGATGTTAGCTGTGGTCAGCTCCAGCAGGGACCCTTTCTGCTGGAACCTCTCAGACATTTCCATGAGGACACTCAGGAAAGTTATGGCAAGTAAGAGCACCTCCCAAATCGGTGTGTCCCCACACTCCATGGTCTGTACCTACCTGCTGGTCACCTCCTTGGTTCTCAAGGACCTGCATCCCCTCCCCGCTGCTGCTGCGGACGGGGCGGCCAGTAGGGGACACCCACATGGGCCGACTGCCATGAGGGCTGGCAGTGGGCTTGTTACTATCGCTCGCATTCAGAATCTGTTTCTGGATTTCCACGGTGCTCTCTTCTTTGATCCCATGGGTTTATTATTGGTGTGGTTAGTGCTCTTCTTCCCAGCTTGATTCTTCTGTGGTTAGACACCATTGTCTGGAGGGGCTCAGTCTTTTGAGACAACATGACACTTGCTCTGTCACAGATGGCACGTCAAACCCCTGTGGTGACCGGATTTGTCCGTGGCCACCGTAATTCAGTCTTCTTTTGTCCTGCTGGTTCATTGGTGTCTGCAGACTTAGAGTCCTTCCCGGTGGGAGCCCCGCCCTGCTGCCCTTGCTCTTCAGATGGGGCCGCCACACGCTCCTTTTCTGTCTGGCTAGCCTGCAGGTCTTCTGCGTATGAAGAACTTTATTCCCAGTAAAGGATGTGTATGTTCCTAAACCTTGTGGTGCGTTGTGTGTCAGACCCCAATAGATTGTAAAGAGCAGAAGCCTGCAGACATCTTCATGGCAGCAAAACTGGAAACTATCAATAAAGAGCAATAACCCATCTGAGCAAAACAAACGTTAAATAACCCTGGGTTTACGTAAGAAATCAAAGCAGACCTCACAGACTCTTAGAATGGCGTATCTATTAGGTCTGAGGCCGAGGTGGGGCCCGCTGAGCCGCTTGGGGAAGTCTGCACCTTGTGGCGTCTTCCTCTGCAGCCCTTTCACGGGGCTCCCTCCTGGGGGTCAGCGGCCGGGTGCCTGCGAGGGGCTGGCTCTCCTCTGCCCTGCAGGTGCCCTCCTGCCTTTGGCTGCCTCCCTGGGTGTCAGTGTCCAGTGTCTGCCAGGTGGGGGCTGTGGGGGCCGAGGGAGGCTGTGGGGCCCAGTCCTAGACTCTGTAGATTTTGGCTGGAGCCGTCCACTTCCCGCCTGGGGCCGCACTCTGTTGACCTTCTGTCTGCAGTGGTTCCCTTTTCTTCTTTGCCCTGGTGAGTTTTTGCCGGCTTGATATCCTGTCATTTTCTGTAGCTTTCGGGGGTGGGACTGGAGGGTGGGTAATGGAGGGCAGGTCCTGGCACGTCTTTTAGATGTTCTCTTAGAGACGAGTTCTGCATTTCCGATGTGTTGGGCTCTTCCTGCCTCGCATTTCATGTTTTATATTTACCTGTAAATAACCTTCACTGCTCCTTGCTGATTTAACCATGGCTTGTGTTTTTTTCCTTCTTATTCTGTGTTCTTCACCTCCCCCGCCTGCCCCGGGGTTTGGGTTTTCCGAGTGTCACAGTAAGCAGTGTTGACGGTCAGTGGTCACCCTCAGCTTTTCAACTCCCAGAGCCTGGAGTTGGTCTGTCATCCTCCCATGCCCGTTCCACCACCCACCCCCAGCCTGTGGGGTTTGCTTGAAATCTGTGAATTTGGCTTCAGCTGTTACTATTTTTGTTAAATTTTGGTTGCCTGTCTTAGAAAATGAGGAGTTGAAAAATGAGCAGTCGCCTGGCCCCCCGTCATGCCTGTGTCATGAGTGGGTTTGCCGGCTGCTGGCCTCGCTTTCTCCCTCAGTTCTTGTGCCCACACCTGTCCCTTTCACGGGTTCTCCCCTGGTTTTGCTGGGAACGTACCTAGGCTGTGGTTAAAGGACGGGTCCGTGAGAGAGAAACTCTGGACGCCGTGCATGTTAGAACTTGACTTTGTCCTCCCTTGGGAATGCTTGTTGAGGGCTTTGGGGCAGGCGTCCCATCAGGTCCTGAGCAGGGGAGGTCATACCCAGCCTGAGTTCTGGTCTCTTTTTCTTTTATTAGTTTCAGGTGCACAGAACAACATAATGATTAGACGGTTACACCCCTCATAAAGTGATAACCCCCCACCAAGTCTGCTACCCCTCTGACACTGTATATAGCTATTCCGATACCATTGACTGTATTCCCTATGCTGTTCTTCACATCCTGTGACTATAATATATTTAATTATAGTTGACAGCCAGTATTATTTTATATTAGTTTCACGTGTACAGAGTAGTGGTCAGGCAACTACACAGCCTATGAAGTGATTTCCCCGATAAGTCCAGTGCCCATCTGACACCCTACATAATCTATTACAACATTGATTATATTCCCTGTACTGTATTTAATATCCCTGTGACTATTTTGTGACTACCAATGTGTAATCCCTTCACCTTCTCCCCCATCCCTCCCATCTGGCAACCATCAGTTTGTTCTGTGTCTGAGTCTATTTCTGTTTTGTTTGTTTGTTTATTCTGTTCTTTAGATCCCACATAAAAGTGAAATCATATGGCATTTGTCTCTCTCTGACTTACTTCACTCAGCATAATATCCTCTAGGTCCATCGATGTTTTTGCAAATGGTAAGAGTTCGTCTTTTTCACGGCTGAGTAATATTCCATTGTGTATATTACCACATCTCCAATTATCTATCGATGGCCATTTTGGTTGTTTCCAAGTCTTGGCTATTGTGAATAGTGCTGCAGTAAACATAGGGGCACATATATCTTTTCAAATTAGCATTTTGGATTTCTTTGGATAAATACCCAGGAGTGGAATTGCTGGGTCCTAAGGTAGTTCTATTTTTAATATTTTGAAGAACCTCCATACTGATTTCCATAGTGACTGCACCAGTCTGCAGTCCCACCAACAGAGCACAAGGGTTCCCTTTTCTTCACAACCTCACCAGCACTTGTGGTTTGTTGATTTATTGATGACAGCCGTTCTGACAGGTGTGAGGTGGTAGCTCATTGTGGTTTTTATTTGCATTTCTCTGAATGGTGTTTTTCTTTCTTCACTGGGCCCTGGTAGGGTTTTCCCTCTCTCCCTGGAGCTCTGAAATGCCGTGAGCCCTTTCATTTGGGAGGCATCGCTGGGCAGATTTGTTTCAGTTCTCCTTGTGTATCTGTCTGTCTGGGTCTGACGGTATGCAGCCCAGGGATGCAGTGCACTGGCCGTGTGTGCCCTGCGGGCTGAACATCCGTGAGTTGCAGCCTCCGATCATGGCAGAACGCTCCCTGTTGTCGATGGGCTGGCTGGTTTTGGTTTTCCACTGCGACAACTGGAGCGGCCTCCTTGTGTGGGTGTTGTTGTGTTGGACGTCATGGTGTGAATACAGCCCCTCTGATTTAGCAGTTTGTCCTGTCAGTGGTGTGTGGCTCATATGTGTTGTCCTGGGGAACAGTTCTCCCGGGAATGTGCCTGAGTGGGATTTCTGGGCACCAGATGTGCGCGCTCACCTGCAGTAGCCCTGGCATGTTACCCTCCCGTCAGCAAATGGCCTGAGAAGCCAGGAGCTGCTGGCCAGGTCCCCCGGCTCACCAGCCTGAGGGCACTCAGGCTGTGTGATTGGCTTTCCCTGGTGAGGTGTGACCACCTTCACCCAAGCTTTGGGGCTGATCAGAGGTCTTGTTTCTTGGAGTCTCTTGCACAAGTCCTTTAATTGACTTGTTAATCTTTTCCCCACTGATTCGTCCGTGTTCCTTCCATACTCTGGATTAGACTTCTTTGTTGCATATACATGTTTGGAACGCTCCTACCAGACAATGGCTTGTCTTTTCACTTTTTTTTTTTAATTTTAAATTTATTTATTTATTTATATATTTTTAAGATTTTATTGGGGAATTGGGGGAGGGAACAGCGTTGGGGAATCGGGGAAGGGGAACAGACAAGTTGCTGTCCTTTTGTTCTTCAGTCTAGTTGTGGAGGACGTTGCTTCACTGGCCCAAGTTGGTATTATGATCGTTGCACTCTTCCCAGGTGAGGCAGATTGGTCGCCAGCCATTCAATGGCGGCTCATGGCAGCTCACGCCGGCTGCCGGCTGCTCACGCCGGCTGCCTGCCACTCATGGTAGCTCACGGCAGCCCACTGCAGCCCCACTGCAGCCTACACCATCACCGGTGACTCACAGCAGCCCAGCTCCAGGTCAAGCTGTTGTTCACCATCTTAGCTGTGAAGGGCGCAGCATCACTGACCCATGTGGGATCTGAACCGGGAACCGTGCTGCTCAGAGCTTGCGCTCTCAAGCCAACTCTTAACCAGCTGAGCCACTCAGCCGTCCCACTTTTTTTTTTTAATAAGAGTTTATTTGAGCCAAATTGATGACACATGCTGCAGAGAAAGATCTCAAATGCTCCCCCTTTTTATTCTTGTAATGTTGTCTTTTGATTTCTTAACTTTAATGAAGTCCCAGCGTACCAGTCTTTTACGGTTAGGGTTTTTATGACTTGTGTAAGCAACTCTTGTCTATCCCAAGATCTGAAAATAATCTCCTGTGTTCTCACCGAGAAGCTTTATTGTTTTATGTTTCGTGTCTAGATTTATGATCCACCCAAATCAAGTTTTACACATGGTATGAGGTAGTGTTGAGGTTTACATTTTTAATATGGACACACAGTTCCAGCACCAATTCTCAATGGAACACACTTCCCCCAGAGCATTGCACCTGTCCACTTGTTTCCCTGCCCCCACCTGAGAGCATTGCATTGTCCACTTGTCCCACCCTAAGCATTACATCTGTCCACTTGTCCCCCCACAGAACATTGCATCTGTCCACTTGTCCCTATCAGAGCACTGCATCTGTCCACTTGTCCACCCCCCGCCCAGATATTGCATCTGTCCACTTGTCCCCCCACTGGAGAGCATCGCATTGTCTTCTTGTCCTTCCCAGAGCACTGCATCTATCCTCTCGTCACCACCCCAGAGCATTGCATCTGTCCACTTGTCCCCACCAGTGCTTTGCATCTGTCCGTTTGTCTCCCCAGAGTACTGCATCTGTCCACTCCACCCCCCCTCCGCCCAGATAGTGCATCTGTCCACTTGGTCCCCCGCTGGAGAGCGTTGCATTGTCCACTTGTTGCCCCCAGAGCATTTCATCTGTCTACCTGTCTCCCCCAGAGCACTGCATCTGTCCACTCGTCCCCTTCCATGCATTGCATCTGTCCATTTGTCCTCATCCCCCCAGAGCATTGCATCTGTCCACTTGTCATTCCCCCTCCCAGCGCTTTGCCCGCAGGTTCTTTGGCGCTGCTCCCTTGCTGCCCGCCTTTGGCCAGCAGTCATTGTCAGGCCATTGTGAGCAGCACATGCAGGGTGGGTAGACCTGGCCATTAACCAGAAGACCGAGGACCTCATGCAGCCCTTGTATCCCCAGCCACAGTCCTTGTTAGAGAGGAGGATGTGTACTCAGCTTTTTTTGGATGGAGTGGAGGTCCTTATTTTGTTCTTGGCCCCTGTGGTCTGGGCTGTGGAGGACGCTGGGGACCTGGGGTCTGTGATGGGATCTGCCTGCCCAGCGCGCTTACTCAGCAGATGAGTGGCAGTGAAGGAGACGGCTCTTTACTCTGCAGTCTCACCAGTGTTCCCGCTGTGGCCTCTTGGCCTTGGTTCTGCTCTCTGAGCCAGCTGACCACAGTTACTCTCATGTGCGGGTGGCCGTCTTCTCTTTTACTGCTGTCTTTTGACCCGTAGCTCTGGGATGGACTTGGCTGGGAAGAGGTGTGTATACAGACTTGGTGCTGCGTGCCCTGGCCGGTGGCGCAGAGAAGGCTGGGCAGAGCCTGGGCATTCAGCCCGGGAGGGGTGTCCATGTAGGCCTGTCACAGGATGTTGTCATCTGGGGCTCGTGGGGAGTAGCACTGGGCCGGCTGCCCCGACATAGCGACCTGACACCTGAGCTCAGGGACTTGAGAAAGGCACACACAGCACGCTGCCCCGCCTGCCGAGGCCCAGATATAATGCCATTTAAACATGGAGAGGAGAGGTCGTGGCATGAGAGTTGTAGGAAATTCACATCATAGCCACACCTAAAGTTTTACTGGAACACACAAAAAGCGAACTAAAGATGTAGACGTGAGAGGACAAACCTGCGTTCTGACTGTTAAATTGCCAGGCGGCCATGTGCATGGGCTGTGGGCTCAGCGGTGACCTGTCGCGCTGTGTTACGGGCTCGGCGGTGACCTCTTGCTTTGTGTCCTAGGCCGGCGGCACATCCACCACCTGGGGAACCAGCTGCAGCTGAACCAGCACTGCCTGGACACAGCCTTCAACTTCTTCAAGATGGCCGTGAGCAAGCACCTGACCCGCGGCCGCAAGATGGCTCACGTGATCGCGGCCTGCCTCTACCTCGTGTGCCGGACGGAGGGCACTCCGCGTATCCTTTGGTTCGGGGGCTCTCACTGGGCTTAGCTCTTGGTCAGCGTCCTTTTCGGTATTGGGGTTCGGTGGTTACAGTGACACGGTGCGGGCATTTAATGGGTTACCTGTCCTGTTGTTGCCTGTGGATGAATGCTGGGCATCCTGGGTGCCCGTCCTCGCTTGGCCCTTGCGGAGGACAGAGCACGTGCTCTGCTGCCGCTCTTCAGTGTGTTCCCTCAGTTGGCCTCTGTAGGCAGGCCTCATCCCATGCCTGCTCACTGTGCCTCTCCTGTGTGTGCCCAGGGCCGTCCCCTGCCTGTGTGACGCGTGGGCTCTTGGTCCCGCCGCTGGACCCTCTGTCTCCTGCTTCCTTGCTGTCTTCCCCACCGCGCTGGGGCTTCCCTGCCTGTGCACCCACCTGCGCGCGTCTGAGGATGGCCTCTCTTCAGCCCACACCCTTGGGGATAGCGTGGCGGGAGTCCAGGGTGCAAACGGTCGCTTCAGAATTTGCATGGCAGTGCCGGGGTCTTCCTGCCGCTGCGTTCCTGCTGAGCGGCGCAGTGCCCCAGTCTTGTCCTCTATCTGTGGCAGGCATGTGGCATCTGAAGGCCCAGAGCGCCTGTGTTCTCAGGCTCAGGGTTCCTGGCGTGTCCGAGTGACTCGGGGGTCCTCTGTGCCGCCCATGCTGCCTTCCTATCATGTCTTCCCTCTTTCTTCCCGTTTACCTTCGGCTCTGGGAGAGTTGATCTTTCAGCAGAACATGCTGCTGGGGGAGGAAGCTGGGTGCAGAGGCCACATGTGGGTGACTCCCCGTCTGCCAGACGTCGTACAGGAGAACCCACGGCCGAACACAGAGGCTGTAGGGCAGGGAAGAGGGGAGAGCCGAAGGCACGGCTTCTTTTTGAGGTGATAAAAATGTGCCAAAATTAGATTATGGTGTTGGTAGCACAGCTCTGTAAATCAGCTAAGAACCACTGAACTGGACACCTTGAACAGGTACATTTGTGGCTGTAACTTTGACCTTGTAAATCTGTTCAGGACGAGATAGCAGGGTGAGGGGAGCTCCGCCCAGCAGCCTTACCCCAGCTGGCCTCAGGATGGCTGTTTGGGGGTACGGGGCGGGGTACAGGTGTGACACGGTCTCATCTGTCTTCTTCTGGCTGCCGTCACCACCACCCCCGTGCTCCAGGCAGGGTCCCCAGACTTGTCCTGGTCACCCTTCTCCTCCTGCCCCTTCTCCCTTTCTGCCACGCTGGCCTGGCTGTGCGGTCCCTGTTCTGGCACCATCTTGCCTCCTGGCACATGAGTTCCAAATCCCTTGCCCCCAGCAGCCTTGCTGCCCCTAGGCTGTGCCGGCCTCCCTGACTCATAGGGGTCTGGTAGGGGCCACCAGGGGAAGGCTGGGAAGAGACCTGCTCTCTAGACCTCCTGTTCTGGGCCAGGGCAGTGTGATTGGTAGAAACTCGAGAGTTGTAACTGGACATACACACACCACCAACCCCACGTCTGTGCCAGACAGGTGACCAGGCCAGGGCGTTTTCCACAGAACTGGAGGTGCAGGTCGGTCACTGCAGCTCTCTGTGACATGCACTGAGTGCTAGGTGTGCTTTGGACACAGCTGCCTTTTTTTTTTTTTTTTAAAGATTTTTATTGGGGAATTGGGGGATGGGAACAGTGCTGGGGAATTGGGGAACGGGGAACAGACAAGTTGCTGTCCTTTTGTTCTTCAATCTAGTTGTGGAGGACGCCGCTTCACTGGCCCAAGTTGGCACCATCATTGCGCTCTTCTCTGGCGAGGCAGATCAGTCGCCGGCCTCTGGACGGCCGCTCACTGCGGCTGCTGGCCGCTCACGCTGGCTGCTGGCCACACACGGTAGCCCATGGCAACCCACTGCCACAGAGGCTGCAGCCCACGCCGTCGCCGGCGACTCATGGCAGCCCAGCTCCAGGTTGAGCTGTTGTTCAGCATCTTAGCTGTGGAGGGCAGTGTCACTGGCCCTCACATGTGGGATCCGAACCGGGGCCCTCTGGCATCCCAAGCGAGTTCTCAACCATCGCGCCACTCGGCCGGCCCCACAGCTGCCTTTTAAGTCTGATATTTACTGGGGTCCAGTGAGCTGCCAGTAGGTCTGTGGGTCTAAGTTAAGCCAGGAAGCCATGTACAGAGGCTTGTGTCAGCTGTGACTTGTCACACTTGTGCAGGCCCTGGGCAGGAGGGCTAGGTCTGCATAGAACACTCGCACAGCCGACTGGCCACTCCAGGCTGCAGCCGCCCTCAGACCCGCTGTCTCCCGGGCATCAGACCACTCACGCAGCATTACACCCGGGCCTAACGGTTCACAGGTCTCGGTGGCCCTCTCGAGTCTGAGCGTCTGTGCCCCGCGGCCACGTGCCCCTCACCCTGGGTTCAGCGGAGGAGGAGGCTCTCTCTTCCTCGCCTGCACACAGGGAGGCGCCCTGTGTGGTCTGGGGTGAGCAGACCTTCTTTAAATGTTTGGGGCAGTTCACAGTGAAGCCGTTTGGGCTGTCAGCTTTCTTTGTGGGAAGGTCTTAAGTATATGGGTTCAGTTTCTACAATAGACGCAGAACTATCCAGACTTTCTGCTTCTTGTTCCAGTTTTGGTAAGTTGTATTTGCAAAACACTCGTTCCTATCACTTCTGACACCGAATGTAGTGGGTACACTTAATATTCCCCATGACCCTTTGGTGTCTGTAACAGTTGTGGTAACATTCCCTTGTCCATGTCTTATGTCGGCAATTTTGCCTGTTTTTCTTTGATCCATCTCACAAGGGGGTTGCTAGTTTTATTAGTCTTTTTCTTAGTAAGAGCTTTATTGAAATGTAATTCACATGTGGTACAATTCACCCACTGAAATGTGCAGTTCAGTGGTTTGTAGTTACATTCAGAGCTGTGCCTCCATCACCACAGTCAATGTGACAACATTTTCATTACCTGAGAAAGAGCCCTGTCCCCTTAAGCTCCCAGCCCTAAGCCACCAGCAGTCCGCTTTCTGTATGTTTGCCTGTTGGGGACGTGTCATGTAAATGGCATCGTGTCATGTGCCACTGTAACTGTGCTTATTACCTTGTCGGGGCAACGCCGGACTTCTCCCACCAGCTGCATGTGTGTTCCATCGGCAGTGTGGGAGAGGCCGCAGCGTCACTACCTGTGCCAACACTTTTATTTCATTGGTTTCCTTCTAGTATTTCTTTCCTTTTGTTCTTTTTGGGTTTAATATACTATTTTTCCACCTTCTAGAGACACATGCTTAGGTTTAATTTTAGTCCTTCTGTTTTCCTAACATTTAAGACTATATTTTCTAAGTGGGGTTTAGTTACATCACACAGTTTTGATGTGTCATATTTTAATTCTCATTCAGTTTAAAATATTTCCTAATTCCTGTCGTTATTTCTTCGTAGATCCTGAGCCATTTATTATAGAAGCGTATGGCTTATTTGGAAAGGTTTCCTTGTCTGAGCTGCTTCAGTGTAATTCCGTGAGGTCCGAGGGCACACTGAGTGACCCTGTTTCCTGGTGTCAGTGACTGTGCCATGTGCACTCCAAGAACACACCTGCAGTTGTGGGCAGGGTGCTCTGTAAATGGTTAATCACCTTCAAGTTGTCCTTAGCGGTTTTCTGTCCCGTGTTCTGAAAGGTTAGGCCCCCTGCCCCACCGGCTGCCTGCTTTCCTGCGTCTCCTTGGTTTTTCATTATATTCTGAAGCCGTGTTATCAGGATGCAAATTCCCAATTGCTCATCGTCCTGGTGGAAATGACTCGTCTAACATAATGAAATGCCCCTGCCACTAAACGTTCCCCCCCGCAATTCTATCGTGTTTGATGTTAGTAAAACTATGCCCTTTCTTTTGCTTGGTGTTTGCATGGTCTGCCTTTTTCCAACTTTTCAAATCTAATCCTCCTTGATAATAGTCAAGATGTCTCTTGTAAGCAGTGTCTAATTGTGTCTTCTTGTTTAATTTTTTAATCCAGTCTGAAAATGTTTTTATTGGAGAATTTCGTGCATTGCAGTTTAGTGTGCTTATTGATGTGAGTTTATTTCTGCCACTTTGCATTAGGTTTGTTCCATCTGTTCTTTAGTCTCTCCCTTTCCTACCACCTCTTACAGAAATCAAGTATTTGGTTAGTCTGTCTTCCTTGAACTAGCCTGTCCCTCGTACATTTACCTGTTATTACTGTGGGTCGTCCGAGAGGTTATGTGCTTGTGCTCCTGAGAACACTCTCCGGCCTGTTGTCATCGCAGATGCTCCCGCTGCTCTGTTAGCTTTCATTCACTCAGCGCCCTCTGCGTTGGCCCCCTACGCATTCCTACTTCTGTGGGACTGGGGGGGGGAATTGGCCAGTCACGCTGTCTGCAAGCCCCGCCCACCCCCCCAAGCTGTGTGCTGAGAGGGTGCCCAGACTGACGCCTCAGGGCAGGTTGGGGCAGGGCTACGGGGTCCTCATGTGTGGTCTCCCTCTGATCTGTCATGGTGCTGAGGCCCAAGCTCCGGTGGGGGGGGCGGTTGTAGCCAAGCTCCTTCTGTACTTGTGTGGGAGGGGCTCAGTGCCCGTGAGAGCAGGCGCTGGGGCCCTGTGTGGTACTTCTCACTGCCTGGTGCAGTAGCCGCCTGGGCGGGCTGGGGTGGTGTTTGTGGTGGCATTTGTCTGTGGTGGGGCTGGGGTGGGGCTGTGGGTGGGGCCTGTTGGAGGGGTGGGGCTGTGGGTGGGGCCCTGTTGGCGGGGCCGGCAGGAATGGGTGTGGGGTGCACAGGTCTGCCTTCTGGGTAGGTGGTGCTCCTCAGGGGACTCGCCCTCTCGGGTCCCACCAGGAGCTGGGAATGAAGGTGAGGTATGTGCTCCTGTCTTGCTGCCCTGTGGTTCCACCCTTTATCTGCTGAAGGTCCACGGTTGTGTGGCCTCTCAGCCCTCCTGTTGGCCTGGGCGTGTTTCTCTCCCCACACTCCACCCGTAGAAACATGATGCGAGGCTGTGTGGAGGAGCTTGTGTTTTTCTGACTTTTAGTTCTGCTTCGTTTCAATCTCTGTTCACTTTTCCACTTAGAGTCTGAGTTTAAATCAGGTCCCATCTGTGATTGTTCTCCCAGAAGCAAGGTGGCGTGGGTGGCACTGTCCTGTGTTGCCTCACAGTGGCTGGTCCCGGATGCCGGGCAGTGGTGGTAGGGCTTGGGCCATCTCCACACTTCCTGGAAACCCGCTGAGGTCTGGCGGGGACCCTGTACTGTGGTCTGTTGGACTCGCAGGAGTGTCCAGAATCTACAGGTATTTTATCGCTGTCATTCTTTGTGTACATGCATCTCTTTTAGGCGGGCGCTCTCAGTGCCACCAACTAGAACGTGGCAGGCACCCGGCTGTGGGAACAGACGTGCTCATGCCTGAGCTCGTGGTCTGCTCAGCTTCTCGGGGCTCAGAAGGCCCAGTCCCCGCTGGCTTTTACACGTCCCACCAAGTTTGGCGGTCTGGTGTCCCTGAACCGAGAAGGTTGAGAGAGGCCGCTGGAAGGACACTGGCCTACCAGCTAGGCTGACAGAAGACTTTCTGAAGCCACCAGAAACCCCCAAGTGCCCATTAGGTGGGGAACCCACGTGGGTCAGGCCCCAAGGGCACTAACGGATCCTGGCCCGGGATGGGGCCTGTGAGGAGGCACACGGCTCCGATTGTCCTGCTCAGAGGAGAGCTTCGGTTGTCTGGACCCCCCCCTCCCCCCCTGCCCCCACCGGTGCTTCCTAACAGCCAGTGGACTTCGGGGCGGGTCCCTGCCACCATCATGGCAAGGAGACAATCATTTTAACTTGGTGAAGTTGAATTCCAACCTCCCTTTTAAAATATACATGCTTTTTTCTATCAGTTGCTCATAAAAAGTCTCCAACACCTGGCACAGGTGAGAAAACTGCGCAGTGGACCGCCCAGTCTGCCGGTCACTCCTTGGGTCCTTGTTCCCCCCGCTCTGCTCCTCTCTCCATCCCTCAGCCGTGTTCTGTTCAGCACATTTCAAAGTGAGTTGCAGGCATATGCCCATTCCCAGGCCTTCCGTGGGCAGATCATGACCTGACTCGATTTCAGTGTTTGCGATTTTTTTTCTTTTGAGGTAAAATTGGCATAAAAGGCAGTGCACAGGTCTTAGCTGTGCCGTTGGAGGAGTTGTGACAAGCGTGTACATCTGTGCAGCCAGGTCCCCCCAGGATACAGAGCAGCTCTGGCACTGAGCAGGTTCCAGGGGCCCCATCCAGTCAGGCCGCCCCACTGAGTTCGGGTACCGGCTGTTCTGCGATCGTCCACTGTGCATGTGTGACATGTCTTGGCTGTTCCTGTTGACGCACACTGAGCTGGTCCCCCTGGCGACTGTCCAGGAAGCTGCTGTGAACGTTCTTTGTCTTCCTGTGGACGTGTGCTTCCTGCTGACCAGAGGGGAGGTACATGCTCAGTTTTGTAGGAACCTCGAGGCCTTTCCCCAGAGCCGCTGTCCCACTGCCCACTGTCCCAGAGTCGCCAGCACTGAGTGCTATGGGGGTGGGTGTCTCTCTGACTTGCGTTTCTGTGATAGCCAAGGGAAGGCTCTTACGCATGTGCTTGTTGCCTCTTGCCTCTCTTCCTGAAGCGTCTGTTCAAAACCGTTGTCCATTTTGGGGCCTTTATTTTATTACCTATTAGACTTCAAGTTTTGGAGAGTTCCGTATGCCCCCCCCCAGTTTCCTGTTGACACCTGCTTTAGTGTGTGTGTGTGTGTGTGTGTGTGTGTGTGTGTGTGTGTGTGACAACTGATGGACCTGTGCCACACGTCATTACCACGCAGAGCCCAGTTTACATACGCCTACTCTTGGTGGTGTGCCTTCCATGGGTTTGACAAATGCAGGTGCCGCTGTGGTAACAGACAGGCAGTTTCACCCCCCTGAAAATCCGTGCTCCACCCACGCTCCCCCTCCCCCAACCCTGGTGACTGCTGATCCTGTTACTGTCCCCACAGCTTTGCGTTTTCCAGAGTGTCGCACAGTTGAGGTCTTACAGTGTGTGGCCTCTTGGCCTTGTTAACTTGTCTTTCTTCGATGTCACTGTGCATTCATTGGGTGCGGCCTTCCTTGCACTTGCTTCAATGGCCCTTTCTCATTCTCAGCCTTCTCACTAGCTTGTCCTTGTGCACTGTGGCATTACCTGTCTCGTGTGGCTGTCTCCCGATGAAGAACGTGCCTGCAGACAAAAATGGGACCTCAGAATTCGTGTTCAGCTGTCCTCCCGTGTCAGGCTGTGGTGTTGGGGACACCCTGCCTCCTTGATGGCTTGGGCTCAGGCCTTCCCTCTGAATACCTGGTCTGGGCTCTGATTCAGCCTCCTGGTCATGTCTTTCTAGTTACTTCTGGAAGCCACAGCAGCCCTGAATGATATTCATTTTCGCTTCATTTGACAAGTTCTTTACTCAGTGGCTTGTGTTTTGTATTCATGTGTGTCCAGCTGAGTTTTGAATCACTTAGGACATTTTCTGGCTACTATTTAATCAGCTGCTGAGAGCAAGGACAGGGTCCACACCAGAGTCCCCACAGTTGTCCCCTTAAGCACCAGCACCGTGGCAGTGCCTGCCAGCCACCAAGGGTGGCACAGTGTCCATGTGTCTGTCCCCAGGAACTCCCAGCAGGCACTCAGTGAATGCTTGTGGAATGGAGTAAATGTTGTCATGCACGGGTGGGCTGCGCTGTGGCGGGGGACACCTGACTGGGCAGGACTCTCGTGGGTGCTGTGAGGCAGCGTGCAGTCTGAGGACCACACTGAAGCCACCCCCATCCTGGTCGTGGTTCACAGGAGTCTCTAGAAGGTTCTGGTCAGCCATGCTGCCACCTCCATCCTCCTTCCTGGTGGGCACTGAGCATAGATTCCCAAGAGCCCTGGGGACTGGGTGAGATGCTCCTTGACAGCCCTACAGACATGCTCCTGGACCTCAGTGACCTGCTCCAGGTAAGCCGTCTCCTTCCGGAGTCCCTTTCCTGCAGGGGCTGTGCTCGGGGTGTGCGCTGGCCGGGTGGAAGGGTCCACAGGTGATGGGCACAGGAGGGCTTGGTCTCTTGTGGGAGGTAGTGGACATGGGGTCACAGTGGTGTCCTAGCCAAGCGGCCCAGCCTAGAATCAGTGGAGAGACCCAGGGGGACTCTGTCCTAGGCTCAGGAGATTTTTTTTTTTTTAAGATTTTTATTGGGGAGTTGGGGGAAGGGGAACAGACAAGTTGCTGTTGTTTTGTTCTTCAGTCTAGTTGTGGAGGATGTTGCTTCACTGGCCCAAGTTGGCACCATCATTGCGCTCTTCCCGGGTGAGGCAGAACAGTCGCCGGCTTCTGGTCGGCCGCTCACTGTGGCTGCTGGCCACTCACGCTGGCTGCTGGCTACATACGGTAGCCCATGGCAACCCACTGCCACAGGGGCTGCAGCCTACGCCGTCGCCAGCGACTCACGGGCAGCCCAGCTCCACGGGCAGCCCAGCTCTAGGTTGAGCTGTTGTTCAGCATCTTAGCTGTGGAGGGCAGTGTCACTGACCCTCATATGTGGGATCCGAACCGGGGCCCTCTGGCATCCCAAGCCAGTTCTTAACCATCGCGCCACTCGGCCGGCCCAGGAGATTCTTTAAAAGGAAAAAAATGTACTCACATGCATATGTTTTAAATGATATAAAAACCTGTATTTAGTTTATTTAGAGAAATTTGCTTTCTGGGTCCCAGGAATGCACTTTCTGCAAAATCGCTTATTTCCAAAGGACAGAACATGATGGAATGACCCAGTGAGAGGGACACCCATGTGGACGGGATACTCAGGGGGGTGGGGGCAGTGCCAGGGGGGGTCATGGAGGCTCTGTGTGTATCCCGGGAGACGGCACTGGGTGCAGGCTTGACCCTACACCCTGGGGTTGGGCCCTCAGTGCACTCCACTGAGGACTTGGAAAGAGAAATAATGTCATTGAAACAGGCATGTCTACAGTGTGAGGGTTCATGCAGGAGTCACACGAATGCTACCGTATGGGGAAAGTTTTGACCAGATCCGGGTGCCACACTGCCCCAGGGGCGACCAACAGGTAGACTTTTACTTAAATCTGATGCTGCCTGTTTTTGTCCTTCCAGCTGTCTTTATAAATGGCCTCTCTCAGAAGTCCTGCTGGAATATTCCGTGGTCAAGCTAAAAATATCCCACTGGAATTGTGGGAACCCAGCACTGCATGTGCCCAGCTTGGTTCAGGGCAAGGCCATGTGGCCTCGTTTCCATCGGTGACTTCCCAGGAAGTCCAGGAGTGAGGCCAGGCAGGACAGCCGCTGAGGAAGAGCTCGGGCCCTGCCTGGAGGGAGGGGGGGTCTGGTGGTTTTGCACTTCACAGCTTTGGAAGTGGGAAGCCAGTCAGGTGTCAAGACGGAAGAGGGTGACTGGGGTGGCTGTTCCCGCTGAACCTGCAAGCTCAGGCTAGGCACACACACAAGCTGCTTCGCCCTTCTACAGCCTCAGGTGGAGGAGCGTGCCGAGAAGGTGAGGTGGCCTGGCTGGTAGCTGGGGCCCATGCGCGTCCCTTCCCTCCAGCATGGTGTCCTGGAGTGGGCCGGCTCGGCTCCCCAGGGCAGTTGTCTGTGGATGTGGAGTGTGCCGTGTAGGTTGAGGGCCTCACCCAGGGAGCTTGCACTGCCAAGGGCTGACCAGTTAGCAGAAATGAGCAAAAGATTTACAATTGGAAGAGTGTGCCCAGGTTCAGGGTCACATTTCATTCTCATTCACACAACCAAGGTTCAGCACTCCTGACTGAGCTCACAGTGAACACTCTCCAGCAGGGTGACCAAGGGTGCGGGCAGGAGGCCCCTTCGTCCGTATGCCAGGGTTGACAGGGGTGCTCACTTGCCCGGGACACAGCCCCTCAGAGGTGGAGCCAGGAGCCCCCGTATGTGCAGTTCATCTGCCGTTGGGAGTGGAGTGGGAAGGGCTGGCCGGCCACACCCAGCCATGACCAACAGCCGTCACGGAGACGAGCCACAGGCAGAGTGACCTTAGACGAAGTGTCTGTGTCATGATTTCTGATAAGTACTGACGAACAACAGCATCTCTGGTGATAACTGTGTTTTGTGTACTTCGTCTTTTTAACATTTGACTTCCCATTGGAAGGCCGTCGGAGCCCATCTCCCCAGTGTCCAGGTCTTCGTCTGCCTGGGACATGGGTTAGGGACGTGGGAGGTGTGACATGGGCAGGGAGGATCGGGGACATGCCGCGCGACAGAGGAGAGAGCGTGTGGGGCGGCAGGTCAGGTCTCTGGTCTGAACAGACGGGGACCTGCTGGGAACCCCAGAAGGCTGGGGTGCTCCTAGGAAGATGCACGTGTACACGCACACCCATGCACCACACGTGCACATGCTGGGGGGGCAGTGAGCTCCGTGAGCCAGCAGCCCTCATGCTGGGGCTTCTCCTGGAGTCTTCAGAAGTCCTTCAGAGGTGAGTGCTTGAGGGGCTGGAGGGTGTCCCATAAGGACAGCCCATCGCCTCATTCCTTAGTGCCCTGGGCTGGACGCAGCACACACCGTCTTGACTTCTCCTCAGTGTCTTTTCTGGTGTTCCTTGGGCACTGGGCCAAGGGGCCTTGGTCCAGGGGCCTACAGTCCAGGCTGGATCAGGCCAGGGAGCCAGCTGTTTGAGAGACTGGAGGCAGAGGGCCGGGGCTGCCCTCTGGGAGGTCTGAGCCCCAGGGCAGGGCCTGGCAGAACAGGAGTGCCAGCTCTGCACTTTGTCCAGACTGCTCCATGGCCGGCCAGCAGGGGGCAGCGTGGCAGAGGCATAGCCTGGAGGCCTGGCAGAGCACAGAGGGGTCGGGCCCCTGGGCAGCGGCGGCATTTATGTAGGGTTATTTAAAGACTGAACAATGAAATGTGCACTTTAAGGAAAAAAGGTGACATTTCCTAAATACAAATGCACCATCGGTGTGCTTCTTCCTGACAGGTGAACGTGTACGTGCTTGGGAAGACATTCCTCCTTCTGGCGAGAGAGCTGTGCATCAACGCACCGGCAATAGGTACAGGGCACCCTGGGCGCAGCAGCAGTGCCAGCGCTGCCGGCGGGTAGGGGGATGGAGGGGGCGGGCTGTGCGTAAGTGTGAGGGTGCACAGGGGTAAGAAACACGTCCTGCGAAGCTGCCAGGAGCCCAGTGCATGGCGGTTATTTCTGATTTAAAACCGGAATGCTGAGGTCAGTTCCCGGCAGGTGTGGACAAGGGAACCAGACGTGATGCCGTGCATGAGGACCTGTGTGTCCACCTCTTGAGGAATACACCTGGTAGCCAGGTGCCTTGGGAAGGCAGGACCTGGGCACAGATGGAACAGCCTGGCCTGTATTAGAGTTTTCCCAGGAGGGTGGGTTTTAGTCTGCCTGGGGAGCCCGCTCCTTCCTGTGCCCGTCAGTGTCCAGGAGTGCATTTCCTTGTAGTAAGATGGCAGCGGGCAGGGGCTGTGGTCCTGGGCCACCCACATGATGGTCCCCTGGGGCTGGGAAGCCCAGTCAAGCAGGGAGGACCACAGACAAGCTACCAGCCCACGGCCTCTTCTCCCAAGAGGCCACATCCTGAGGGACGTCACATCTCTGGGCGTCAAGCCGAAGTTTTCCAGAAACAAAGCAATTGCCCAGGGAGTGTGTGCAGTGGGGGAGGTGAGCCTGCTTTACTCCGCAGCGCCCCTACCCCCTCTCACTCCCCTTGAATCTGCATCCCAGACATACAGTAGGGCTTTGTCTGAGCAGCTAGCACCCTTTACCAAGCACAAGACTCCTGGCCTGTTCCAGAGCTTTCTAGCCATAGCCCCAGGAAGCAAGCCTGCCCAGATGGTGGAGGCTGAGCCTGCCGGCAGAGGGCAGACGGGACACGTGGGCGTCCTGAGCCATGGCTTGCTTCTGACCTGGTAAACCTTGATCAGAATGTAGGTTTTCTGCGCTGCTGGGGAGGCGCTATGCCCAGTTGGTGGGAACTTGGGCATCCTGCAGTCACCTATTTACACATGGTCCTCCCTTTATTACAATTTTATTATGAAAATCCACTTAAAGAGACAAACTATTTTAAGTGACTTTTCCGATTTTGGATCTGAAGGGAAGGTCTTAAGCTCAGAACCACTTAGAATGGAATCCAGGAGGCTGGGAGGGATAGGCCAGCCCACACAGTAGGTGGTGTGGGTGCCCCTCGCAGGGTCTGGGCCTGCTGTGCACCCCCAAATCTGCCCTCTACTTGAAAAGTGCACCCCAACGTGCAGGAGACGCCTGTGAGACCCAGCCACCAGGATTCAGAAACCGGGGCTCTGGCCGTGTAGAAAAAGTCTATTTCCCAGCTGCGCTAGCTGATTGCGTATAAAGTGTGTAGAGCCCGTCAGCTACGGCCCTCCCCATGCCCCTCAGGCGTAGAAGATGAGCTCGGGGATCTGCCCGCCCTGGACCCCGGTTCCATTGGTGCTGTCCGAGGAGCACTGGAACTGGAAGGTCACCTTCCCACACTGCACCTCCGTCATGCCCTCCTGCCCAAAGTAGCTGAGCTCACTGCCGTCCAGGACGGCGCTGGCCGTGTAGAAGGTGTCCTGCTCCACCTGCACGGGCTGTTCAAACCACACCGAGAAGGTGCTGCTGGAGCCGTCCGAGACGAACCTGGTCAGGTTCTGGGCCAGGACCACCCCCAGTCGCTTGAGCTCGATCTTCACGCTGTACTCGGCTTTCCCGGAGCTGGACCCGTACAGGCCCAGCCCCGCCACAAACACGCGTCTGTCCACAGCAAACTGGATACTGTCGCAGCGCCCGCGGTAGCGCCATTGATTGCTGCGGTAGGCGGAAGACTGGAAGCGGTGGCACCTTTGCGGCGCGAGGCCCTTCCTCTTGGTCAGCGGAAAGGCCAGCAGGGGCTTGTTGGTCGCCGTGTACCACAGGAAAATGTTGTGGGTCTCCTCCAGCGTCAGGATGTCCGACTGGGCGGCACCATTGGCAAACTCCTCCAGGGTCATGGTTGGGATGCGGACCAGATAGAGCGCTGGCCCCAAAACATGCCTTTTGTTGCGTGGTGTGACCGGCAGGCCCTGCCTCCTGCACTCCGCCTCGGCCCAGTTCAGGACGGCCTCAAACACCACCGCCTCCTTGGTGTTCAGGGCCTCCCGGGTCACAATGATTTCCAGTGTCTGCCAGTCAATCTCACAGAAGCCCTCGGACCTCAGGGCCATCTCAGCCTGCGCGTCGATGACCTCCCAGCAGCGCTGGGTCAGCTCGGGCTCCTCAAATAGCCGGCTCTGGGACAGCAGGACACAGGCGTTTTTGGCTTCCAGACTCGTCTCCAGAAAGTTGACGCAGGCTTTTGCTAACGCGGGGACAATGTACTTCTTGGCAGCGTAGAGCGTGGCCAGCACCGTGTCAGCTTCCAGGTCAATCTCATCACTGTACATGTACCTAGGCAGGGCGGGGACCATGTCACAGGCTGCATGGGGCACGCCGTGCACCCAGGGCTTGGGGTTGGGAGCCCATCAGCCCCTGCGGACTTCCGCTCCAGGATGCTGGCTGGGGGCAACCAGGCTGAGAGGAACCACCCCATCCTTGCAGCTAGTAGAGCCGACTTACTTTAGCAAGATCAGGAAAGCCGCAGGCTCCACGTCGGGAATGTGGATTTCCGACTTAACTTCTGCCAGGTCTCCGTAAAACATGGCATAAAAGACTGAGCTACCGACGGCCAGGACGTACTGTGGGTGAGAGAGAGCTGCCCTGAGCCTTGGGCCCTCCTTACCCCCAGCAGCTGCCACACCCGGGTAGAGGACAGTGCACGCTCAGGGGGTGGCCTGTCGCCTTTGGGAGCTGAAAGGGCCAAGGCTTTACCAACCTTGTGGGCAGGCACTCTCCGGGCCCCGCCTGGGGGGCCTACAATGAAGTGGACATCGGCCATGAGCTCGTTGTTGAACATCAGCGCGTTCCTGTAAAGGGGAAAGGCACACAGCTCGGGGCTCGGTTGGCGCGGGGCAGGGGCCGCGGCGGGGGGCGCGGTCATGGCCGGGCGCGGCCCGGGCTCACCTCTCGCGCAGGGTCGGGTGGAAGGACTGCCAGTTGGGGCTCTCCAAGTTGTTGTTGTCGGGCGCGGGCGGCGAGGGCGCGGGCGGCAGCGGGGCGGGTGGCGGGACGCTGGGCGGGCCCTTCCTGCCCGTGGCGGGGGCAGCGGCGGCGTTGCTGTTGGCAATGTCGGTGGCGGTGGCGGCGGCGGCGCCGGTAGGCGCGTACAGCTCCGCGGCCATCTTCGCGGGCAGGGCGGCCTCCGCGCGCGGGGGCGGTGCACCGTGCGCCCTCGCGCAGCGCCGGGGCCTCGGGGGCGGCTCCGCGAGCACGAGGAGCGCGGTGAGGCACTGCGCCACCCGGCCGTGCAGGCAGGCCAGGGGCAGCAGCATGGGGCCGCAGCGGGCGCTGCTCCCTCGCCCGGCCGCCTGCCGCCCGGCCGCAGGGGGCGCCGTCTCGCCTGCGCGTCACTCAGCGTCATGGCGTCCGGGCCCGCCCCCGGCCCACCCCGCTCCACACGGATGACGTGTGCGCCAGTGGACCCGCCCCGTGCGCACGACGAGCACGCACCAGTCCCGCCCCGTGCGGGCGATGAGGGCGTGTGGGGAGATGGGCTGCGGTGTTGCGAGAGGGACAGGCTGGGGCTGGTGGCTGTGTGACCCCAGCTGCTCGGCCCCTCCCTGTTCTAGACAGTGCCCTGCGGGAAGGCTGTGGGTTGAGATCAGGGCCCAGGGTGGCCTGCGCCGCCTGTTTCCGTGGGGCCGCCCTGACCCCACCAGTGGGCGAGCTGTGTCATGGTGCAGTGATCTGCATTTCCTTGATGGTCAGTGACTTCCAGCATCTTGTCACGTGCTTGTTGGTTTTCTCTGTGTCTTTGGAGAAATGACTATTCAAGTTCTTTGCCCACTTTCTAATTGGGTTTTTGTTGTTAAGGGGTTTTAGGAAATGTTAATCCCTTATCAGACACGTGATTTGAAAATACCAGGGGTGCCAAAAAAATGTATCCATATGATGTGTGTTTATTATTTGTTATTGGTATATATTGAGTGTTACAATTTTAATGCAGTTTTTTCCTTTTTTAAAACGTGTAAACGTTGTTTTGGCTCCCTCTGTATAGTTTCCCATTAACTCCTCGGCACCTTTTCACCGTTTCCTTTGCTACACCTGAGTTTTTAAGTTTGAAGTGTCCCATTTGTCTATTTTTGCTTTTGTTGCCTGTGCTTTCGGTGTCACATCCAAGAAAGCACCGCCCACACCAATGCTAGGAAGCTTTCCTCTAAGTTTTCTTTTGGGAGTTTTATAATTTTCGTGTCTTCAGTTACCTCTTTAATCCGTTTTGAGTTCGTTTTTGTATATAAGGGAAGGGTCCATTTTTATTCTCTTGCATGTGGATGTCCAGTTTTCCAACCCCATTTGTTGAAGAGATGCCCTTCTGTCTTCTGCTTCTTATGGGAGGTCACCGACAGTGTGTGGCAGATTGTTCCCGGGCCCTGTCCTGTCCCGGGTCTCTATGTCTGTCCTTACACCAGTAACCACTGTCTTTTTGGCTTTTGTCTTTTAAAGCTTTTTCCTGGTGGTGATAACTTATTTTTCATTACTCTTTTGCCTACTTTAAATACTTTTACTTTGTTAATTTTTAAATTTTCTACTTAATGTTTATTTTACAATTTTCTCTTTAACAAGGCATTTACGTCTATAAAGTTATCTAAAAGATTGGTCTTTAGTTTCCTAATAGTTTGCTTGGAGGTGAGGTGACTGTGTTTATCTTTTTCTGGCTGAGTTTTAGTGTTCTTGTGCTTGAGGTCAGAGGGCATGCACATGCTGTGAGAGCTCTGTTCTCTGGTTTGGTCCGGTCCGGTCCTATTGAGGGCTTCTTTGTTCTCTAAGACAGTGTCGGTAACTGTCCTTCAGACTTGGGAGAAGCACGTTTGCTGTTTGCCGGGTGTTGAACTTAAAATACATTTGTTAGGTCCAGCCTGTGGTGATGGGGTGCAGCGCCTGCATGCAGTCGTTTTTCCTCTAGTCAGCTTAAGTTTGAGAGAACTGTGTTAAACACTCTCATTAGAGTGCTTTGAAACTGTTTCCAGCATTTTATGCTGTGTTTAGTTCCCGCTGTATTTCCCTGTGTCTGTCTTACCTTCTTTAAGGTGGTTGTTCCCCTTAAAATGTTCCGCTTGGCCCTTTTCACGGCTCTCTCACCTTGAATCCCAAGCTGCCATGGCGTCACCTCCGTCTTCTGCGCTGCGTGACCTGCTTGTGTGTGTGTCCCAGCACAGCTTTTTCTTCTTCGCTTTTGCACCGTGTGTGTGTGTGTGTGTGTGTGTGTGTGTGTATGTCTTGTAAATAGCCTTTTTATCCAAGCTGATGAGAGAATCTCACTTAGGTCACATGATCTGAATTTGTGGGTTGTTACTTTCTTCCTTAGCTTTGTTCTTCCCTTCTCCCATTGAAATTCCCCAGTCCCTCCCACCACCACCCCAGTCTCCTGGTGTATTTTCTCTTGAAACTTTTACCAGTTTGTTTGTTTGTTTGTTTGTTTGTTTTTTAAGATTTTTATTGGGGAATTGGGGGAAGGGGAACAGACAAGTTGCTGTCCTTTTGTTCTGCAGTCTGGTTGTGGAGGATGTTGCTTCCTTGGCCCAAGTTAGCACCATCATTGCACTCTTCCAGGGCGAGGCAGATCAGTCGCCGGCTTCTGGACAGCCGCTCTCAGCGGCTGCTGGCCACTCACGCTGGCTGCTGGCTACACACGGTAGCCCATGGCAACCCACTGCTGCAGGGGCTGCAGCCTACACCGTTGCCAGTGACTCATGGCAGCCCAGCTCCAGGTTGAGCTGTTGTTCAGCATCTTAGCTGTGGAGGGCAGTGTCACTGGCCCTCATACATGGGAATCTGAACCGGGGCCCTCTGGCGTCCCAAGCCAGCTCTTAACCAACGCACCACTTGGCCAGCCCCTTTTACCAGTATTTTTAGACTTACATTTTTCTGTTTCAAGAACTAATCAGTGTTAAAGTCCCACCTCAACCAGGATGAGCTCTTTTAATGTGCGTTTAATCCCTAGTTCTGATGGTTTATGATTTATAAGAAATAGAAATCTTAACAACTATTGATATTTAATTTTAAAAATATATCTGTTTTCTCCCAATAATATCTTTTCTAGCAACCAGATCACCAAAAAGACTCCAAAGCAGTGTAAAACAAAGCACCCAGGGTAGTAGTGGGCTGTAGCTCCAGACTGCCCAGGCTCAAACCTGAGTCTGCCCCATGATGGCCACGTGGCCTTGGGGCCCGGCGGTCTCTGCGCCGTCTGCTCACGTGGAAAGGGAATAAGAGGTGGCAGCTGTCTGTGTTGGGTGGGGTGGGCTGGGCTGGACGGATGTTAGAGTCATGCTGGTGCATCAGCCGAGAAGCACTGCTCGCTGGTCAGTGTGGGGAAGTGTCACTTGGGTCCACGCAGTCTCTTGGGGACCCATGCTGCTTCAGGGGCCAGTGCCAATCTCTGTGGCCTCAGAAACCTTCTCTGGGTCCTATTTGTGAGCCAAGGCTGTCGGGACGGATCGCGGTGCTTATAGGATCTCCCAAGGCTTCTGGGGCCAGAGCTCAGTCATATAAGCCCTGTAGCTGCTGGGAGGCCGGGAGAAGTGGTCTGGCCATGGCCCACAAGCAGGGTGCCTGGTGCTGGCAGATAGCGGCATCTCATGTCACCTGCTCCTGTTGGGGGTTAATGAGCTCACTGACGCCCTGCCGTGCCTGCCAGGGTCTCCCAATCCGCTTCCCCTACTCCTCCGCCATCTGCCAGCGCATGTGGCTCCTGCCTGGCACCCCCACAAGCCTCAGCCCCAGCAGCCCCTCTTGAGCAAGGCTTTGCTGGAGGATCCTGTCCAAAGGTCTCGCCCCTGTGTTCTCCATCACAGAGCCTGCCACAGAGCCTGCGTGGCACCTGTGACAATCACAGTAATCAGCTGAGTTCCATAAGTGATTTCGTGGCGATGGCAGCCCCAGAGGCTGGGAACTCCGTAAAGCCTCCTATTCCAGAGCCTGGGGGACATGCAGGGGTCCCTCCTGAGCAGGCTGGCTTTCCCTTAGGAAGCAGTAGGCACTTACTCATATGTAAAGAGATGAGACACATGCCCATAGACAAAAGGGCAGAAGACAGAAGCTGACATTTCACAAGAGTAAATGCAGCAAATAAATATGTAAAACATACGCTTGACCTCACTTCTAACCCACGGAATGCCAAAGGAAGCAGCAAAGTATTGTGTGTGGGTCTGCATGCCCCACCCGTGCACAGAACTCACACTGCCCACTAGCCCCACGCCATCTGCAACAGCCGCTACGCAGGCATGCACTGAGGGCCCCCAGCTGAAGGTCAGGGAGGCTGCAAGTCCCAGGGCGGGAGGACCCCAGGGAGTCTGCACAGAATGATGGGAGGGTGGCCCTGAAGGGGGGCTGTGCCAGCCGACGGTGGCCAGGCAGCTCCTGCCCAGGGCCCGCACTGAGGCGTGTGTCTGCCACAGACCCCTGCCTGTACATCCCACGCTTTGCCCACCTGCTGGAGTTCGGCGACAGGAACCACGAGGTGTCCATGACGGCCCTGAGGCTCCTGCAGAGGATGAAGAGGGACTGGATGCACACGGGCCGGCGTCCCTCGGGCCTCTGTGGGGCAGGTAGGGGTCTCGCAGTCAGGTGGCCTGGCCGCTGGTGGGTAGCGGGGAGGCTCCACCTCCACCTGCTCCCCATGGGCCCCCACAGTGCTAAGGGGCAGGACTCTTAGATGCTTAGGGGACCCCAGGCTTGACTGCTGGGGCATGGTCATGTGGCCAGCCCTGCCCCCATACTGAGTCATTACTGCAGAGGGCACCCTGGCCCTCACGGGACAACTGTCTGGTGTCCCCTCTGGTGCCAGCTGCCCGAAGACAGTCTGCTGTGTTGCCAGTGCTGTCAGTCTGATGGAGCTCCTAGACCTGGAACTCCCTCCCAGGAGGCCCTCAGGCTGGCAGAGCTGTTGCTCTTCCTCCCGGCTGCTTACCCAGGGCCCCCCCTTCCCAGAAAATGAAGGGCCCCCGTTCCCACACTCATCCACCAAGAGGGTCATCACTGCCCTCGGTCCGTTTTCCATCCAAAGCCTGACTTGCAGATTGCAGTCCAGAGTCGGGCGCCATGTGCAGCCCACTCCCTTTTCTCCCCAGCCCTGGGCTGTGTCCTCAGTCCTCAGCTCCATCGCCAGCCAGTGTTTCCCACACAAGGCACCTCAGAGTGAACTTGGCTACTTTGAGGGCTTATATGAAATTCTCAAAAACATACTTTAATTCTTATATTTAACCATGGAGTGTGTGACCAGCATTTTTACATTTTGTAAAGCAGGGCCCAGTCGCACGGAGAGCAGTGCGTGGCTCTCAGTGTTGTGACAACCACACAGACCGGTGCAGCCACCACCCGCAGGGCGGAGAACCCAGCTTTGCTGGGAGGCTCACCTGGTGGGGCAGTGCCCAGGCAGGGGTCTGGCTGCCCACAGTCAGCCCCCTGAATGCAGGGTCTGCCCAAGTGTTGTGCTCTGCTTCCTAACCCCCTGCTGGGTTCCTTTCTAGCACTTCTGGTGGCAGCCAGGATGCACGATTTCCGAAGAACGGTCAAAGAGGTCATCAGCGTAGTCAAGGTGTGCGAGTCCACGTTGCGGAAGAGGTGGGTGACTGTTGCTGGTGGCCTAGGGCGGGGCTGCCTCCTCCATTGGGCTGGGCCAGGCCTGGGGGGCAGGGCTGCCTCTTCCATTGGGCTGGGCCCTCCTAGGGTCCTGTTCACTTCTGTCTGGGCAGGACACAGCACAGCCCCTGCAGAGGGCCCCGGTTATCCTTTCTGGGGCTGCACCAACATGTTGCAGTGGTGGCCCCTTTCTTCTACACCTTGTTCCTCTCTAAGCTAAGTTGAGGTGGACAGTGGTTTGTAAAGTTGCTCAGACTCACAAGGATCAGGAAGTGGGCACTGAGAGTGGCCTCGCCAGTCTCCTGCTTGGTGGGGCCTAAGTGACCAGTCACCTAGGGGAAGCCGAGCTCAGACGAGGGCCACGCGTCGTGTAACCGCGTGACCCATCAAGGTGCTGCTTTGGGGTGCGGAGTTGACGGGTGGCCACAGCTCATCTCCAGCCACAGCTGCACTTAGACTGTGACAGGAGGGAGCACGGGCCACTGCAGGTCTGTTGTCCTGCCCAGTCCACCACCAATGAGTCTGCTACATGTGACTGGTTTTCAACAGAGGTCATGGCCTGTGGCAGCTTTCAAAGGCAGATGGAAAATTATGTGCTTATTCAACTTCTAACTCTCTTCTAAAATTCTTTCACTAAACATTTTGAAAATTGCATGAAATATAGAAAGTTGACCGAGTTGGGGAGGGTAAACCTCCAGTCAGGCACACCAGCGCACGACTGCCCAGGCTGCTGGCTCTTCTGTCTCCTTCCGGGGCCTTATCTGAGCCTGTCTCGGGGAGCCACGGGGCTGCCGGAAAGCATCTGGGCCTGTGCCCCCAGCTGAGTGTGACCAGGGCTCTGGGCTGTCCAAGAAGCTGTTTCGTGCACAGGGTGCCGGAGTAAGTGGCTCTTTTCAGGGCCGTAGACTCTCTTTCACGTCTCTGTCTTAGGCTCACGGAATTTGAAGACACCCCCACTAGTCAGCTGACTGTGGACGAGTTTATGAAGATTGATTTGGAAGAAGAGTGCGACCCCCCATCGTACACAGCTGGGCAGAGGAAGCTGCGCGTGAAGCAGGCAAGCCCCCCCACGCGCCTGGCCGCCATAGGCCTGACACTCCACGTTCTTGTTCTTAGTCACGGGGTAAAGTGGGTCTGCGTGCATGCATGCGTGTGGGGCAGGTGATGGAATACTGCACACCGGCTCTGCTCCCCAGCCTCCCCCTCAGCGGCTTCTAGGGTGCCGTGGGCTGGGGGGAGGGGCGCTTCTCTCTGGCGCCCAGCTGCTAATGTCTGTCTGGAGGGCTGTGTGTGCGTCCCTCTCTGTAGGGGTGGGGGCCCGAGACACAACTCAGTCTCCCCATCCCGGCCCCGCAAGGCTGCTGCTGTTCACCCCTCGTCAGCGGTGAAGCAAGTCTGCAGCCAGGCCAGGGTTAGGCCCCACTGCGTCAGGGACAAGCCTGCAGGGGCCTCGCGTCGGGCCTGTTACTCAGTGTCGCTGTCCTCTTTGCTTTCAGCTTGAACAAGTCCTATCGAAGAAACTGGAGGAAGTTGAAGGTAACCAGCCACCCTGCCGCGCACATGCCCGGGCTGAGGAAGAGGGATTTGGTGCTTACTCTGTTCCTAACTTATTACTGCAGGTGAAATATCCAGCTACCAAGACGCGATTGAGATTGAACTAGAGAACAGCCGGCCCAAGGCCAAGGGAGCCCTGGCCAGCCTGGCACGAGACGGTGAGCCCACCGCATCCCCAACCCCAGGCTGCCAGTCGCCTGCTGGCCCCAGCGCCCTGTGCTGAGTGTCCGGCTGCTCCTAGGACAGACACCTGCCTCCCCATAGGCTCCAGCTCAGTCCTGAGCAGCTCCTGCAGCATCTGACTCTTCCTGACCGGTCCCCTGTCCCCGTTGCCCTGGGCTGAAGTCACGGCCCTTCTGGTTCTTGTTCTCTGATCAGGCCAGCCCCGCCTGCTGCCCGTGGGTAGAGACACGCCCACGCAGCCCACAGTCGGCCAGGGCACCGAGGGCTGTGAGCGATCTGGGACAGAGCCCTTCCTGTACAAGTGGTCTCCATTTCTCTCGGGATGGCCATGGCTGGGTGTGACTCCACCGTACACCCTGGCTCGTCAGGACCGGGAGCGAGCGATGTGCGTGTGGCCCTCGCGCTCCCGCAGCCACTTCGCTTGTTTCCCACGTGATCTCTAAGGTTGTCCTGTGCGCCTCCTGGCACTCTGCCCCTCCGTGGCTTGAGGAAGGTGGTGCCATCCCCCATCCCCCATCCCCCCTAGGCTGCACTGGCTGCTGGAAGTGGTGTCCTTCCTGCCCCTGTCAGCCGCTGCTTATTGGGGCGACAGTGACCTCCACATATGTCAGGAAGCCCATTGCCGCTCTTAGGTGCCCTCAGCTTATCCTGGGGTTTTCCAAGGAAGGCATCCCCACTCAGGCTGCTCAGACCACGTCACTCAACTTTACGGGGTACAAAAGCAGCACTTGTTTAGTAGAAACTGTACTTGGAAGTTTGTGTGTTGATGGATTGTGGGGCTAGCCACACACGTGGGTGCTGTTACAACACAGGCACAGGTGATGACCCACCCCCTGCAGTGCGTGGTGTGCCAGGCTCGTGGACGTCACTTCCCATCACGGCCACAGAACACCCGTCTGCATCTCCTGCGTCTGGTGAGAACAGGGCGTTTACCCTTGCGATAGAGTCCAGTCGCCCACTGTGAGTTGCTGTGCATTCCAAGCATGGTTAAGGCGGCTCGGCCACCACCTTTGTAGGTTAGGTGTATTCGGTGCGTTTTCAACTTAGAGTGTTTTATTGGGACATGACCCCATTGTCGGTTGAGCTTCTGTGATTGTGTCTTCAACAGGACCGTTGCTGCTCCTTACGATTTTTAGGCCCCTAATTTCCGTCCCTGAGTAGTCCATCGCTCAGCCCTTTGGTACCGGGCTATATGGCCCAGCGGCCCCACAAGGTCTCAGGGCCGTCCCAGGACACATGCGGGCTTAGGGCCAAGAGGCCACTTTTTCCTGTAAAGTGTTCACCGAGCCGTCCTGCCTTGGCACTTGGTGAGACCCTGTCTGCAGGGTCTGGAGAGGATGTAGGGCTTTCTTGGGTGGGTGGGTGCAATCCATCATCTCCATGGCGCCCTGCGTCTAGCCCGCCGTGGTTCTGGGAGGCCTGTCAGTTCTCATGCTCCTGTCTGTCCTATCTGGCCGGCCAGACTTTTTGCACAGAATTGAGCCAACTTGTATCTTATGATACTTTTGATTTTATTGTTTCTGTGATTTTCTTTCTTATTCTTTCATTTTCGGGTAGTTCTGTTTTCTGGGCTTTTTTCCTTGCGAGATTATTGATTTGCGGTCCCTGCAGCTTTGCATTGATTTATAAGTTCTGTGTTTGGCCCTGCGGCCCTCCTTCCAGCCTGTCCACCTGCAGCCCTGCCGGGCGCTGCTTACCTGCTGTCACTCTGGCTTTCTAGACAGCACACCAGGGCAGGGCAGGGCAGGGCAGGGCAGGGCAGGGCAGGGCGCCCCCTGACTGCCATTTAGCTGCAGCCCACTGTTGTGGTGGCAGGTGCTTCCTGTCACTCATGATCTCAGATTGTGTTTGTATTTGGGGCTCAGAGCTGAGTGAGGGCGTTCAAGCTTCAGGGGGCGGGGGCCTTTTGTTTTCTGCTTTGGTTGTTCAATTGTGTGTTTATCACCTCGTGACTAGGAGTGTTGCTGGCACAGTCCCTCCTCTGTGCCATCTACCACATGCCTGGCGTGGTTGTGGGTTGCAGATACCGTGGGGCTTAGGGCGGGGCTCCTCTGATCTAGTACAGCCCAGGCTCCCTCATCTGTGGGGTTGTCCTGTTGCCTAATGTCTCAGGTTTTCTGACCTTTACTTACTCTACCCAGTGATGTCTCCTGGACACAGGTGGCTGATGTCCGCTGCCCCGACACGGCTCCCACGGCTGGCATGTTTTGGGTGCCTGGCGCCCTGGCAGGTCTGAGCACTGCTCTGCTCTGCCTGCCGACCCCACGCGGCAGAGGGCTGGGCTCTGCATTCTGGTCCAGCCTGCAAGCTTTCTCTTCCTACAGTTGAATCTCGTTCTTCGAGGCCTTCGCTGGACCCCGCTGGTTTCATCCCCTGGTTTTCTTGGTGTCGTTGCTTCAGAATTCTGTTTCCTGGCCCGACATGAAGACATGATCATGCTCCTCCCACTCCTGCCTGCCAGTGCTGTCCAGCTCCAGCTCCTCCACACGTGTCTCTTCCTGATGAGGCCGTGGGGTGTCGCCCCCTTGCACACAACCTCCAGTTTGGTTGTGCAGATCACGTCTACGTTGTCAGGGTGACAGACACTTCATCCCGCCCACCTGGGATTAAGCAGGACACGACCAGCCCTGTGGGTCACGGAGCCTCTCAGCAGATGGCCTCCTGAGCCGTGACTCCCGCGTGTCCTGTCCTCTGTCACTCTGCCTTGTGAAGCTCTGCGAGGAGGGCGGCCAGGCTGGTGCAGGAGACAGATGTCTGCAGAGGGGCTGGGGTGTAGGGGAAGTGGCCATGGCAGTGGGGAGGAGCCCTTTTGCAGGAGAGGGTGTTGTGTATGTCCAGAGCACGGGGCTCTGGGACCCCGCAGGCACTGCAGAGACCACAGCCCTCCTGCTGCTGGCCCTCCTGTGGGGATGTCAAGTGACACCCATGATAATGAAGTGGGCTCCACAGTGTGGTTGACGGCATGGAGGGGAAGCACCATGTGCCAATGGGCCATGTCCCCGGCCGGCCTGGGTGGGGCACAGTGGGAGCCCAGGTGGGCTCAGGTGTCCTGGGGCGGGCTGTGTGGGCCGTGCAGGACTGTGGTTTCACATGGGGTCCAGTGGGGTTGCAGAAGGGCCCGCGCTGAGGAGGGACATGGTCCAGCTCCAGGTGGGGGAGTGGGGTGTCGGGCGAGAGCAAGGCTGCGCTGCAGGTGGTCCAAGGCTCGACCAGCAGGACGTGAGTACAGCTGCATGCCCAGCGCCTGGCCCTCAGTGGAGAGCCCTCAACACATCCAGGAGATTGCCAGCCACGTAGTTTTCCTGCTCTCAGGAATCTAATGGGTTTTCCCTGGGAAACATTTGTCAGACGTGAACCCCTCACATGACACTCAGTGCTAACCATGGCTTTAAGTGTTTAAATAATTGATAAGATGAAGTGTAGCCTTGGATAACTTTTTATTGACTATTGAGGTGTCATCAACATACGACGGTGGTCAGGCTTGAAAGGCTGCACTGGGTGAGCTGTGACATGCTTTCCCCTGTGAAACCCTCCCCATGATGAGGACAGGGGACACATGCATTGCCCCAAAATGTCCTCAGGTCTCTGTCATCTGACCCACCCAGCCCCAGCAACCCCTGCACTGCCTTCTGTAACTAGGAATTGTGTTTTCTGGAATCCTACACAAAGGGGTCGTGTAATGTGCACTCTGCTCCCTCAGTCTCACTGTTGCGTCACCATCAGCATCCCGTCCCTTTCCACTGGAGCAGTGAGTAGTGCCTGGACCCACCCTGATGGGTCATCTCATCCTGGGTCGAAGGACATTTGGGTTATTTGCAGGTTGGGACCTTTGCACTTGAGCACTGTGAGCGTTCTCATCCAAGTTTCCACGTGGATGTTTCCTCCCGTTTCTCTTGGGTCAAGGGTTGGCAAACTGCAGCTCACGAGCCACATGCAGCTCTTTGGGTACGTTCCGTCTCGAAAGTTTGCCAACCCCTGGAAGAGCCAATCCTGTCCCTCACAATTTAAAAATTGAGAGCCATAAATGTATGTTTACATAATCACCATTATGTGAATAATATCCTTTAAAAATTTTATAAATGAAACTATGATAGTTTTATTTTCATTTTCAGTTTTACTTTAGAGCCACATGTAAAGTTTTACTTTAGAGCCACACCCAAAGAGCCGCATGTGGCTCGCGAGCCATAGTCTGCTGACCCCTGGCGGCTCTTCCATCTCAAAAGTTTGCCGACCCGTCTCTTGGGTGACTGCTAAGTAATGGCTGTGGGGCTGAGGGAAGGCGTGGGTTTCCATCTTTAAGAAGCATCCGGCCGCTTTCCACATGGCCGCACCACATCTAGTCCTGCCTGGATCAAAGAGTCCCATCTTCCTGGGGGGGGGGGTCACTGTGGCTTTTCCAGTATCTCTGTAGGGGTGTGCTAATGATGTCTTACTTACCACCCAGACGTCCTCTTTGCTGAGGTCCGTTCACATCTCTGGTCCCTTTTCTCCTGGGTTCTGTTTCCTTGTTATGGAGTTCTGAGGGCTCTTTGTAGCTTCTTAATAGAAGTCTTTCATCAGACTGTGATTTGCAGTAAGTCTATGCATCGTCCCAATTTTGATGACACCTGACTTATCAGCGATTTATGGATTCTGCTTTTAGTGTTACTTCTGAGAAATTTTTGCCTAACTCAGAGTCACAAGCTTTTCCTCCACTGTTTTCTGAAGAGTTTGTCCTTTGAGCTGTTATGTTTAAGACTGTGTGACCCATGCTGTGTTAATTTCACACCATGCCGAAGTGGGCGGAGATGGACTGGAGGGCATGTGGGCAAAGGCGCCCTTTGTGACACCCACGTCTCCCAGTGGTGCATGGCGGTGCTCTCAGTCCCAGTTGTTCGCATAAGTGGGGTGACTGCCTTTTGCAGCTGGGTGGCAGTGTTTCTCTACACAGAAGTGGGCTCTCCCTGGCTAACTTCCTGGCTGATGGGCGGTGTATGGAATTGTGTCCCCAGGCTCCATCGAGGACACCACGGCCAGCTTGTTTGGTGAAGAGGACGCCGAGGATGAGGAGCTGGAGGCCGCTGCCAGCCACCTGAACAAGGACTTCTACCGGGAGCTTCTTGGTGGCAGCAGCTTGGAGGCGGCGGGCAGCCCTGATGTGGGTGGCAGGTCTCCCGCCCTAGAGTCCCTGCTCGGCCCCATGCCCACGGCGGCCAGCCTGGGCATCTCAGACTCCATCCGAGAGTGCATCTCCTCCCAGAGCCGGGACCCCAGTGAGTGCCCAGGGGTGGGGTAGGCTGGGGCCAGGGGGCCATCCAGCTGTGGGTCATCCCTTCTGGTCTGTGGAGGTGGAGGCACTGTTGTTGGGGTGCAGCTTCTAGAAGGTGGGCGAGGGCTCTGCCGGCCCCACTGCAGGGCTGTGTGAGCAGTCAGTGACCAGCATGTGCTGGCTGACACCCCACATACCAGCTGGGCATCACCATCTCGGGGGTCCTCGTCTGTTGGTCCGCCGGCTCAGGTCCTGGCCAGCCCTCCATTTGGTTGGGTTGTGGCCGCATGCCCCTTTTCTGCCCCCCCGTGTGGGCCCCCATAACATCTGTGCAGTGGCGTCCTGCAAATCTTAGCTGAGAAGTCATGGCCACTTGTCACAAAGGGGCCTGTGGGGACAGAGACCAGCATCCGTGCCCGTCCTTCTGCATTTGTCTAACCTGGTGCAAAATCGTTGGCTGAGGGCACAGCCCCTGTGGTCAGACAGACATCGCTTGCTGAGCTCCAGCAGTGACAGCCACTGAGCAGGGGGACAGTTGCTCCCACCCCACCGGGCAAGGCCTAGGATGCTGGCAGCTCCAGGACAAAGGCGGGTTGTGTTCCGTCACATCACTCCCAACAGCAGGTCCTGATCCTCTGCCAGGACAGTCCTCCCCAGGCCCCCCGCTGCAGAATGTGGGCCCTGCCTCGCTCCAGGCGCCGAGGGTTTGACCTCTGTGTGGAGGGTCCCTGTGAGGGGACACTGCTCCGAGAAGCTGTTGAGCTGCTTAGACGTTTACCACGTGTCTTGTGGGCCAGGCACGGCCGTGGGTGGCCATGTGCCTGTTCTGAGAGCGGTGGTAGTGTAGTGGGGTGAGGAATGGGGACACAGACATAGCCATCAGGTAAGTATATTAGGTTGTCCCAAGAAGGAGCTGCTGTGTGAGTGGAAACTGGGGTGGGTCCTGCAAAGCACTCGGCAGAGGGCATGCACAAAGGCTCTGAGACAGCAGGGATACCGTGACCCCGGAGTAGAAAGAAGCCATTCTGGCTGGAGCTAAGAGATGGAGGTGGGCCCCAAAGGGGTGTGAGGGTGCGTTGGAGCTCCAAGGGGACCCTCACAGAGCCTCAGCTGTGGAGTGAGGACGCGGCCGGAGAGCATCCCAGACAGCCTTCTGTGTGTGGGCTGCTACCTCCAGGACTTGGCCGAGGACACTGGGTGATGAAATGAAGGGCAGCAGACCGGAGGGGCCGCTCCGATTTCTGGGCCATGCAGATCATGCTGTTGACCCAGCTGTGGCAGGAGGGTAGCGATAGGTTTTGGGCACATCCTGAGCACGGTCACTGAGGGCTCCCGGGTTGCTGAGCAGAGAACTGGCTGACCCCTCCCAGTCTGGAAAGCTGCTCTGTACAGGATGCACAGGACTGCCATGGTTTGCCGTGCAGCCCCATTTAGTGTCCTGCTTCCTTGATGGAGGCCAGGACATAGGATCATCCCCTGTGCACACGTGGAGAGCAGTGCCAGCCCACGGAGGCAAGAAGGAAGTGGGGCTCTAGAAGGCCTTGGCCGGAACCGCAAGCCCTGTGAGCCCTGCTAGTATCTGTGCGCGAACGGACGCTGTGCTTCCCTCTAGAAGACACTTCTGGGGACGGCGAGCTAGACCTCAGCGGCATTGACGACCTGGAGATTGACAGGGTGAGCGCCGGGGCTCTGCGCCCTCACAGGGCCGGCGAGGTGTGCAGCTGCCTGCCTGTGCCCTGCGGGATGCATGGCCTGCCTGGGTCTGGTGGTGTGTCTCCAGTCACAGGGCCCACTGACCCAGGTGCCCACACCTCCTGGCCCCCAATCCCAGGGCCATTTGGAGGAGCTCTTAGCAGTTTCTGCAGTGTGCTTGTCCTCTAGCAGTGGGCAGCCTTCCCCTGCCTTTCTCACTCGTGGCACCTGAGCCCACCTGTTAGTCTGTGCTGTCTCTCCCCCTCAGCTCGCTCCCTTCTCGGGCCCTGTGTCCCTGTCATCTGGCTGGCCCAGCTCCTGTGCCCTCGGGGCAGAGGGAGCGCCATGGGAATGCAGAGGAGGCAGGTGTCCCC
The DNA here is from genome assembly GCF_001890085.2 of Hipposideros armiger. Classification (NCBI taxonomy): domain Eukaryota; kingdom Metazoa; phylum Chordata; class Mammalia; order Chiroptera; family Hipposideridae; genus Hipposideros; species Hipposideros armiger. Next base: position 317,642 of record NW_017731393.1, read on the forward strand.
TTGGGTTGGAGGCGCACCCCTGACCGGTTACATGGGTGGAAAGTATGTTTGGCCGAGACCCAAGTGTGCCCTGTGTTCTGCTTAGTACATCCTGAACGAGGCGGAAGCCCGCGTGAAGGCGGAGCTGTGGATGCGGGAGAATGCGGAGTACCTGCGGGAGCAGAGGGGTGAGTGCCCGCCCACCGCCCAGGCGCCCTGGCTCCTGGGCCCTCGCTGACCCTGCGGCTTGTTGGTCTTTCAGAGAAGGAAGCCAGAATCGCAAAGGAGAAGGAGCTGGGCATCTACAAGGAGCACAAGGTGGGGCGCACTCTGGTGCAGGGGAGGCCAGCCTTTCCCCTCCTGGTGGTGTGAGGGCTCCCGGCGGGGCTGGAGCAGGCGGTGGGTGCCCTCCAGCCTCAGACCTGCGTCCCTGGGCGCCCCTCGGATGGGCACACCCTGCAGTTTCAGGGGAGCCTTGGGCAGGCTGCCGGGACTCAGGACCTGTGCTGAGGGCCCGCCCCTCCTCTGACCCAGCAAAGCCTGCTTGTCACGCCACCTCTGTCCTGTTGGCGGCCACAGTGATGTGGCTTAGCTGCTCGGTGTGGTTAGGCTGTGATGCCTGGCCACACCTCTGCGTCGGGGAGCAGTCAGGCCTCTGAGTGAGGCGCGACAGCCTGGCATGCAGCAGCTCAGGCTGTGCGCAAGGACCTCTCTGACATCAAGAGGAAGGAGGCAGGGAGGGGGGGCCCTGGAGCTTGCGGTCAGGGCTTGGGCCCCCCCCCCCAAGCCACGATGCGGGCTGCTCAGGCAGCCTGGTGGGCTGGAGAGACAGCATGGGCCGGCTCCTACAGGTGGTCTGCAGCTCCCACGCCCAGCACAAGGTCCAGGGGCCCCCACCTCCCTGCTGGGTGACATCCCCGGAGCACAAGGAGCACCCTGCTCTGTCTCTCCATGAGGCCGCAGGCCCAGGACGGTCGGGGTTGGCCTGGCAGGCTGTGGGCGTGTATAGCCGTTGCTGCCCGGTGGCCCCTTTGGCACTGGGCTGGGCTCCCGGCTGCGGGGGGAGGGCGCACGTGGGCAGGGTGGGCCTTGGCCCCGGTGGTCCGCTGGCCCCCGCTCCCACAGCCTGCTCAGCACCTCGCGAGTCCATGGGCTCCACCTGCAGACGCACAGGATGCGTGACTCTTGTCCCCGTGTAGCCCAGAAAGTCGTGCAAGCGCCGGGAGCCTATCCAGGCCCGCACGGCCGGGGAGGCCATTGAGAAGATGCTGGAGCACAAACGCATCTCCAGCAAGATCAACTACAACGTGCTCAGGGGCCTGGACAGCACGGGTACCAGCCACCCACAGCGGGAGGTCGTGCCACCCAAGGACAGCGCCGGCCCCAGGAAGCTGCCGCGCAGAAAGGTGCCAGCCCGCAGGAGCAGGGCGGACCCCGTGACCAGCCTGGGGAAAAGGTACCGTGCCATTGGGTGGGCTGCCGCGGAGGGCCTGGGCCCTGCAGGGTCCCGCGTCGGGGTCTGCTCTGCCTCGGAGCTGGTGGGCAGCCGTTCTACACCCGGAATCCCCTCTCATGGGACAGGCAGCTGAGTGCAGACCACTGAAAGGAGCCCCTGGGAGTGGGTGGGGAAGGTGAGAGCCGCGGCCATGTCACCTGACCGGGCTGGTGACAGCCACCACCCTATGCAGACTGGTCCAGACAGCTCTGTGAGGGCCCCTGCCATGCCCCTTGCCATGGCAACTCAGCTCTGTCATCCACACGGTCCTGGGCATGCTGGTTGCCGCAGGAACTTGCAGTCACCCAGAGGGTCACCCACCCCATCCTGTCATCTGTTGCTATCATTTTTCAGTCCTGACTCACCTGACTAGTGACATTCTCATTTGCATTTCCTTCCTCTTAAGTGAAAGTAAACATTTTTCATGGTTTTGTGACATATTTTCTGTAACTTGGCTACTCTGCTCTGTCATTCCCTGACTCCCCAAGTCCCTGAGTACCCAGCAGAGCCTGTCACCATCCAGTTCCAGAGACCCAGCTGACCTGCCCATTGCTGTCCCCGCGTTCCCCCCATGACAGGCACAGAAGCAGGCGCTGTGGGTGGTGTGGCCCCCCAGTTTCCCGGGACCTGGGAAGTGCTTCCCCAAGCTGGGTGGTCCCTGTGGACCCCTGGACTGTGGAGACCTACATCCATAATGGGGTCTCCGTCCTGCTCAGGTTGCTCAGCCTGCCCTTTGATGAGGCTGCACATGGCCCCCACGCCGGGACCCGTGGCACCCTGTCTGCAGCGTCCCTACTCTGCTCACCCAGCACACGAAGCGCCCTCTCAGGGCCCCGGGCACTCTGCCCGTGCTGTGGGGTGGAAAGCGCTGTGGGCGAGCCCCCATCTCTGGCGGACCCAGCTGCCTGCTGCCCCTCGGCCGTGCAGTTTGCCATGGAGACTGAGCGCTTTGGCAGCGCCCCCCCACGCCCACCCCACCGTCAGTGGCCACACGTCCGCCAGGCCACTGGCTGGCTGGGGACCCACAGGTGGGCTGGAGTTGGGGGCCAAGGGGAGGAGCTTGTCTTCCATGTGCTCTCAGAGCCCCAGAGGCCCAGCCAGCATGCCCAGAATCAGATATCCTCGTAAAATCAGAGGAGCTGAGCCCCAGCCCACGCCCTCCCCGCTGCCTTCATCCCACACCCCGCTGACCGCCTGTCCTCTCTCCAGCTGGGCTGGCCCTCACTAGGGGGCTCTGTGGCCGAGTGGGCAGGGCCGGCTTCCCGCCTCCTGGGTTCTGGTGATTCACTACCTCTGGGGCCTGGGGTCCCTGTAGGAATGGCTGCCTTGGAGCCTGGCCTGCAGGCTGCGGGCACTGCCATGGGCTTGCCCCATCCCTGGGCCACCGCTGAGATGGTGTAGAGGGTGAGGCCCCATGGCAGCTCTGCTGCCTGTCGCTGCTCAGGTGTCTTGTCAGCTGGCATCAGCTGTGACCCCCACCGTGTTAGAGGCTGTTGCAGTGTCCACTCCTGGTATTTGCAGGGTTCGCTGGCGTGCAGCAGTGGGGCCAGGCCTCGGAAGGCCCAGGACAGCGGGCTGTGTGGGCTGGGTGCACATGGGTGCAGCTCCTGGCAGAGCGTGGCCCCAGCATCTGCCCCCCAGCCTGGGGTGCGTGGGGTTTCTGGGCCTGGACGGCTCCCACAGGCCGGGCGTGGGAGCAGAGCCTGACTCCTCTGAGGTGGGGGTCCCACCGTCCCCCTGGGGCTGGCCAGTCATGTCAAGGACATTTGGTGTGCTCTCCCCTTGGTCCCTTGCAAGTGACAGTGTGGAAGGGCACCCTGTTTGGAGGGTCTGAGTGAGGGCGAGCAGGCCCAGTGGAAGGGGTGCCATTAGCAGAAGTCAGGGTACTCTGTGCTGTAGGGCTGGGGGATAGGTGGGTGGAGGAGCGACCAAGACACTCAGGCTGGAAGGAGAGGGGTCGCCTTGGTCCTAGAGTGCTAACCCCCTGCTTCCCTCCTCTGCTTTTTCGCAGGTTGAGGCCGATGGTGTCCATGCAGCCAGCTAAGAAGGCAGCCGTGGCGGAGGTGCGTTGTGTGGACACAGCCGGAGGCAGGGGCCTTGGGAAGCAACAGACCCGAGATAGGATGTCTGGGGAAGGCAGGCCATGACAGGGTGGGATGCCAGCTGCACTGCTCCCCACGGCTAGGGGCTTGGGGGCCCGGAGCCCCCCAGACAGGGTGTGCCTGCGTGGAGCTGTGCACCCTTCAGCCCTACCCCTGGCCAGCCTGCGGGCCACCTCCCTGGGCCATCTGGAGAGCCTCTGGGAAGGGAGGCCCTGACCCCTGTCCAGCCGTTTTGGAAGGTGGCCTTGTCTTGGGGCCAGGCCCTCCCAGGCCAAGGCTCAGGGGTTTCCCCTCCTCGTCGGTCCTCGTGGGGCCCAGGAGGTGGAACGGAGAAGCAAGGTGGGAGGGCCCCCCAGGGACCCCAGGGGAGCTGCAGGTGCAGGCTCGGGGTCTCTTCCTGCAGCGTGTCCCAGAGCCTGGCCCCCTCGCTCGCAGGCCCTGCTCCCCCGCCCCCCCGCCCTGGGAGCTGAGCCCGCGAGGCCCACGGTGGTGGTGGTGGAGAGCGGACCCGTGTCGTACCACGCCGCCGAGGAGGACGGCGAGGACGAGGAACCCGACGAGGAGGACGGCGAGCCCTGCGTCAGCGCCCTGCAGATGCTGGGTGGCGACGGTGAGGGGCAGGGAAAGGGCCTGAACGCGGCCTGTGGCTGCAGCCAGCCTGCTGCACCCTGGAGAGGAGTCTGACGGACGTTCCGTGTACTGGCCCTCGGTGTGCCGGGTGGAGCTGAGCTGGCCGGGAGGGGGGCCAGGCGAGTAGGGCTCCTGCCACTGTGCCGCTCAGCTCCCACATGCTCGGTGGGGAGACAGGCCCCCGCTGCCCACATGCCAGCACCTGCAGAGACAGACCAGAGTGGCCGTCCCCATCGATGGCGGTGGGGCCCAAGGAGCTGGGGTTGGGGAAGGGCCCCTGGGCACCTTGACCGCAGAACACTCCTCAGCGTCCACGATTGTCCTTTGTGCTTTGCAGATTACGGCTGTGATGGTGACGATGACGATGGGTACTGAGGTGTGACCTCGCGGCTGGCTAGTGTCCTGCTGGTGTCCCGCTGTCTCATTGGGGATCAGACGGGGCCTCTCGGGCTGGAGCCCCCAGGTGTGAGCGCCGAGACTCTTGGTGACGAGAGGGCGCTGCCCAGTGTTCTCCACAGTCCTCGTCCCACAGCCACGTGTGGCATCTATGGCATTTGCTGTGGGACCATGTTCTGAGCAACGTAAGGCGTGTTTCTCCCCAGCACAGGAGACTGGACCGATGGCTGCATGTGACTGGTCAGACGGGGTCTCGTGGCCCAAGAACCTTCACAGGTGGGACTGTTGTGTCCCTTGTGAGCACACCGAGGCCTAGGGAGGCCCAGCTGCGCGTCCAGGCGAGTGGAGGGCAGGCAACAGGGTCCCACTCTCGGCCCCTCCCCATCTTGCTGTCACGGAGAGAGAAGCACTTTGTGTCCAGCCCATCCCTCTGTGGGTCTGGCTGTCCTGTGCCTCCAGTGACAGTCCCCAGCCAGACCCAGGCCTTCCTGTCGCTGCCTGGGCCCGGAGACCACAAGGACCAGAGCTCAGGAGCCTTGGGGCTGCCTGGGTGACATCGTCACAGCTTGAGCCAGGACAGCTGTGCGCGCTTCGTGTCTGAGCTAGCATCTGGCCAGCACCCCGAAGGGAAGGTAGGCGGGGTCCTCGAGCCCGCCACATGCTGTAGATGGTCCCCATCCCCTGGACCCTCGTGGGGGCCCGGTCTTGTCATCAGAGACCCAGAGACCACTGTGATGGTCTCAGCTTGGGCATCATGGCTCTGGACATGGCCAGGGAGGGCAGGCAGGTGCTTCTGCCCCTCAAGGCCCTGGTCTTGGCTCCACCCCACGCCCCCAGGAGAGGACGACCACGGCGGCAGAGCCCCGCACACTCCTTGGTGGGCCCCACACTCTGTCTCCAGGGGCGGGCTGGGGCCCCTCCCAGAGGGCAGCAGAGTCTGCAGGTCGGGACTTGGAGGTTGTGTGTCTGCGCCCCTTGGCCTGCCCCTGCAGCCAGCCGGCCCCTGGGCCTTCTGGGAGGCAGGTGGGAATGGGTTCTGTGGACAAGAAGGTCTGTTACTTGAGCAGAAATCCTCAGGCTGTGGTCCGTGATTTTGCGTGTGGCTCCGTAGCGCGAGAGAGGCCGGAGGACACTGTGTTGAGGGCCGGGGTGGGGGGCCGTGGCCAGGCATGTCTGGCTGGAGCACAGGAGTCAAGCCCCAGGATGGGGGCAGGGAGGAGGGGCCAGTAGGGAGTGGCTGTCCCATTGAGAGGCTGAGGTGGGGAGCACTCAGCACAGGGTCCTGGAGCAGTGGGGACCTGCACCATGGACACGCGGGTGACAGGTGGTGTTGGAGCCACACGCGTTAGCAGTGGGTGACTGGGGTGGTGAAGGGGCAAGGCCAAAGGTGACCAGCCAGCAGCTGCAGGGTGGCTCCGGGGCGTGGCCAGTGCCACACGTGTAGGCCACACGTGCGGGCCCCACGTGCACCTCCATCCCACATCTGCTCGCTGCCCACTTATCCCAGAGGATGGCCTGTTCTTCAGGGCCAGGGACTTGGGGGTGGCCCCCAGCACTCACATGCTGTCTGGACCACTGCCCTAAAACCGGGTTTCTCAGCTGCTGGCCCAGGAGTGACCCTGGGGGCCAGGTTGGGACACCTCCATCTGCAGCTTTGCTGGGTGGGCGGCAGGAGGGGGCAGGACCCTGGGGTCCCCTGCCCCTTGGTGAGCCGAGCTGGGCTTCTGCCTCCACTCTGACGTCTCAGGGTCAGTGTCACTGAGATGCTGTGCTGGGGAGTGGGGGTCTGGCCCAGGGAGTCACCACCACCGGGGCATGCCTGGCAGTGGCCGTTTTGTGGTCTCTGCAGGGCGGCTGGATCCTCTTCCGTCCCGTACCCCGAGCCTGAGGCCTTCCCCAGTCACCAGGGTTAAGGCACGGGCTCCCCCATGGCTCCTGGCAGGTCTTTGGCTCCTGAGGCCAAAGAAGCACAGGAACTTGAGTGACGGCCCAAAGTCACCCAGCTGGGAGGTGGCCTCCTTGGTACCTGCCCTGACAGCCACCCCCTTCCTGAGGAAGTGGGCCCAGGAACCCAGGTCCAGCTATACCTGTGTTTGACAGGAGCAGGGGCCTCCCGGGCCTGGCAGGGACAGCAGGCTCTCACAAGGAGAGCACACAGCTGTCCCCCAGCCTCACCCACTTGTATGTGCCCTCCCATCTGTACACACGTGTGTCCCGACCCGCTCCTGGATGCACATGTCCTGGGGGTGCATGCAGGGGGCTCTGGGTGGACCGTGTCCACACCCCGGGAAAGGTGAGCCCATGCCTGGGGCTGCTGGTACTCCAGGTGGTCTGGTAGGGCACTGGGACAGGGCCTGCCCCTTACCCACTCCCCACAGAAGACAGGGAGGGGACGGGCCCAGGCCAGAGGCACCTGCCAGTCACCCACCCACACTGAGCTCCAAGCCAGAGCCGGGACTGCAGGTCGCCTTCCCAGCTGGAGTGAGCACCAGGGAGGCAGTGCCCACTCACTGCCTCAGGCCCCTCCAGGGCCAAGGGCGGCGGGTCTGGGGCCCCCACCCATCCACGGTGCCCAAGTGGGGGGTGGCCCACATCCTGAGCCTTTTTTGGAAGCCCAGCCCCCCGGAGCTGGCAGTGGGAATGCGGGGGGCTGGAGAGCAGGAGCACCCTTCTCTGTCCACCTCAAAGATCTGTGCACCCGGATTGCGTCTGTATAGTCTCTCAAAAAGGTCGGCCTCAGCCCTGCTTTCCAGCCCAGCCACCAGTCACCAGTGACTCCGACATCTCACCAGCCTGCTGGGCTTCAGGCCTTGCATCCCCTGGGCCTGGGCGCACACCTGTCTGCTCCCCCAGGTGCCCTCGTGCAGCCCTGCAGTGGCTTCTGGGTTGGTCAGCCCTCCGGGCAGGCAGTACGGCTGATGGCCACCACTGTTCCAAGACCACCTGAGGGCCCCTGAGAAGAAAGGTACACTGACACCTGTGCCTTGGAACCCAGCCTGAGCCCCCGCTGTGCCCTGCCAGGGTAGGTACCACCCCATTGGCAAAGCTACCACCCCACCACCCCTCCGCCTCGCCCTGCTCAGGACCAGGCTAGGGCAACAGCGACACGTGTCCCCCCTCCTGCATCCGTCTCTTGCCCCTTCATCTTCTCCCTGTCCCCCAGGCACCCCAGCCAGCCCCCCTGCAGGATGGAGCTCGAGTCAGCAGGCTGCGTCCTCCAGGCCCCACGGCTACTCCCTGGTGAAGTCCACTGGGGTAGGCTGGGCCGGTGGCCTGTCTAACCCAGGGGCGGCTGCGTACAGAGGGGTCAGCGGGCCCGCCCTAGGAGTGAGGGCTGCCCATTTTGTTTTGTTGAGGAACTGGGACGGGCCCTGGCAAAGGTGTGGAGCGCCCCCCTGCTCCCCGCCCCCCCCAGGCTGGAGGCTGCCTTGCAGGACAGACTCAGACTCACAGTTGGGGCTGCGCATGGACCCTTGGGGGTGGGGCGGGGTACCCAAGGATCACAGCCTGCTGGTCCTGCATGGTGACTGAGACCACACCCACGTTGTCGGGAGAAACCAGATCTGTCCCACCCCACGACCAGTTGCCCTCCGTTGGCCACTGCGGCATCGCCTTGGGCGGAGGAGCAGGCGCTGACCCTCCAGTGGCCCAGACTGGTCTCCACCAGTCTTCCTGCACCCAGGCCCCAACCAGGGTTCCCCGCACCCCAGAGATGCCCCATTCCACCAATAATAAAAGCAGGACCCACAAAGCCGCAGGCGCGCACAGGTCCTAGGCCGGGTCTAGTGATTTTCTTAGCATATCAAAGTCTTGAACGTGTCATCTTGTCACTGTAGGGCCTGCACAGGACTGCCCAGGGCTGCTCTGCCAGCAGGACCTCACCCTCAACGGGCTCGGCAGCTCTTCGTACTCTGCACGCCCACCTGGTGCCCTTCCCAGGCCCAGGACCCTTTTGCCTGGCAGCACAGTGAAGGCCCGTTTGGGAAGACCTCTGGGTTCCGAGTCCTGGGTACACGGATGAGCCCCTTGAACCCACTCCAGTCCCCACTCCAGGACTGGCCCAAGTTATTACAGCTGTACCCCTGGGCAGTAGTGGGTACCCAGGATCAGCCCCTGGGCAGCCCCTCTGCCTGTCCTCAGTCCTACACAAGACTGATGGCCCTTGCAGCCTTGGGTCGTGGGCCCCTCCCCCCAGCCCAGGTGTACCTGGTTGGCTGACACGGGCCCAGCCGCTTCAGGACACTCAGCCACCTTGCACGTGCACCCTGGCCCGTAGAGGGTCCAGTTGGTTCTCTTGGGGAGGGGCCCCTGAGCCAAGGCCCCCAGGCGAGTTGTCGCCCAGCTCTGGCCCTGTGTGTGGCCGGCAGCTTCCCTGACTGGTCAGTGCCTACGTGCCTGGAGGGTTGGCTGGTCTCTGGGGAGGCCTTGGTCCCAGCCAGGCTGGCAAAGGGTGGGGGCTGAGGGCCGGGCTCCAAGGCTGCAGGCCTCAGGCACCGACTGCCCAGGCCCTTCCAAGTGTAGCGTGGAGGCTCTGGCTTTCCTGCTGGAGAGGAACCTGGCTCAGGAAGCCATTGTCCCCACACAATAGGCCTGTGGGGGCCTGTGAGGGCAGTGGCCCCAGACTGGTGGGACTAGCCCTGACCCTGACCCTGACCTCAACCCTGACCCTGGCTCTCATCACAACCTTGACTGATCACCACTGACACTCCGTTCAGTGCCCTCTCACCGCCACCGTGGCTGACAGGCCAAGCCGTGGACAGCTGCTCCTATCAGAGCTGGGGACCAGGGAAGGACTGCACAGGTCCTGATGGAGGGGGCGCCCTGTGACCCAGGCAGGCCTGTGGGCAAGAAAGGTGGCCCCACGTGACAAGAGTATACTGCTGAGGCCCTAGTTGGACTGAGGCCAGAGCCAGAGGCTGTGCACCTCTGCCAGACAGCGGGGGACTGTCATTTCCTTGGTGGTGAGGGACCTTTGCACGGGCCTGAGTAATCACTTCGCCCATTCGAGATGTTGGTGAATGTGGACATTGTCTACCAGGTACCCACCTTGGGGCCTGGGAAAATGACCATCCAGCATGTCCCAGGGCCACTGAGGCCACCCCCCCCCACCTCAGCAGCAAGGTGGGGCTGAGCCAGCAGCTGGGGAGATGCACCTTGGGCAGGAGGCCATGGGCCAGCAAAGGTCAGACTTCAGCAGGACCCAGTGTCAGGGCAGGGACTGGCAGAGGGAGGTGGGTACCCGGCCGAGGTTGGGGTGGGACAAACGTGGGCATGTGGCTTCACCGGCCCACATGGGCACGTGCATGCATACACATGTGGGGGTCACAGGAGCCTCTACTCAGGCACAGACACTGCGTGTGCTGTCAGTGATGGGAAAACTAGAACTCACAGCTCACATCTGCCCATTCCCTTGAGGACCCCACTCCCTTTGGGTTCCAGCCCCACCAAAGCCCTTTAATGAACGTTCCCTCCAACCCCACAGAGGGCTCTGGGAAGTACACTGGCTTCCGGGGTTAACACAGCAAGCGTTGGCACAGCACTTACTCTGAGGTCACCTGGGGCCCTGGCAGTAGGAAAACCCGGCAGGCTGGTGGGGGGCAGGCGGGTGGGAAGCAGGTAGGGTCTGAGCAGGTGGGCCTGTGGCCGTATTTGAGGATGGGGAGCGGTGGGTGCTCAGGGCAGCAGGTGGGAGAGTCTGGAGTGAGGACAGGCCACACGGCTGGAAATCTGGAGCTCTCCCGCCTAGGGGTGGCTTTCAAGGCCCCCTCGCACACCGGGCTGGCGGGTTCTGGGCAGATTCTCCAAACCACCATCACTGGCCAGGCTTGGGACTCTGCTGGGGAGGGGTGTGGGGTTCAGATGAAGCAGGAGCGCCCATGCACACATCAGTGCACAGCCCCACCGAGCACCCGCCTTACCCAGCCCTGGGGCTCTGCAAGCGGGCGAGGGGCCTCTCGTCCTAGCCAGCAGGTGGCGCTGTAGGACGGCCCGGAGGTCGGGAGCCTCGGGTTGCGACAGTGCGACGAGGAAGGACCCTCCTGCAGGTTGCGTGTGTGCTTGTGGGGGACAGTGCTAAGGGCTGCCCCGCGCCAGGGAGGGGGTGGCACTTCCCTGGAAGGAGTTCCCAGGCGGATGGTTCCTCTGTCCTTTATATCTGCTCCCAGGGTGGTCCCCTGATGCAGGTGGGGGGGGGGCTGTGTGATCAGACCCAGGTGAACCTACTGGACCTCTCTGGCCCCTCCCCAACTTCAGCTCCATCTCATGGCGTCCCCAGGTGCACTGGGGCAAGGGTGGAGGTGGGTTCTGCTGGTGGCCAGTTCTGTGGAGTGGTGACATCCCTTGGTGGCACAGGGTGGAAAGGGTGGGAGGGATAGGCCCGTCCACAGAAGCGGGGGTTCAGGCTGTATTGGGGTGCAGAAGAGGCAGGTGAGCTGCCTACCTGGGGCCGGGGTCCCCAGGGGCTGAGGTTTTGTGCTGGTTGCAGTGTAGGGGGACAGCCAAGCCCATGGGTGTGGAGCAAGTGTGTGGCAGAGGTGGAGGTAAGTGGCCTGGCTCCATCCTGCTGGTTGCGGACAGTTAGGATTGGGGCAGGTGGACAAACAGGTGGGGATGGGGGGGAGGGCAGGCCAGGGCTCCTGGGAAAGGGGGCTCAGAGCAGCCCACCAGGTGAGGGCAGGAGGTCCCAGCAGGCAGGTGTGGGCCAGGGCAGCCCCAGGCAAGGCTGTCTAGGTGGTGAGTCACCACTGACCTGGAGACCCTGGCACCACAGGGGCGCAGACCACAGTGGCCACAGGAAGCAGTGCGGGCTGATGAAGGCCAAAGTCAGAAGCAGTCGGGCTCAGCACTGGGCAGGGGCACGGCAGGCCACATCTGCTGATGCAAGGCCCCGAGTCCCAGGCCCAGCCTGGATCGTCCACAAAACAATGCAAATGTGACCCATGACCACCTGGCTGTGCTGAGGAGGGCTCAGTGGGAGACGTCACGGTGAGCCAGACAGTCCCGGGAGGCCGCTGGCAGGAAGGACAGCTGCAGTGTTGAGGCAGAGTGGAAAAGGCAGGCAGGCCAATGTGGGCATGTGTCCATCTGAGGGTCCAGGCTGAGGACGGGTCATGGTTACCCAAGTTACCCAGGAAATGGGGTGCTCACGGCTCATGGCAGGGGCAGGAGGGCAGTTTGCAGGCTTGCCTGGCTCCATGGAGGGCATGACCTCTGGTCACTGAGCAGCAGTCTGGGCAGCGCCGAGGCCCTACCCTCAGGAACTGCAGCCCTTGAACATCCCCGTGCTCTGCCATGTCCGTGGCCACAACCACCTCCCAGGCTGGTCCTGCACCACCAGGGCCACACCTCAGCACCCTTCACACAGTACCACCATCACCAGTCACCCAGCCTGATCCCTGGGACACTAGCAAAGAGTCACCAGGTATGCCCTCTCCCTGCCAGGGCTGGCCTCCAACAGCCACCTTCTCAATAGCCACTGCCACCATCATGACCTAGTAGAGTGGTCAGGACAGGCGTGAGAGGCAGCTGGTGTCAGGGCAATGCCACCCTGTCCTGGCTGTCCCTGCCCATGGCCCAGGCACACCATAGGCCTCCCAGCTGTTGCGACTGTCTCTCTGTCCTAACTTTGCCCACCCTACATCTCCATCCTGGGGAGGTGCACCCACCAGGCCAGGGGCTTGTTGAGGGCAGGGCCTGCTAGCTGGTGGAGGCTGTGCCAGGAAGTGCTGGCAGAGGTCTGGCCTGGACAGATGGAAACAGGAGGCTGCTATGGGCCTGGGATCCAGTACTTCCCTCCCCTGCCTGGGCCTGCCAGGACCGGAAGTGGGCCTGGCCACCTCACCCTGCCCTGGAAGAGAGAGCCTGCCTCAGTGTCCCAAACTGCTCGGTTTCTCAGTCCTCCTCCCCCTGTGACTTCCTAATGGGGAGGGGTTGGGGGGGCAGATGCTGGGCTTCTTCCAGAAGATGCTGGACCCCACCCCCAACACACATCCTGCTACTTGCCCTTGTTGAACTAGTGAAAATGATTCTCCAAGTAATACACAAAAGAAACAGTTTATTCGGGGAAAAAAAGCAAGACCACCACCACATTGGGGAAAGGACACCTCCGACACGGAGCTCCTACTGGCAGCCCACGTAGAGGCAGAAAGACCCCGGTTTCCAGATGGCTAATCCCTTTATTATGATCTCGCCCCCAGAATTACCATAAGGATGAACGGGAAGTCAGGATTACAGAGTTAACAAGGGGCTCAGCCCCATCCATAGTCCTCCCAACTCTATGGTTAAGCATCTTAAGATGCCAGTTCACTTTATCACCCTGGTTACAGCTCTGCGCCTGCCTCACAAAACCTCCCAGGTTAGGGGTGGAGAGCAGGGCGCACCTGGCCCCAAGCCAGCTCAGAACGGACTGCTGACCTCAGCTCCATGGCTCAGGACTGGGCAGGGACCCCCACTGCTCCCTTGCAGTTGGCTCTCTGGCCTGTCCTCTGCACACTAAGCTGCTCAAGTGCACTGCTGTGCCCAGGTACCTCAGGAGTCCCCAAAGTGGAGGCCCTGGGGAAATACGGCCCTAGTTAGCGTACTGGCACCTCTCAGTCTCCGGGGACAGGCCTACAGAAGTTACAGAGGGAGCTGGAATGGCACCTCTCCCTTCCTGATGGTCCTGCCCAGCGCAGACTCTCCCCAACACAGGCGTGAAGACCAAGCTGCCCCCTGGGCACAGCGAGCTGCCCGCATCCCTCCAACTCGCAGAAGCTAGGGCGTGCGGGGGCCAGCAGGGCGGTCCTCCGGGGCTGTCTTTCCACCCAAACGAGGTGAAGGAGGCGCTGCGAGGCGCCGTCATGTCCCAGCAGCAGGACTTCTGATGTTTTATGTGGGAAATGTCAAACATCGCGCCCTCTCCGAAGCATGGCTTCATCCGCCGCGCAAGGGCCAGACGGGCGGCCCGGTGTCAGGCTCCAACACAGGGCAGACCGCGTGCGCGCGAGGCAAGCCCGGGGCCAGGGGTGTGGCCGGGGCGGGGGCGGAGCCGCCCCAGCGAGCTCCCGGATTGGTCCTCGAGCGGCCGGCGCGCCGGCTCCCCATTGGCCGTCAGCCTGCGGCGCGGGACGGCCGCCAGCCCCGAGCTGCCGCGGCGGGTCCCGAGCCGGGGGAGCCCGCAGAGTCCCCGCCGCGAGCAGGGCCTGGCCGAAGCGGGCGTCCGCCCCCGCGCCGGGTGCCGCGGAGCGGGGTCTTATCAGCGCGGGCAGCTGGTGGCCTGTCCGTGCGCGAGCGCCCCGGCCCAATTCAATGGCCATTGTCCGCCGGCCCCTTTGTTCAGGAGGCGGCCACTTCCTGCGGGGCCGGGCTGGAGCAGGCGGGCGGAAACGCTCCGAGCCGAGGCCCAGACGCCGAGGCCGCCCCAGCCTGGGGTCAGAGGCGACGGCCAGCCCCTGGGGCGCCCTGGGGTTGGGGCTCTGAGCCGGAGGAGGGAGCGGCGCTGGGCTCACTCAGCTCAGCGCTCTCCTCTGAGTGTCTGCCATGGGCGCAGCGGGCGCTTAGGCAGTGGGCCCCCTCCTGGGGCGCCACGGTGGGAATCCCGTCGAGCTGGGGGAGGGCAGCCGAAGGCGGAGGGAGGTCCTCAGGTGGAGGGTGCCTCTCCCAGCCTGCCCTCCGCCCCTGGTCCCTGGCAGAGGGCGACAGGCTCCAAGAGGTCGGTAACAGCGTCAGTCAGGACTCAAGTTCCGGGAGATGGAAACCCAACCCCCACTGCCTCGCTAAGCAGGAGAAGGAGCCCATTCGGGACTCGAGGCCGGGACGCAGGAGTGAGGGGAACAGGGCCCCGGGTGCTTCATCACCTGGGTCAGACCTCCTGGCCCTCCTTCCCGGGACTGGGCGCTGCTGTGCCTCGCACGGGTCGGCCGTCTCCTCGGGGCGCTCACCAGGCCTCGCTGTCCGTCATCCCCTCGGCTCACCAGGCTCCACGGGCCGGCTCGTGCAGCACTCTGATTGGCAGGGCCTGGGCCACGTGCTCACCCCGCCGGGAGGGGTGGGAGGTGGGAGGCCGCCCGCAGCAAGGTTCAGCAAGCCTCGCCTAGCCAGTCGAGGCACAGACCTGTCTCCCACCCACGCAAGGGGTGGTCCTCCCGTGGTCAGACCTCAGCCCGCCCTCTGCCCAGTGCCTTAGCATCTCTAGCCACTCCTTCCTCTGAAGCCCCCACACAGCCCTGCCTGCAAAGCCCTCCCCCAACCAAACCAACTCAATAAAAGAAACCCACCACGGGTATTTCAAATGGCGGGATTTAATATGAGGAATTGGTAACAAGGGCTTGGGAGAGCTGGGGGAGCACCAAGAGGACAGTTGGGCTCCCCGGAAATCCAATGCTGTAGGAGGCTGCTGCCTGAGGCCAGAGGAGTAAGGGGAGAGTTGTTATCCGGGCCCCACAGTGGCTGTGTCCCCACAGGGCTGGGCTGCTGGCGGTGGGCGATGGTCCCCCTCTGAGCGCCTTAGGTCTAACATGAGAGTTCATGCAGATGGCACGAGGTGTCAGATGGAGAGAGCCCAGCACAGCACTGGACCTTAGTAGGCGCTTTCCAAGGGCAGCGAGTGTTTATGAAGGGCCTGGGTACCCACCAGGAAAATGGGGAGCCCTGCCACCTGGTGCCTTAGCCTGAGGAGCTGGAGGTCACAAGGTCCAGGAGAGGTGTTGGGGGCCTCAACTTGAACCCATCTGAGAGGCCAAGTGAAGACACGATGTGGAAAAGATTTGGGTGGAAATGCACATGAAAACCAAGCGGGGGGCCCCAGACCCCACGCAGGTGCTTGTCCTGGGAAAGCAGGGGGGAGGCAGGAGGCTGGCAGGCAGGCCCACCTCACACCCCTGCTGCTCCATCGCTCCGTGGTGGGAGGCGTGTAGCCGGGGCACTGAGGCCTCAGCAGGATGCCATGTGGTCCAGAGGGCAGCAGCCAGCCACCTCAGCCAGGCTCCAGCAGCAGGGTGTCCCAGCATAGTCTAGTCACGGCCACACGGGCCAGCCCCACGCTGGTGTCAGGGATGCCCGAGGAAAAGGGCCACATGTGTCCCCAAAGTAGGGAGGTTGGTCCCACCATCTCCATGCTGTGTAGCCGAAAGGGGAAGGGCATGGGGTGGGAGGAAAGTGTAGCGGGGGTAGGACCCCAGAGCTGCAGGGGAGAGGTGGTCTGGCCATAGCGGGGTTTTCGTATGGGGGTGGCGGAAGCCTCGGGGGTAGACAGGAGGCTGCTCAACCCAGAAAAGACCCAAAGGTGAGTGGCCACAGGGAGGGACGGTTGGCTGGGGTGGTGGCCGGCTGCTTCTGGGTCACATGCGCTCCCCTGCTCGGGGACTGCAGAAAGGCTGAAATCCAGAGGATGGAGGTGGCCTGCAACACACATCAGACCTGTGGGTGTTGGTCCCGGGTTCTCAGGAACGCACCCGCTGAAGAGCCAGCAGGGTGGAGATAGGGGGTCAGCATCCTTACTGTGTTTCTGAAGGAGGATTCATTGTGAGCCTGGGCCCCGCGTCACCCACCCCTGCCCCCCGATTCCCCCCCGCAGTGGGAGGTATGGGTCAGATCTCCTCCCCGAGGCCTTGCCCTCACAGCTCTTCTCCAGAAGGAAAAGACCCCAGAGAGTGTCCTCAGGATCCTACTGCTACCACCAGGGCCTGTCCCCACCCTCTGAGCAGGTCAGATGTCCCCTGGGCCATTCAGGACATCTGCCACCCAGGACCCACTGGTGGGTGCCGGGCACCTTCTGATTTGGCCCCTGCATGGTGGCCCTCGTCAGCATCACGGCTCAGCCTCCCCACACCCAGGGAACCCCTAGGCCCCCAGACTGTGGAGGAGGCCCAGACATTGCATCTCTACCTTCCCTCGAACCTGCTCCCCTGCGCACAGCTCCCTAGATTCAAAACACAGCACACCATCCCTGACCTCTTGGGAGCAGAGAACTGCTGAACTCTGTGCCCCTAGAGAAGCTCTCCTCACGCCCCCGCCCCCCACTCTGCTGGCTCCTGTATAGCTGTCAGCACTCTGGCAGGAGCCCCCTCCTCCAGGAACCCCCCATGTTGTCTCTTAGCCCTGCTGCTATCTGTCCAGCTCAGGGCCCTCTGCACATATTCATGCTGCTGGGGTTGAGCTGACGTGCAGGAGGCGGGCAGGGGCTTGGGGAACGGCTGGTGGACCCTTGCCTGGCCCTGGGGGTGTGAAGATCTGGGGGCCCCAGTCCTGGCAGACTTGGCTAGAAACTCCTCTATGTGGGAGGTCTCCGTGTGAATCACTGCTCAGGCACAGGCACAAATGCAGGAAATCGCCATTCTATTAAACTCTATTTTCTCCCACTGAGGGGAAAGTCTGTCACACGAAGGTCATTGTTCCCCGGGCTCCTGCTTTCCGGGCGGGCTAGGTCTGTGATGGGGCTTGCGCGCTCCTGGGGCTCCTGGCTGAGCTGTTTCCCTTCAAGACCCTGGGGCGCCTAGAGGTTGGGAAT
The DNA here is from genome assembly GCF_001890085.2 of Hipposideros armiger. Classification (NCBI taxonomy): domain Eukaryota; kingdom Metazoa; phylum Chordata; class Mammalia; order Chiroptera; family Hipposideridae; genus Hipposideros; species Hipposideros armiger. The sequence continues at coordinate 334,728 of NW_017731393.1, forward strand.
GGGGGCCTCGGTCCGGCCACCAGCCCGAGGGCAACTCCGACAGGCACGCCCAGGACTGCAGAAAGGCACGTGTCTGGGTCCCAGCAAGGTCACAGCCAGGGCTCAGCACGCCGATCGCAGCTCTCTGCCTGCCTCTGGACCCTAGGGGTCTGTCCCACACCCCATTCCACCCTTCTCTCTATTCCTTAGGAGAGCCACCCCAACCCATCCTGCACCCCTTCCAGCCTTCTAGGCCTGACCACTGGGCCTGGTACTGCCCTGCTGCCCCCAGCTCAGCTTGGCTCTGGCCTGCATGGGACCCTGTGTCCTGGGGAAGCCCTGCCATGATTGGGGGACGGGACTGGGCTGGGAAGGAAGTCCAGCCCATGCCAGGCCCTAGGGGCAGTGGAGAGGCAGGCAGCCCAAACCAGTACTATGTGGTCAAAATACACACTTAAGACAATAGGACACACACGCTTAAAAATAAAAGCTGGAGAATTTTTAACCAAAGGAAAGCTGGGATAGTCATTTTAATAAGAATGTAGATTTTAAAGTAATTGCATCACGAGGGACAAAGAGCAATATCAATACTTTAGAAATAAAGAGCAGATAAAAAATACAACATGTATGCAACTAAAAACATAGCCTCAGAAGATACACAGCAACAGATGACAGCTGAGCCAACCACTGGAGCTAGAGATGGAAACACTCCAAGTCCCCTCTCAGACATGGACAGCTCAAGCATCTACAAGCAAAGACGCGGACAATTTGGATAATGCAATAAGTACAAAATGCACACTCTTTCCTAGTGCAAATGGGACAGCAACACGTATTAGGTCACAAAAGAGGCCTCATAATGGAAAAAGCCACAATGGAAGAGAGCAGACAATGAAGCCATGCCTACAAAGTGCTGGAGGAAAGTGATTTGCAACTGAGACTACCGTGTTTCCATGAAAATAAGACCTAGCTGAAAAATAAGCTCTAGCATGATTTTTCAGGATGCTCGTAATATAAGCCCTACCCCAAACATAAGCCCCCGTTAAGATAATCGGCTAGACATGACTGTTTGAATAAATATAGATTTTTGTACATGAATAAATGAATAAATGTAGATTGTTGGAGCAAAAATTAATATAAGACCCGGTCTTATTTTCGGGGAAACACGGCATACCCAGCCCAGCTAGCATTCAACTATGAGAGTGTAATAAGGACGTTCTCAGACAGGCAAGGTGTTAAAAGGTATCTTCCATGCACTCTACTACTGCAGGAAGTGCCCCATTAAAATGAGAATGTAAACCAAGAAAGAGAGAAGGCTGGCATTCGGACCCCCAGCGTCTAACACAGGAGCCAGGGGAAGTGAGTCCCTGGGGGGTTGTGGAGGGTGATGTCTGTGGGACCGATTCAGATTACACAGTGTGACACAGAGATGGCACCTTGGGGCAGCTGAGGATGTAGGTTCCCCCAGAAGTGTCTGCTTTGACCGGCTCCTGACCTACACCTGAGGACTAGGAGAGGGCCCTGTGGGTTTAGAAGCAGAAATGCAGAGCAGCCCAACCCTCAGCCCTGCCAGATGCCCAGACTGTGGAGGGCTTGGAAGTCCCTAGGTCATGTCCCTGCCCACTGATGGCCCCAAAACAGCTCCTAGGAAGTCAGGGAGGCGGAGGCTAGACCCAACCTGGGCTCTGCCTTAGCCTTTCATCTGGGCCTTCAGCTGACCAGTTTATCCTTTTGGGGCCTTCAGCTGACCAGTTTATCCAAACAAAAGAGAATCCAGCTCGGGGACATCCACTGAACATGAAAAAGGCTCAGCAGACCTCATACCGTCCAGAGGAAGTGACTGGCGGGAGCAGGCCCCGGAAGCTTCCAGGGTACCAAAGATGTGCCACTTTGAGCTCTGGCTCCTGCACACCTCCTTTACTGTCATTCTTTAGACTGTACATTATACAAATACACGTTATGTGTTCTGCACATGACACTTTGCACATCTAAGCGTTTAAAATTCAGTGGCGCTCCTTCACCCCAACAACAATCAGCAGGAACCTGGCGGAAAGTGGGACGGCAGCACAGGAACAGGGCACGGCCCACAGGGCTCAGGCTCCCAGGGACATGACCGTGGTGTCAGTAAAGGGGAGGGGTGTCTCTTTGCAAATGAGGAGGAAACCCCTGCCCAGAAGCCCCCATTGTGAGACCAACGACCATCTGCTCAAGGTCAGGGCCACACATGGGAGACACATCACCTTCCCCGAGCACACACCACGAAGGTGACTGCCCCCAACCCTGGCCAGGCCTGTGAGGAGCAGAGGTGAGCACAGAGGGGGTATAGGAGGGGTGTCATGGCCTCAGCCTCACAGCCCTGGAGGATTCAACTTTTCTCCACAGATGTGTGCATACATACACACAGGTGCACACATGCATTCACACACACATGCACACACATATATGCATGCTATACATGTGCACACACACATGCATATACACGTGCATGCACACAAGCATGCATATACACAGGTACATACACACATGTACATAAACACACACAATGCATGATATGCATGTGCCCACACATGCACATATGCAATGCATATACACATGTAAACACATGTATACACACACACATGCATGTACACACATAGGTGTGCAGATACACACTTGCATGCACTCACTCGTGTATACACATGTGCACACACATGCATGCACACAAACGTGTATGTGCACACATGTGCGAATATGCACACGTGCAAATATGCACACATGTGCATGTATGCACACGCACACATGTATGCACATGCACACACATTGTTCACATGCATATACACAAGCGCAGACGCACATGTACGTGTGCACACACATGCACGTGCACACACGCGCGTACACATGTGCATACATACACATGTGCATGCACATGCACACACACCTTTCCCTCTTCCAGTGTGTCTGCCTCGGGACCTCTAGCTATGTCAGGACTGGGTGTTCCCTGTATGAGTATGCACACTTAGTAGCTCATTAAGATGTGCTTTCTGCCCACATTTCCGTCCACATATAAGTTGCCTTTTTTCCCTCTTTCCTTCTCTGATGGCTAAGTGTCCTGTTAGTGTGGCTGGGCCCAGGTGTCTGCTATTCAGCGGGACACTATTCTGGGTGTGCCTGAGAGTGTCTGGATGAGGTTGGCATCTGGATGGGCAGCCTTGCCAGCCAGTCTGTGGGGCCCGGGCAGAACAAAAGACAAGAGTGGAGATAGCTCTCCGCCTGATGGTCAGGCGGGGACACAGGTCTCCCACCTCTGGACACGGGCTGGAACCACACGGCCGGCTAGGGGCAGAGTTGGGGTCTCTCAGCCTCCACGACCCTTTGAACTGGTGCAGGAATCAGTGAAGTGCACAGGACAGAAAAGGAAGCCTGAAAGCAGACTCCTGGGCTCCTGCAGGTCTGGGGACCTCCGGAGGACCTGAACTTGAAGCTGGAGGCAGGGTCAGTGGACACTCCGTTTGTGCGGCTCAGGCCAGAGGCTGAAGGCTCCCCTCTGGAGGTACCAAAAGGCCCAGAGAACCTCCCAAATACTGAAACTTGGAGCGCCACAAAGGCACTGCCTCTGCCTTCCCTCCCCAGGTATGTCATGTCAGGAAATGCCTGACCAGTATCCTTACCTCTCTGCACGAGACCGTCTGTCACCCCTCTGGCAAAAGACTGAGCCCTGGAAGAAGCTGATGTCCACCTGCCCAGGCTGCTGGGCACTGCCCCGGGAAGCCCTGCTCACCCTGCTACCTGGGCTCCCAGGCCCCTGTCCCACAGAAAAGGGAGGTGGCAGCCAGCAGGAGCCTCCTGGGTGTGCTGCCGGCGCCCGCCCACCCGAGCGGCCAGTCCTCCCACTGCCCCAGCAACACTAACCCGGCCCCAAGGCCCCGCTGGCATGGACCCTCCTGACACAGGACCCAACCGGTGCACCTCCCATGTCCACATCTTGAGCCCCAGAATATTCAGCAAAGATATGATGAAGTGAAGGATGCTGAGATGGGAGATGATGCTAGATTATAAGGTGAGCCCAATGTCTTCACAAAGGGCCTTATGGCGGGGGCAGAGTAGAGATGTGACAGTGGGAAGCAGAGTCAGGGAGATAATGGGGCTGTGAGGAGAGAGGAAGGGGCCGCGAGCCAAGGGTGTGGACGCCTCTAGAGGCTGGATAAGGCCAGGATCAGCACCCACCCCCAACCCCCTGGAGCCCGCAGAAGGAACGCAGCAGGGCCAATGCTGAGTGAGGCTGTTGGACTTCTGCCCTAAGGACCACAGGATACTAAGTCTGTGCTGCCTGAAGCCTCCGAGTTCACGGTGGTTTGTTCATGGTGGCACAGACACCGGTCTCCGCGTCCACTCAGTCCTCTCTCACTCTAGCCCTCCTACCTGCCCTGGCACTCAGCTCAGCAGGGTCTCCGAAGCCACCATAATACCAAACCCAGTGGTGGTTTTTCACTTTTCGGAGACCCTGCGGCCCCTCTCTAACCAGGCCCCAGCTCCAAGCCGCTGGTACACACTACTGTGTTTCCCCTCAAATAAGACCTAGCTGAAAAATAAGCCCTAGCATGGTTTTTCAGGATGCTCGTAATATAAGCCCTACTCCAAACATAAGCCCCAGTTAAGAGCGTCAGCCAGACATGACTGTTTGAATAAATGTAGATTTTTGTATATGAATAAATGAACACATGTAGATTGTTGGGAGCAAAAATTAATATATGACCCAGTCTTATTTTCAGGGAAACACAGTGGGGGAAAAAAATGGCAGGACTCACAACTCACTCAGGAAACTTGCCCCTCGCCCCATGGCTCCATCCCCAGGTCCGCGGTTAGGCTGCAGTGGCCTGGTCCTGGCCCAGCGGGAAGGGCCCAGGCGTGTGGAGATGGGGCTGGGTGGCCATGGCCAGCATCAAATGCTCCTATACAGTCTTGCTGATATGTTTTCCTTTAAAAAATCGAACTGAAATTTGCATAACGTTAGCCCTTTTACTGTGTACAGTGGCATTTAGTACATTCATAACAGGGTGTAACCATCACCTCTGTCCAGTTCCAGAACATGTGCATCATCCCCAAAGGAAACCCCCTCCCACTAAGCAGTCCCTGTGCACTGTCCCCTTCCCAGCCCCCGCAGTTCCTGATCGCTCTCTGTCTCTGTGGATTTGACTATTCTGGGCATTTCGTATGAATCGGTCATGCACCTTGTGACCTTCTGTGTCTGCTTCTCTCCTGCAGTGTAACAGCAGGGGCGTCGTGTTGGAGCAGGTGTCAGAGTGCGGTTCCTCCTATGGCTGAGTCGTTTTCTGGTGTATGGCCGGCCCACAGGTGTCCATCATGTGTTGATGGACAGGTGCTTTTAGCTGCTGTGGACACTGATGCTGCCATAAGCATCTGTGGGAGTCCATTCTGGTTGCTTGGAGTACATGGAACAGTGGGATTGCTGGGTCATGTGTAAGTCCATGCTGAACTTTCTGAGGACCTGCCAGACTGTCCCCACGGGCGGCAGCCTGCTAATATATGGAAGGCACCTAAGTCCTGCCACCCACAACACCAGCCCTCAGCTTGTGTTATTATGAAAATGTCATTTCCCCCCAAGTTTGAGGAAAGCAATGCCTTGTGGGGATGCTTCCTGGGCGGCCCCCTGGGCTGGCCCTGTGCTCCCCCTGGGTCTGGCCACTGCTGGGCAAGCTCTGTGGTTAGTCCTCACTTTTCACACAACCACAGGCAGGAAGTGGCCTGTGCTCCAGGGAGGAGGCACCCCTTGGCCCCATGTCTGGAGGAAGAGGCCTGCCTGGCAGCTGGGTGGGCCAGCTTCTGAGATGGGCTCTCGGTGGGCAGTCTGTCCAGCCCCAGAACACCAGGTGGCTAGGGCAAGGCTAGGAAGCACCACCCCTACTGGGGGGTGGCAATGGCTAGTCTCCAATGATGAGCCCTATGAACCATCCCTGCCAGGGCTCCCACCCTTCTGAAGACCCCTCCCCACGACTTTCTCTGTGACTCACAGGACGCAGCAGAAGTGACGCTGCGTGACATCTGAGGCTGTGTCATGAAAAGCCTGGCCTATGGCGGAGTGCTGGGGGAGTTGGCTGCAGGAGAATCTGCTGCTGAGGCCCCTATGCTGTAGGGGAGCCCAGGCCAGCCACACGGAGAGGTCGCACACGGTGACACGGCCAGCCAGTCCCGCTGTTCTAGCCACGCAATTGAGGCAGACATGCTGGATGTGTGTCCCCACTGAGCCTCCAGAAGAATCTGGGCGGGGGGGGCTGCCCGGCTGAGCCAGGCCATTACCCAGGGACGGGGACACGAGAGTAAATGGGTGTTTTACAGACAACAGATAACATGGGAGTCAATTCAAGGCCACATGGTCAGCCCAGGTGGCTACAGCTCCTGAGGCTACAGTTCAGAGAGCAGACGCCGGTGCGAGGCTCAGGTCCCCCACCCCACCACTTGTACCTGCCCCTGGGGAGGCAGTGGCCACTTTGGAGGGGGTCCTTGGGGTCCACACCCAAGGAAGTACGGGGCACTTCCGCAGCCAGGGAGGGGTGTCAGCGGGAAGGGACTCCTTGGAGGGACAGCCCCAGAGACTGGGACTGGCAGCTCCTCCCATGTGGGCAGGTGAACAGTCCGCCTGGCCCAGGTCAGCTCCCCCACCCCAGGGGCCTGGAGGGGACGGCCTGGCTCTGCCTAGATCCTGGTTCCTGTCCCTTCCCCACTCCTGCTCCTTTCCCCTGTCCCTTCCTCCGGAGCCTTCTCTCTCCCCAGCCATGAGCCTCCCTAGAGCACACTGTTTCGCCCCCGCCCGCCCAGTGACCCCGGCACACAGCTACCAATGTCCTCTCCGTCCCTCCTGTCCCTGGCTCCGCTAGGCAGCCCTGACCGCCGGTTTCTCTCTTCAGAGCACCGTCTTTCCTCCCCTGGGGCCTGCGCCCACCTCTGGACGACCCCATCCCGGGGATGTGGTCGATCCCGTGGAAGAGGCATCCGCTCGGCTCAGCACCCGCAGAACTGCACCTCCAAGAGCAACTCTCCCCTACGAAGACGTCCCAAGTCCTGGAGCATCGGCGATCGCCCCTCGGACCCGTCCCCTCCAGTCCTGCCCGCCCCGCACACTCGGCGAGTCCCCGCCAACCAGGGACCCATCTGCGCGAGGCCTCCCGCAGGGGCCACCTGCACGGGCGGCCCGCCCCGTCCCGGCTGGGGAGCCCGCCCCGTGCCGCCCCACCCCGCGCGCACTGGGCATGCCCAGAGCCGCGTCACGCGCCCGCCAGCTCGAGTCCGCCGCGGACCCTGCTGCGTCCGCCCCGGCCCGGGCTGCCCCGCGCGCGGCCATGGAGCGCATCGAAGGGGCAGCTGTGGGCCGCTGCGCAGCCTCCCCCTACCTGCGGCCGCTCACGCTGCACTACCGCCAGGTGAGGCCGCCCCTCGGGCGTCTTCCGCCCGCACTTCCCTCGGCCCGGAGCCCCGCCCACAGCCCTGATCCCGGGCCCGCCGCTCCTCCCACAGGCCCGGAGCCCCGCCCACAGCCCTGATCCCAGGCCCGCCGCTCCGCCCACAGGCCCAGCACCCCGCCCACATCCCGGAACCTCGCCGGGCTCCCGGGCTCTGCGAGTGGGTCCGGGTTCCCGGGCCGCGTGAGCGTCCGTGTCGGGATGGGGCCCCGGCAGGGACACCTCGGGGGGGGTCACTCATCCCTCCGAGGAGGCCATGCTGGGCTCCGGCCCCTCCTGCGATGGGACTGATTGGGCTCCCCAGGGATCAGGGAAAGCTTCCTGGAGGTGGTTGTCTCATTCTGGCGACAGGAGGCAGGAGCTGGAGCTGGGCGAGCACTGGAGAACCTCCCCAGGTGGGCGCCCTCCCCAGGGCACTACCGCCTTAGAGTCTCCACCTGCCCGACCCACAGGCTGCCTCCCAGGGAGCGGTCCTTCAGGGAGAACAGGACCGTGCTGTGTCCCCTGGCCCAGGCATGTGGTATTTTCACCAGGGGTGAACGAGTCTCCGCTGCCTCCCTCTGCCCTTATCCGGCCTCCTTCTCGCCGTGCACCTATCCACCATCCGCTCTGTCGGGTTCGCATCCCCACTTTTCGCTGGCAGCCTCACCTGCCTCCAAGCACGCTCCTAGCACGCTCCTCCTGCTGGATGAAGCCTGCACTTCTGCCCCGCTCAGGCAGGACAGGCAGGCAGTGGGGTGTTTGGGGCCCGGGACTTGCAGCACCCTGTGCCTCCTGTCCTCTCCCGGCCCCTTCCTCTCACCACCCCTGTGAGGCCCTCCTGGTTCCCAGCCTGAGAGAGGCCACTGCACCCCCACTTTCCCCAAGATGCACCCAGGTCGGCAGTGCCGGCCCGGGGCAGGATCCCTGACTGTGGCTGCATGGCCCCCAAGGGGCTGGGGCTCTGGGCAGCAGTAAGTGGGCACAGGGTGGGCCAGGCACATACCTGCTGGGCCGGTGGCTGTAGCACACCCCCACTTCCTGTGCAGGCCTGCGGCCTTAGTGGGCACCTGCCAGCTCGACCCCACGGATGGGTGACCAGCACTGAGCCATGCAGGGGCAGGCTGTGGTGGGCACAAGCTGCGGGGATAGGCCAGCGTTCTGTCAGGTTCCAGGGGACGCTGGGCTGGCAGTGCAGCCACCCTGCCAGGGGGGACCTGGTGGAGAGATAGACTGACCAGACTCAGGGTACCCCCATGGCTCTGAGCGGGGAGGGCTGTGTTTGCTCCAGTCCTGTCCCTCCCTCCCAGGCCCACAGAAGATGAGCCAGGCCTGGGACTATGAGCTGGTGGGCCCTGTGGGGGAAACTGACTGGGCCTCAGCAGGCCTCCCCGACCTTGCCCTGCACCCTGTATTGGCTGGACCTAAGGGCCTGACAGATGCTTTGATCTTGAAACGAGAGGATCTGTGAGAACTATACAGGTGACAGTTACCCAGAAGGAGGCAGGAGTACAGCAGACACTTGGCATACTGGGGCAGGCCTTCCTTGGAGCCTGCCCTGGGTGGGTGGCTGGCCTCAGGGTGGCCAGTTTGCAGGCAGGCCCGGGCTTGCCTTGGGGCAGTACCTGAGAACGGCCTCCCAGGCAGCCCAGCCTGCACACCACAAGACACCTGGCCTCCCTGCCCCTGGAAACCAAGGCTACCCTCCAGGACACTTGTGCCTCCTGGCCAAGTTCAGACCAATTTTCCCAACTACCCTCGGACCAGCATGTGGTCCTCTGCCTGTGAGGTCCCCCAGCCTAGAAGACCCTTCCCTCATTTCTGTGGGGCCTGACGAGGTGTCACCTCCTCCAGGAAGCCCTCACAAAGGCTTCCCTTAGCGTCCTTCTCTTCTGTAGCCCCGGCTGCACTTTCTATGTCTCTGGTGCTCGGATCCATGTCCATTTTGTGGCCTGGACAGACCCCACAGGTGGGGTCAGCAGTTCACCAGGTCCTCTGGGCTGACCCAGTGACTGAGGGGCTGGTGATGGGCAGGGCCCCAGGTTTAGCCCCATCCGCAGAGACCCCCTGGGGAGGGGGGGCAGGGCTGGGTAGAATGATCCCCGCACGCTCTGGCCTCCAGGATGGGAGCCCGCTTCCCCTAGTGGTGTCCAGTTGGCAAGCTTCTGGCCCCTCCTACCCCTGCCTGCCGGAACCCCAGTGGTGTCCATTCTCCCTGCCGCAGCGGTCTGGGCCCAGGCCCTTGCCCTGCACTGCCACTCATTCACGGAAAGCTGCCGTGAGCCCTGGAAACCCATCAGGGCACGGTGCCCTGAGGGGGGAGGCAGGGAGGCGGGGTCGGGGGGGAAGGGCAGGCAGCAGGACGGTGGAGGGAAGTGACAACAGCAGGACCACAGGATGTGCGCGAGACAGCCCAAGACAGAGACGGGGCTGGGGAAGGGGTCGTCCCACTGTCCAGTCACTGTCATTGAACCCCTGTGTCCTTCAGTGTGCTCTCCCACCTAGCTCGGCACCCCCTCCCCCGGCTGTTTCTGGGGCTGGTGTGCTCTCAGGAGGCAGGCCTTCCTCCTGTCCTCCTGTCTCCTTTGTCCAGTGGCCCAAGGGACCTCAGCAATGGAAACCTGGTCTCTGCTCTGCCCCCTTAGGACACCCCTTGCCCCGACTGTGAAGATACGGCGCGGCGGCCCCTCTGCCATGCCCGTGGTCCTTCCCACACTTGGTGACAGCGTATATCTGTGCAGCTCCTTGCTCTTAACCCGTGCTGGGTGGTGGCCATGCCTGCCGGGGCGCCTTTCCTTCCTTTGCCCGGCTTGTCTGTCTCACCCTCAGAGTATCAGGCCTCCTCGACCTCCCTGCCCAGCGCAGGCTGCTCCCCGTCCCCCACCTGCGGGGAGTCCTTGTATCTGATGGGCCCAGACTGGGTGTGGGCCTCCCTGGCGGGTCTGTTTGGCCAGCTCAACTCCCCGGAGCACCTCCACCCATGCTGGCAGCTACCCTGATTGTCACCCTCCCTCTTTCAGAATGGCACTCAGAAGTCGTGGGACTTCATGAAGACACATGACAGGTGAGGGCCCAGCCTGGGCCCCTCTGATGCCCATGGGGACCCTGGGGACCAGGGACATGGAGCCGCACCCTGCCTCTGCGCTCTGTGCCCGCCATACTCATCCCCACTCTCGCTTTCCCTTTACTGAGGGGCTACCCCAGGCAAAGCCCACCTAGGCCATGGCAGCAGGAGGTTTCTTAGACCTGTGAGAGGCCTCTGGGGGCCTCGCCCCTGAGCTTTGGCGTATGGGCTGCATAGTGACATGGTTCCAGGAGTGTGCCCAGCAGGCACGTGTCATGTCAGTCCCTCAGCCCCTGACTTGCCCAACTGTCCTTCCTCACGCCGTTGCCCATCCTGCCGGCTGCCATGGCGTGGGCCTGGCTTCTCGCCTGACCGTGTGGCCCTGCCTGGCCAGTCTCTCCAGCTGAGCAGGGGACCCAGTTTTCCTGGGCTGCTGGGGAGAGGAGGTGGGCCAGGCATGCCGGGAACGGGGCCCCCAAGGAGGTGAGGAGAGGGGGTTGCTTCTGTGCTGAGCTCTGTGCTGAGCTCTGTCCTCCCCCCCCCCCCCCCCCTGCAGTGTGACCATTCTCCTGTTCAACTCTTCGCAGAGGAGCCTGGTGTTGGTGAAGCAGTTCCGGCCTGGTGAGGTTGGCCAGAGCGGGGCATGGGGGAAGGGGGCTCCAGGGGAAACTGAGGCTCGGTGAGGGGGCTCTGGCCTATGGTGGGTCACATGGAGGTGGCCGCCACATGGCTGTGACTGTGCTCTGCCCCCCCCCCCAACCAGCTGTGTATGCCAACGAGGTGGAGCGCCACTTCCCAGGGTCCCTGGCAGCCGTGGACCAGGACAGGCCACAGGTGCTGCCAGGGGCACTGCCTGGCTCGGCGGGGGTGACGTATGAGCTGTGTGCCGGCCTTGTGGACCAGCCCGGGCTCTCGCTGGAGGAAGTGGCCTGCAGGGAGGCTTGGGAGGAGTGCGGCTACCACCTGGCCCCATCCGACTTGCGCCGGGTGGCCACCTACAAGTGAGTGGGGCCCCTGGCCTGCAAGGCTGGGAGAGGGCATGCTGCTGTCAGCGCCGCCCAGGGGCTGGGACAGGCCGCCTGGACGCAGGGAGCACCCCGTCCCCAGGGGTGTGCCAGCAGGGGGACTCCTCCTGCTTTCAACATGGGGCCGGGGGGAGGTGGGACGGAATGCGCCCAGATTGTGACCCCGGCCGGAACCCAGGGCTCTTGAAGCTGTGGGGAGCACGCTGGGCCCGTGCCCCCACCCTGCGGCCCATAGTCCTGTGGGGCAGGCTCTGGTGGCAGCTGCTGCTGACAGATGCCTCTACTTCCTGTGGGATTAAGCACCGGGCGCTGGGGGTGGGGGTGAGTCACAAATCTGCCCTGACAGTGGCTCAGGAATGAGGGAAAGGCTGAGCCCTGAGCTGGGAGGGGCCCCAGCGCTCCTGGGGAGGGGAGAGGGGTGTGGCCTGGGCCCACCAGAGCCCAGGTGCCCCCCGCTGCACCCTCCCACGAGGCCCGCAGCTGGGGCCATCTTTCCAGGACAGGAGGTTGGGGCGAAGCCCACCCTCTGCCCCAGGGATGCTGTGACAGGTCCCGAGGCCTCACAGAGCATGTACGGGGCCTTCCCCAGAGGGCAGGGCCTCTGTCCCCTTTCAGCCCAGTGCAGAGGCCACTCAGTGTTGGGTCCAGGGCCCCCCTAGTTCAGCAGCCCCCAGGGTCTCGTCGGGGTGTCCCCTGGCCTGGGGTTGGAGTTGACTCCCAGTCCTAGGAAAAATATGAGCCAGAGGACTCTCTGTGTTAAATGTGGGATTTCCATGCCCAAAGTTTGGCCATCCTGGTGTGAAGGGCCTCAGTGTTCTGCAGGAGTCCTCCATGTGGCAGCCGGTGGCTCCTTAGTCCCTGAGCCTGCGGAGGATGCAGAGACTCAAGGGCCTGCCCTGGGGTAGGGGTTGGGCCATTGGGTGGGCTGGGGGCAGGTGAAGAGGGGCTGCCCCCCAAGAGGTGAGCCTGCTGGAGTCCTTGCAGAGGGGCTGCTCGGCAGAGGCGCTGGACGAGGGGGCCAGCAGCGTGGCCACACTGGCTCCACAGACAAGGCCTCGGCTATGGCCTGATCCCGAGGGGGCCGGGGAGGCAAGAAGCGCTGTGAGCGGCGAGCAGCCTGCTCAGACTTGCGTTTGGGGTTGAGGGGCGGCTGTAGGGAGGCTGGAGTGGAGATCAGGGCAGCTGTCCCTGAAAGCCTGTCTGGGCTGGACAGACAGCAGAGCTCATGCTGCCTGTGCGAGGGTCCATGGCTTCCTCTCCATGGCCCCAGTCACAGGTGACAAGGCCCAGGCTAAGGACGCGATTGAGTGAGGCGGGAGTGGCAGTGCCCAGCCTGGCCCGGCACAGCCTTCTTGGGCTGGGCCAAAGGTCATGCCGTCGCCTTCACAAGCCTGCGGAAACTGGGACTGGAAACCCCACAGACGGCGCTTCCATCAAAGGTGCAGGCCTTGACCGCAGCGGAAACGGGCCATCAGGAAGGGTCTGAGGGAGATAAGGGGCTGGAGGGGGAGGAAGCAGCTGGGCGAGGTCAGTCTGAGTGGGGGGCCCCCTACTGGGGGTGGGGAGTGGAAGCCCCTCATTCTGCTCCCTGCCCTGCGTGCTGGGCACATGTCCAAGGGCAGCCTCCGCTGTGCAGGCCTCCGGCCGGCCTCAGCTAACATGGGCTGACCAAGGACTCCCGTATTCCCTGGTCATCTCCTCGGATGCCCCCCGATTCCCTCCTACCCTGCACACCTTGCCTGCCCCTTCCTCCCCTGTGTGGGATCCACCACCCCGTCCTCTTAACTACCGTATTTGCCGGCGTATAAGACGACTGGGCGTATAAGACGACCCCCTAACATTTCCACTCAAAATACAGAGTTTGTTATATACTCGCCGTATAAGACTACCCCCTCTTCCGCACACCTTCCACACACCAAATAAAAGGTAAAACAATATCAGATTTGATTTCAACATTTTAATTTATATTCAAATGCTTATGACATGCAGGAAAACTGTCACAAGGCTGTATGTAATCAAACATATACATAAAACAGTGCAAGTTTATTACCGGTAAACATACCGGTAATTCACTAAAGAAAACACACTCTATAGACTGGTACCGTAGATTTTGCGAGTGTGGTAAAATCACATAACAGCAAAATCGCATAACAGCCGAGCATACACCCAGCAGCGCTGCTGATGCCTGAACGGTATGTGGAATGAAGTGGGGGGCATCGGGAGGCCACTATGGCACGGGGCAAGCACTATGGGCAGTCTATCTGAAGTGTACCTGGCGTATAAGACGACCCCCCACTTGGAGGCATATTTTTCAGGGCCAAAAAATCGTCTTATACGCCGGCAAATATGGTAGCATTCACCACGGCTTCCCACTCTTCCCCTCCACCAGCATCAGTCTGGGCCACTGCCCTCTGCCCGGGTGCCTGGGTGCCTCCTGGTGGCCAGCACCCCCTCTGGCCATCACCCACTGACAAGGGAGCTGTCTCACACTTCAGCCGAGGACCAGTGGGCCTGGTCTTGGGGACCATGCCGCCACCCCATCCAACCCCTACCTGAGCCCTGGTCTCTTGCCTGGGCACCGGCTGTCCCCAGCCTGGCATCCTGCAAGCGGCAGCGTAGGGAGCTATCACAGGCCCAGGCTGTGCAGGCTGCCAGCATGTCCCCACTTGCAGCCAGCCTGGAGCCCTGGGTGCCTGGGGGGGACTGTGGGTTGAGGCCACCGTGGGGTAGGAGGCCCTGGCTGAGGGCCCTGGGTAAGCAAGGGGGCAGGGAGGGGCCTGCACCAGGGTCTGCTGCACACACCCTGCCGGACACTGATTGGCTCCAGCCTCCCACAGCCTCACGGTTGCGGTGGGTCAGCAGTCTGCTTCCAGGGGAACTGGGCCCACCACTCAGGGTCTCTCCAGGCTGCAGTCAGGGCGTCTGGGGCTCAGGGTCCTCATGCACTCCAGCTCCTGGGGCTGTGTGACTGAGGGCCCTGTTTCTTGGCTGGCTTTGGTCGGGACCATGGTCAGCTCCTCCGGGCGGCCCACAGTCCCTGGCCACATGGTCCCTCACAGGGTGGAGCTTGTTCTGTCTTAAAGGCCAGCCTGTCCACAGGTGGGGCGCATCCTGGGGTCCTGCCCGCCAGAGGGCTGGAATGCGCAGAGCGGAGAGGGCTGTGGGGGAGCCTGGAGTGGCTGGCGGGGCCTACACGGTGGCTCACCAGATGCTGTCTCAACCCACAGGTCTGGCGTAGGAGTGACCGGCTCCAGCCAGACCATGTTCTATGCAGAGGTGACAGATGCCCACCGGAGTGGCCCGGGTGGAGGCCTGGCTGAGGAGGGGGAGCTCATCGAGGTCGTGCACCTGCCCCTGGATGGTGCCCAGGCCTTCGCCGACAACCTGGATATTCCCAAGACCCTCGGTGTCATCTTTGGTGTCTCATGGTTCCTCAGCTCCATGGCCCCTGGCCTGGGTCCCCAGTGAGACTCCAGAGGGTCTGGACAGAGGCCGGCCCTGGTCACCCATCCTGCAGACCCAATAAAGGCTTCTGTAGCTTCAGCCTGTGTACTGACTCCGAGCTGTGACCAGCATGGGCGGTGGGAGGCGGCAGAAGCCCGCAGCTGTGGCTGTGCCACCCCTCGGAGCAGGAGCAGTGGGGATGGGCCCGACCAAGCGAAGTGCTTGGGGGACCTGGGGATGGACCCACAGGGCATCAGGCCACAGAGTGAGCTAGGGCTACTGGGGTGGCGGCTGAGCCAACCTCTGGCAGGAGGGGGTGTGGACAGAACCACAGGCTGCACATCCCAGAGGGTGCACGCTCCCTGCCCCTGGTGAAGTGAGGTCCCCACCCTGACGTCTGGGCTGGTGCCCCCGGGGTCTGCGGTACAGTCTCCTTGTTCTGCACCCTGTGTATGTGGCTCTGAATCCTCTACCTGTCATGGGGGTCAGGCTGCCCTCCATCAGCCTTGAACGCTTGGGGTCACAGGAGGGCGAGGCTCAGCCAGGCACCCCGTAAGGCTCCATATGCAGCGGGCAGGCTGGAGCTCACTTAGGGGAGTGTGTGCTGGTCACCATGGTCATGGGCACCACTCAGGGATGGGAGCCCAACCTGACCCTTTCTGAGGGTGGTGACCTCGGGGATGGGTTGGGGGCAGCCTGGGGAGGGCAAAGTATCCAGGGGGTGCTGCCCACACAGGCAGGTGGGGACTGTTAGCCAGAGTGGCCAGGGGCTTTTACGTGATCTGAGCTTAGTGCTGTGTGCCCCAATGCCCCCCAGGACTGGGCTCTGGGCTGCAAAGGCAGAGGACATGGAGGCAGGACTGCTGCCTCTGACTCCTGCTGAGACCCCATCGTCAGATGGGGCCACCTCCTAAGGGCGACGTCTGCCACCCTCCAGTGCTCCCAAGGCTGACCTCAGGCTGACCCCAGGCAGGCAGGTAGGCAGGTGCTTTCTGTGAGCATGCATGGAGAGGCACCCAGGTCCCTCCCTTCCTGCTGGCCCTGGAAATGCTTGTGGCCGAGTCCAGCCAGAGCGGTACAGTGCACACAGCCCCTGGGCCTGGTATTCAAGGCTGCCCTGAGGAGGCTGTGCCCAAGTGACCCACCCAAGCAGCATCACCTGTATGCAAATGCAGGCTGCAGCCCAGGTGGGGCACCCTGGGAGCCCAGCCAGGTGTGTGCCATGCTGCTGGGAAGGGGCCCTCGGGCAAGCGGTGTGTGTCCAAGGGGCCCTCCAGGATGCGCCACGGTGGGGCCCAGCTCCACCCTGTCCAGAGGAGGCCCCAGCAGGCTGCCCCGGGCCCCATTCATCTGAGAATGATGCCCGGGGCAGGCGCCACCCCACCCACTGGCCTCCCTTGCAGCCTGCCTGATGCCCAGTCCTAGAGCTCCACTGGCCCTCTAGCCCAGACTGACGGGTACTGGGTGGGGCTGGGGGCTCTCTGTACCCTGGGGAGTGTGCCAGGCTCCAGACTGGCGGGGTAGGGGTGGGGGACAGGGTCCCCGGGCTTGGGTGCAGTCCAGCCCCCTCACTCTGCTCTGGCAGGTCAGCAGGCACCGCTGCTGAGCCTAATGGAACTGGCATCGATTTCCCGGCACTGGGGGGGCTGTAACCGGAAACTCCCCTCCCTGGCCGCTATATTTAGCAGTGCAGAACACGGGCGGAAGCATAGCTCACTCCTGAGCCCAGCCGGCTCTGTCCAAACCTCAGGCAGGCTGCGCCCCAGCCTGGTCCTGAATCCCCCTGGGCCACGCTGTGTGGTCAGCAACCCACCCGTGCCGTGTTCAGCAGAAGCTGAGCACCCACCTCAGGGCATGCCAGGAGAGCCCCTTGTTCTGGGGGACTCAGAGTGGCAGCCCCCAACCTAGGGGGCGGGTAGAACTGGGAGATGGGCGTTGTGGCCCAGTGGGCCCCAGAACAATGACGGGGGCCTTCCTGGAAGAGGCAGGATAGGCTGGCGGGACAAGGATGGAGGCAGGAGCTCTGACCCCCACTGGATCTCCAGCCCTCTGGCCCAAGTCTGCAGAAACCCCAGCAGGGGGCACCCCAGGAGGAAAGGGTCCTTGTCTCCCAGCAGCCCTTCAATGCCCATCCCGCCCCTGAAGTGGCCGCCTTCCTAACTTGAACCTCTCCTGGGCACCATTAGGTGCAGGCAGGAGAGGAAAGGGGATGGTGTGCAGGAGGGGGCTTCTGTGCCCTGCAGGGTGGCACCCTAGGCAGGGAGGCAGGGAGCCTGCCCCACAGAGAGGCGTCCTGTGTCTGCTGACCCTGGGTACTGCCCTGATGCGCGCCCAGGTGTCCTTGCCAAGGGGACCCAGGTCTCGCTCCCAAAGGACCTGGAGGGAGGCAGGTGGGCCAGGCCCCTGTCTCTAGCTTTGCAGGACAGGTGGAGGCTCTCAGTACCCGGAGGCAGGCAGGCCCCAGGGAGGCTGCGTCCCCTGACAGGTTGCGCTGGAATCTTGAGATGTACGGAGGTCTGTCACTGGTGCCTCCTAGCAGAGAACACCTCAGCTGGAACACAGTAGCTCTGGACGGGGCAGCACAGCAAGCCCTTTGGGCAGCCTGGGCGCTTTCCTCCCACAGTGGGCCGTGAGCAGGAAGCTCCGGAGGTGGGCGAGGGAGGGGCCCGGGGGGGCTGTTCTTCTACACTGGAATTCCCCCATCCTCAGGCGCTCCACTTCGGGCCCCAGCTGGCCACCGGCCCCTCTGCCTTGCGCTGTGGTAGTGGCCTCTCGTGGCCTCCCTGCCCCTCCCCCGCAACCAGGGATCTTTGTGAAAATGTAAGTCACAAACGTGGAGCCCAACCCAGCCCAGCTGCTTTCTGTGACTTCCCGTTGGTCTCAGCAGGAAGACTCTAGTTGGGGAGGCCCAGCTCAGCCTGGTGCTCCCCCCCCCACTCCCCCCCAGCCTCACCTATGCTCCTCACCCCCTCTGCCTTGGCCACGGTGTCTCTTGCAGGCCCTCACTGGGGCCAGGCTCCCTTGGCCTGAGGGACTTCGCATGTGCAACCCCAGCTGCTCACCTGGCTGAACTTTGCCTGCCCTCTGTCTCAGCAGCCCCCTCCCTGGTTTTTGTTCGTAGCTCTATGTTATTTATCTAAGTCCTCTGTCCACCCCTGACCAGGATGGGCAGGGGCCGTCTGCCATGTTCACTGCTTGATTGAGTGTGGTGCAGTCGGCGTGGGCAAGGTTGGAGCCCTGGACCTCTGGAACTGAGGGGCTCCTCTCTCCTCCTGGGGCCTCGAGTACCTGGGTACCTTGAGCACCACCCCAGGTCTGCACAGTGAACCCCCTGCCCCTGCAGGACGAAAGTAGGGCCCTGAACACAGCTCAGAGGTCCTTATTTGGTGGGGGCTCTTGTGTGTGCAGGTACCTGGCTTGTGTCCTGCCCATTCCCAGCCTACAGTGCGCGCAGGTACCAGGAGCCAGTGGAATGAGCAGAGCCAGGCCCATCCCTTCAGAGGCCCCTAGCTGTTCCTGGACCCTGGAGGAGGCTGTGAAACTGGGGGTGGGGGAGGGGGATGGCATTCATTCCCAGTGCATTGGCCCCTTGGGCAGCGCCTCCCACACACCCTAGCGGTAGAGGGCAATGTCTGTACTCCTGAGTTCCTTCTGCCATGCCCCCAGCCCCTGAACCAGCGTCCCCCCTTCAACCAAATGTGGCAGTGACTAGCTCCAGGCAGGGGCCTGTGCTCCCAGCACCCAGCCCAGGGCCAGGGCAAATTTGCTGGAGGAGACAGGGGCGAGAAGATGGCCCAGTTATTGGGGGGATGGGGCCAGAAGACCCCTGTGGAACATACGTGATCCTCAACCGCCAAGGCGATCAGCAGCTTGGTGGAGGGGAGGTACTGACTACGTGGAGGTGGGGCAACATGGTGGGACATGGGGGCTTGGTGATCAGGACAGCAGGAGGATACTCTTTGGGTGGCCGTCACCTTGTCCTTTTGGGCACGCAGCACCGTCCTTTATTGCCCCCGCCCAAGCCCGGACCCCAGCCTCGGCGTTCCTCGAGAGTGTGGCCTGGCGACCTCTGCGCTAGCGCGAGGCTGGGCACACAGGCTGCGCCTGGGAGCATTTGTTGCCTGGCTGCCCAACCCGCGAGCTGAGTGGCGGGGAGCAGCGCCCCCTGCGGCCGGCGCGGAGGGGGAGCCTCCCTTGGGAAGGGGGCCGCGCCCTGATTTGTGCAGGAGGCGGCATGTGTCCTCCGGGACTGCGAGGAGCGAGGCAGCGGCGTACTGATGGGAGGGGACCGTGGCGGTGACTTCAGGGGGCGCCCCACCCCCTGGCTTCTGACACCCAGCAGGGCTCGTGCTCGGCATTGGCGTCGGCTAAGCCCACGCAGTCCCGGCGCCCCGGGAAGCGCGCGCCGGGCCGGGCGCTGGCGGGAGGCGCCGTCGGCCGCCTTTAAAGCCGGGGCGCCCCCGGCCCCCGGCCCCACCCCGCGGCGCGGCCCCGCCCCCTCATGCATATGCAGGTGCGCGGGTGACGAATGGGCGAGCGAGCTGTCAGTCTCGTCCCGAACTTGCTAGCTGCGGGCGCCGGGAACGCGGGCGCGCAGAG
>NW_017731393.1:355458-381478 GCF_001890085.2 Hipposideros armiger
CTGTGGCGGTGGGGGGCATTTGGGGCGGGCGCTGAGGGACCAGGGTCCGGGAGGGCTCATGCATGCGTGTTGGCTGCAGCTCCTGCTGCTGGCCCAGGACCCCGGGGAGGGGGACCGGCTCTGGTGCCCGTGGTTCTGTGGCACCGTCCGTGTGAGGGTTTTTGGTTTTGTTTTTACTATTTTGGGAGGAGGCTTGGGGAGTGGCCAGTCTAGCAGGAGCCCTGGGCCTGGGGATGCCGGGAGGGATGGGAACTGCCCCAAGGCATGGCGGGAGAGGCCTGGGACAGGCAGGCAGGGGGCTCTGGGAGGGAGCGCTGGCAGGCGTCTCGAGGCCTCCAGGTACCTGATGTGGTCTGTTTTCTGAAGTAGGGCCTGGCCCCTGGCACTTGAGGGTCTCTGTGCTGCAGGCCTGGACCTGGGTGGGGCAGGAATGCAAGGACCCTGTGAGGTGGGACCCCAGTGTCCAGGGTCAGGAGCAGCTGGGGTGGGCCTGGGAGTGAGAAGTAGATGGAGGAAGGTGTCAGGCTATGATGGAGGAGCCGGACCTTATGACCAAGGACTTCCAGCTGAACCAGCCAGCTGGAGGCACCAGGATATGTCCACCTAGTGCCCTGCTTCGGAAAGACTGGGAGTTGAGTCTTGGCCGGCAAGTTTGGGCCAATAGGACCTACCCAATGTGGGGTGGGGGGGCTGCACCCCTGCCCCACCCTGCCTCAGCCCTGTGCTGGTACTTTCTCGTAAGCTTGGACCAGGCGGCCTCCCCTGCTGTCCCACTCTCAAGGCTTCATGACCACCTGCCATGGCCCTGCCCCCTGGGAGCCCAACTGGCCTCTGGGGGTCTCCCTTGACCCCAGGGCCTCCCAGGGGAATGTGTCCCTGAGATGGAAAAGGCAGGGACAGGCCTGGGAGGGCCCCGGGCAGTTCCGATAAGCCCCGCCCCCTCGCCCCCACAGCCGAGAAGCAGGCAGGTCTGAGCAGGGCCGCAGCCTGTCATCTGCACTTGGGCCCCAGCCAGGGCGGCTCCAAATCGCTACCTGAGGATGTGTTTTCTGCTCGAGTTGGCAGCAGTGGCATGGGGGCAGGGAGGCCTTGGAGGAATGTGGCAAGCCAACGTGGGTCCCGCGTGGCTCTCAGCCCCACAGGCTGGTCAGGGGTGGGACAGGCTGGGCAGACCCTCAGCTCCCTGGGAGCCCTGAATTCTGGGCACTGGGTCTCAGGCCAGCTCACCGCTCTTCACCCTGTCCCAGCTAGTGCCCTCAGATGCCCCATGAGAGGGCAGGTGGCCCGCCCCCCAGGTGGGGGGCCAGGGCCGTGAGGTAGCACATGTTTGGGGCAGCTCCCACCTCTCCTCCCTGCGGCCCTATGGCTGGGCTGCCGGGCGTGTAGTGGTGTGGTGATGCCAGCGCGCTGGTATTTCCGCTGGGCCGCAGCAGCCACGCGCCTTGGCTTGCTGTGAGTCCGCTGGGGCGCGTTTGGAACCCGGGGCACCCATCAGGCCGATCCGCCTGGAGAAAGCAGGGACTGTGCTGGGCTCCTTGGGGACTGAGGAGTGGCTGGGCCCTGCCTCAGGGGCTTTGGTTGGCAGGATAGTGGGGCTCCTGCCCAGGGCCAGCTTGGAATCCTGGGGACCCTCGGGTAGGCGGCCTGAGGAGGGCCTTAGGAGCGGCTGCAGGTGGAAGGTGGGCCCCCAAGGAGGGGTACAGGGAACTGCCCCTCCTGCCTCTGAGCCCGCCCCTGGAGGCAGGAGCTAATTGGGCTCTGCACTCTGCCACCCTGTCGGCCAGCCCTAACCCCCACCCCTGGCCTCTGCCAGTGCTCCAGGCTGTTTGGGTGGCTCTCTGCACCCTGACCTGGTCACGTGGGCCAGTGTCTTTGTGCCATCTACGACTAGTTCCATGTTGCTGTCAGGCTTAGCCTCCTGGAGAGGGGCAATCCAGGGTCTTAGATGTGGGTAGGTGGGGCGAGACCTTCCAGGAGGCAGCCCCCAGGATGGGAGCTGCCCTTCTCCACCTGACCCCACCCCACAGATGACCCCCTGTCTGTGACTGGCTTCCCAGGAGGTCAGTGACACCCTTTTGGCCCTGGAGCCTGGCTTGTAGCTGGCAAGGTGGAGGCCACATTTGGTCATGTGTGCCTGTGTGTGCACATGCTCTCTCTGGGTGTGGCAGGTGGCTGGTAGAGGGTTTGGAGGGGCCTGCTGGGCGGTGGGTTCAGAGGTGCTGGCAGATAGAGGCCCAGTGTGGCAGCCCGGGCCCCGCCCCGAGTGAGGGGGCTGCAGCTCAGCTGGAGGCCACACCTTCCGGCCTGTGTACAGCGGTGTCTGGTGACTGGTGGTGGGCAGAGCTGGAGTTGGGAGAGCCAAGGTGGGCATGGGCTCTCTCACACGCCCCGGGTGGGCCTCAGGCCTACCCCGTTTCTGACAGTGCAGCCAACCGGAGATCCTGGGCCATGGCAGCTTCTGGGGCCTGGCTCCCCCACCTGTGAAATGGGGCAATGACGTGGCCTTGTGAGTGGGACAGGGCTGCAGGCAGCCCCTCGCCCGGCGCCCAGCCTGCCTAGTCCCCTCCTCTGCCCCATGGCTGCCCAGCGGAAGTCCCGCATCCCTGGGGCCAGGGGTGTGCTCAGGGGTATGTGTGTCAGGGGGGCGCATTTTGGCAGGTCAGGGCCGTTTGTACCCTAAGGGGGCTGTGGTGGGATGTGGGCACAGGGCCTGGGCCCACCAAATCCAACTACCGTGGGGGCCCAGCAGCTACATGAGCCCCCTGCCTGGGGCTGGCCAGGCTGAGGTCGGTGAGAGTCACCCTCTCTGTGCTCCCTGCCCCCACAAGGAGCTAGGGGCTGGGGACTGGTGGAACTTCACTCCCCTCCTGGGGCCTTCCCTGTGCACGCTGCCCCCTTCCCTCCTACACCTTCCCAGCAGGGCCTAGGAGTCCTGCTTGGGTGGGACTCAGCAGGTGCCTGGGCAAAGTGGGGACCCTGGAAGGGCTGCACCGGCCAGCGGAGGGCTTGGAAGTGGGCTGCGGGCTTTGTCCCTGGGCCTTGAGGGGTGGGCTGAGGAGCCAGGAAAGCAGCCCTTGCAGGGCTTGAGGCAGGGGCCTCATGGGAGGATCCCCTTCAGGGACCAATGAGGGGGCTCTTGGGGGAGCCAGGCCAGGGCCTGAGCTGGAGGTGGGAGACAAGCATCTCTAATCCTCAGGTTGCTGAGTCCCCATCCCCAATATTCCAGTTGAGTTGTGTCCACATCTCCAGACTTGAGGTGAGGAGGGGTCCCATCTTTCAAATCTCAAGTGAGCAGGGTCCCCATCCCCAGACCCCAGGTGAGCCAGGTGTGGCTAGGATCAGCCCGATTGTGGGCTTTGCTGCAGCAGTCTCACAGGTCCATGTGACAGGGGGCCGGGAGACCCTGGGCTGCTGGTCCTCTTTCCCAGCAAGGGACCCGACGGTGCAGTGGGTGGGGCACACCCAGGCAAGACCCTGGTGGGTCCCTGGTGTGGAGTGTGGGCGTCTGGGTTCCTGTGTGGGGTGGGCCTGTTGTCCATCCCTCCTGCCATGGCCCTGGGGCCCAGCACCTTGGGGGAGGTGGCCCCTTCCCCCTTTCGCTCCAGTGACAATGGCGGCAGAGGCCTGGGCCTCTCCAAAGCTCGGGTTTCAGGAAATGTATCTGTGCACAGAGCTCCTGGCACTGACGGACACCCAGCTCTGCTCCGTGGGGGGCCAGACGGCTGATGCTGGGTGCTGCCAGAAGGGAGCCAGGCTGGAGGCTTGGACCTGGGCAGTAGGCCTGGGGTGCCTCAGGCCATGGGGTGTCTTGAGCCACGGGGTTCCTTCAGCCGTGGGGTGTGGTACATCTGGTCCCATGTCTGCCCCGTGCCATTTCCATGTCTTTGGGCTACTGCCCTGTTACCCCGTCTGAGTCAGATGAGGGTTTGGATCTGGCCTTGGGGGTCTGCCTGTGTGGTGTGGCTGGGTCAGGGCAGGCTTGCAGGAAGAGGTGCTGGGTCTTCAGGGACTGAGGCCAGCGGGACAAGTGGACCTCCCACAGCCTGGAGGAGGGACCAGGGTTCCTCTGCCTGCTCGCTAGGGAGCCCAGCCCTCACACACCTTCCCAGGCACCAACCCCAGTCTGGCTCTGGGACCCAGGGCCCCTCTGAGGCCCCGCCCAGGCTCTGCAGGGCTTGGGGCTGACGGGCTGGTGGCCGTGAGGCAGGCAGCGCAGCGATGACAGGCTGCCATTTGCTGAGGGAAGCTGAGTCCTGGAGGCCAGCCCAGGGGAGGAGAGGCGGCTGGGGCCCGGCACCGAGGGAGGTTCAGGTTCTCCCTGGATGACTCCCTGCCATCCAGGTGTAGGGAGCCCAGCTGGTGGGCGCTGGGGCCCTCGAAGGCGGGCAGGCGGGCGCTCGTCCCTGTGGGAGCAGGTAACCGGAGCCCTGGGCTCGGGCGAAGGTGGCCGTAATCCTACCTGGGCTGCCGGCGTGGGGTTTCCTGGGAGCTCGGAGCCCAGGTGCCGGAAGATGGCCAGGTCGGCCCTGTGGGGTGGGCTTTCCTGCTCCGCTGGGGGGCTTGACCCACAGTGGAGGTCACAGTGGCCCGTCCTGTCATACTCACCCGTCGCCGTGCTGGCTCCCAGCTCCCGCCTCTGCCCACCCTAGTGCCCACTCTGCCCGGCATCTCAGGCCTCAGTCGGACCCCCGTCACCACTCACTTTGCTCAGTATTGGCGCCGAAGTTGGTTGTGGGGTGTGTGGCCCCACGACCTGACTCACACCTCTGTCCAGCCGTGCAGCGCCCCTGCACGGGGAGCCGCCTCCCTCGCTCTCCGCAGCATCGGTCCCGGTGCACCCTCTGCCAGGCCGGCCCTCACCCCGGGTGGGACAGCACTTCACCCCCTCCCTGAAGCCATGCCGGCTCATCTGTCTGCCAGGACAGAGGCTGGGGTCCCCAGTGACAGAGCCATACTTAGTGCAGGGTCCATACGTGAATGAAGGAACAAACGAACGAATGAAACAAGGAAGGAACTGGGACTCCAACAATTACCATGAGTAGCAACAGCCGGGGGCAGGCTGAGGGAGGAGCTGCATGTGCAAAGGCCCAGGGGCAGGGTGGGCATCTGGGGTGGCGGTGAGGAAGGCAGGAGTTGTGGGGAGCGTCAAGAGGGCTCTGAGCATGGGGAAGATGTGGACAGAGCCCTGCGGTCTTTGCGGCTCACGTGGACGGGTGTAGAAGGCCCAGTCGCTGCAGGCAGCCCTTGGAGGGGCAGCCTGGCACAGGCCTGCTGACCTGGTGGAAGGTGGTGGCGGGTGAGGGGGAATGGGGTTAAGGGAGATTCAGGAGGTGGGATTGAGAGCCTGGTGACAGACCCACGGGAGGCAGGAAGGGTTCTAGAAGGGTAGAGGATGGCGCCCCATTTCTAGCCTGTGCTCCTGGGTAGGTGTGGGCCCCGGCGTGGCAGCTGGTGGATATGAGGTCCTGGGGGTCGTCTGGGTGTCTCGGAGGCCCTTGCTGGTGGGGCAGCTGAGTGGATGAGGGGAGGGAAGCTAACGGACAGGAAGAGAAGGGTCCCCAAGTGCCCGGTGTCCAGAGGCAGTGGGTCTGGTTAGGTGTGGCAGACAGCCCATGGGTAGGGTGTGGGGGTGGGGGCGGGACGGCAGGGCTTGCCCAGGGAGGACTGGCAGGCTTGGGTCTGGGCGTCAGCAGGAGACCAGGTGGTGTGACCAGCCTGGGTGGGTGCCCCCTTGGTCAGGAAGCTGGCAGCCTGTGGCCCCAGAGGTGACCTTATCCTGTGGGTCCCCATCCCTGGGAGAACCAGGGTCTGGTGGAGGCGTGGTCAGCCCGTTCATGACTGGTCCAAAGATGGAGTCGAGTGGAGTGGATGGGGGAGCCACGGAGGGTCCCCGGCAGAGAAAAGCTGGGTGAGAGGCCCGGCTCACCCCTGGAGGAGCTTGTACCTGCGAGTGACAAGGCCTGCGTGCTTACCCTCATGGAGTGGGCGGGTCCTGGGGTTGCTCAGTGGTGTCACCCCATCACATAGCCTGGGGCTGGAGGGCCAGATGGTCCTGGGAGTAGGGTCGGGGGAGTGGCGGCCGCAGCTAAGGCTGCACTGGGCGTCCCTGGGCCTCAGTTTCCCATCTGTGCAGCAAGGGCCTCTTCTCATGTTCTCAAGTGAGGCAGGTGTGTGGGCTGTGTGCTGTTTACTGTGCACCTGCCGTGTCCTGAGAGGGCAGCATCTGTCACTCTCTCCTCTCCCTGCTGACTACAGCTGGTTGGGCTGGGCCCGCGTGGGCCACTGGCTACAGGAGCCAGGAACCTAAGGCCCCTGAGGCTTGGTGACCCTCTTGAAGCAGGTCATCTGGGGGTCTGCTGACATGTGGCCAGAGGCTGTTTCTCAGAGCTAAGGGGGGATTGAGGATTCTCAGCTCTGGGGAGGAGCCCTGACAGACTCAGGGGCAGAGTTGGGGCTCAGGGCTGGGGTATGGCAGGCGGGCCCCCACCTGTACAGCAGCAGGCAGGTGGGGGCCTCAGATACCTGACTGGCCCCTCCCCATGTCTGTAGCGTTCATTCACCCTCATCGTGGAAGCCTGGGACTGGGACAACGACACCAGCCTGGATGGTGAGTGAGCCCCGGCTTGGGTGGGTTGTGACCGGCCACTGCCTACCCAGTGGCCACTGACCCTTCCCAGCCATAGAGATGTCTGTGGCCAGGTTCCTTGTTCTCTGCGTGCTGAGGACAGGCCCACATGCCAGGAAAGCTGCCTCTTCCTGAGGATCTTGTGTGCAGTGTCCCTTTTCACCCTGGCTGCCAGGAAGCTCTGCCGCATTTGTGATTAGCGGAGCTATGCATGCTGTTTTCCTCCCCAGTCTCGGCTTCATCTGTGTTCTCCTGGTGGTCATGTTCCTTTGGGGCCATGTCAGTGGCACAGTGCAGTGGGGCACCCCGAGAGGTGCTTTCTGTCTGTCTGTCCTGGAACATAGGGCTTGCTGGTCCTCTCCCCGACTCACCTGCTGCTGGCGGGCCTGTGCAGGGCCCTGTGGTGGCAAAGAGGTTTTCCATGGACAAATGGGAAGAGCACTGTAGGCAGCGGGAGCAGCACGTGCAAAGGCCCCGAGGCAGAGTGAGCCTGAGGTGTTCAGGGGACCATGTGACAGAGTTGAAGCAATGAGGTCAGCGAGGCTGGGGTCAGACCATGGAGGCTTTGAGTCTTGGGTCCCACAAGAGACAATGCTGGGGGGTGGGGAGTTGGACTGGGAGTGGCGGTCATGGGGCACCCAGCAGGCACGAGGACGGGTCACCCCAGTCTGGAGTGTTCCAGGGCAAAGAGTGCAGTGGGACGGGCGGTAGGGTGTGGGTGCAAGTCCTGGCTAGGAGAGGCCCCTGCTTAGGGCAGAGGAGGGAGCGTGGCACAGTCCTGGCTAGGAGAGGCCCCTGCTTAGGGCAGAGGAGGGAGCGTGGCACGCACCGCGTTCCCTAGCCTGTCATTGTGGAGAACCCCAAAGGCACAAGAGTGCAGGGAATGGGCTCACGGCCTGTGTGCCCGTGGCTACCACTCGGCCCCCGTCCAAACAATGGCTTGGTTTGAGGTGAGGCCCAGCCTTGGGTCACTGGTCACAGGTGCCATGGGGGCCGAGAGAAGGCATGTCTGCGACTGGGCTGTCCGGTGTGCCTGTTGTGGGAATGGCCCTGAGGTTCAGGAGCAGGAGAGACACAGGGCAGCTGAGTGACAGCCCCATGCAGGACAGGGGTGATGTGTGCCCGGGGTGGGGGGCACTGGCGTGGGAGGAGGGCCATCACCGTGGGGCAGGGGGGGCCTTGCAGGGGCGCCCCCACCTCCCTGCCCCAGTGCAGCTGCGTTTGGGGTGCGGAGCAGGTGTCCTCGCTGGGCTCGCGCTTCCTGCGGCCGCCCGGGCTGCTGTCTTGGGCGGGAGCGGTGTCCTCATGGCTGACCGACCGTGCCGCCCCTGCAGAGGAGCTGCTGATCGAGCGCGTGTGGCACGCCGGCATGATCAACCCTGAGGACCGCTGGAAGAGCCTGCACTTCAGCGGCCACGTGGCCCAGCTGGAGCTGCAGGTGCGTGTGCGCTGCGCCGAGAACTACTACAGCCCCACCTGCAACAAGTTCTGCCGGCCACGCAGTGACTTCTTCGGTCACTACACCTGCGACCAGTATGGCAACAAGGCCTGTATGGATGGCTGGATGGGCCGGGAGTGTAAGCAAGGTGCGTGTGCAGGGGGGTTTGGGGACACCTGCAGGGAGGTTTTGGGGTGTGCATGGGTCTTGGGGCATGTGCAGGGGGGCTCAGGCGGTGTGCAGAGGGCTTGGGGCCATGTGTGGGGAGCCTCAGGCATGGTGGCTGGCCCCGCTGCAGCGGCTCTGCTCCCCTCTGTTCCAGCCGTGTGTAAACAAGGCTGTAACCTGCTCCACGGGGGATGTGCGGTGCCTGGGGAGTGCAGGTGAGTGCCACGGTCCCCCTCCCCCTGCTGGGCCCTGGTGGCCCAATCCAGCAAACAGCTGCTCCTACATGTTCCTCCCTCCACAGAGGGCGGCTGAGCACCTACTGTGCACGGTCACTCGCTGTGCTGGACATCCGAGACGCAGGCCCTGCTCCTGTGCGGCTTATAATTGGTGCAGGGCAGACCCCAGTCCTCAGAGCCCGGGGCGTGCCGATGGCGATAGCCCCCAAGGACGGCGTGGCATAGAACGGGGAGAGTGGCCAGGGCCATTTCATGTAACGTGGCCAGGACAGTCACGTCCACGAGGCAGAGGCCTGGAGACCAAGGGCCACCTTAGGATGGCTGTCTGCAGCGTGGAGGACCAGGTGCAGACAGCATGGGGGCTTGTGCTCGTGGGCGGGGGCCCGCGAGTGGCCAGTGAGAGTGGGGTGGGACCCAGAGCGGTCAGAGCTGGGCCAGCCGGGAAGGAAGGAAGAGCCAGACTGGGAGGCTGAGGGGCTCGGGGTAAAGGTGACAGCGCAGCAGGAGGTGGCGCGCTGGGCGGGGCCTGCAGACATCCTGCAGCGGAGGACCCCAGGCCTTCTGGCTTGTGCCGCTGATCGGTGGGGTGCCGCGGGCAGAGCAGGCAGGTAGAGAAAGGCCTGTCACACTGGAGGGAAGTGTCTGCCCTCTCCCAGGAGACCTCTGGAAGGCCGAGGGTTTATGGGGAGAGGCCTGGCCCGAGACACAAGTGAGGCAGCTGTAACGTCCAGACAGAGTTCAAAGCCCTGGGCTGGGGGCAGGTGGATAGCAGACGCCAGGGAGCCAGTCGGCCTCCTCCTGGTAAAGGTGTGTGATGGTGTGCAGAGGCGGCCGCTGGGGGTCGGAGCGGACCGGGAGGGCGGGGGTCCTGGCAACCAGGTGTTGGAGACTTGGACCTGAGGGATGGTGGGAGAGACCCCCGATTGGGCAGGTCAGGGGGGCTGGGAGAAGAGCAGTGGGTGAGCAGCTTTGCCAGGAAGGGGCAGCCAGGAGGCAGGGGTGGGCAGCCAGGGGGCCCTTGGCCAGGGGCTTAGAGTGGGCGGGGGACTTAGAGCAGGGCGCTCTCACAGTATGCAAGCCAGGGTGGGCGCTGGGAGTGCACTAGGACAGCCTGGGAGACGGGGCTGGGCTCAGGTGGACGCGCTCCGCCCTGGGGAGGGGCTGTAGGCGGGGGTGAGGGAAGCTCTTGGCCCCAGCTTGGCATCTTACTAATCCCAGGACCCCCCCCCACCCCCCCACGGTGTGGGTTTGCTTCCACATGCGTTTTTCTGACAAGGACACCAAGCACAGAAACGTTAAGTACCTTCTGCAGGGTCACACGGGGATGCGTTTAGACAGGAGGGCGAGATTTGGGAGCCAGGAAGGGAGGGGCGGTGACCCCTCTGCTTGTTGTGTGGTGGTTTTGGCCAGGGAAGGGCAGGGGGCTCGGGCTTCACCCACCGAGCCCCTCACACTGCTGGACTGAAGCCGGTGTGGGGACACAGCAGGGGTGAGAGGACACCTGGGGGCAGCCTGGCCCAGGGCAGGTCCATGTGCTGGGGAGCAGCCCCCCAGGAGGCACACCCTCGGTGGGAAAGATGGATGTGGGGCCTGCCCTCTGACCTGTGTGATGGGTGTGAGCCTGGGGACTCTGGGCCCCAGTAGCAGGAGAGTGAGCACGGCGGGTGGCTGGCAGCCCCGCACACCCTGGCTGGCACTATGTGCAGTGCACAACCTTGACGCCGGGCCAGTGGTCCTGGGTAGCGGGCCGGTGACTGAGCAGCCGAGGTGGAGGAAGGTGGGAGGGCAGTTGGTCTCTGCCCCATTCTCTCGCTGGCGTGGGCTGTGCAGGAAGCCAAGGGGCAGGACTCCTGGGGACAGAGGCCAGCCCCCGCCCGCCCCCCTGGCCCTGTGGGTGAGGCCCAGCTGCTGCCGGTGGCTCCCGGCTCAGGTTTCAGGGCAGGACACCCCCCACCGGATGCTGCGGAGATGGCCGTGCCTTCCTGCCGCCTCCTCCCAGGCTTCTGGAGCCGTAGGCTGGGGAGGTGGGGGCCTGCCGAGGGCTGCCCCACCCAAGGCTGAGAGCACGCCCTTGGGACCAGCCGGGGTGACCCAAGGTGGCATGGGCCCACCTCAGCCTGGTCTCCCACGTCACCTAGAGGGAGGATTCAGGTGGGGGTGGCTCCTCTGCGCGTATGTGGCTGGATGGTGGAGCCCCTTCTAACCAGTCTCGGCTTCCCTGTCCCTGTGCCCACTGAGCTGGCCAGTGTTCCTTCTGGATGGCCCAGGAAGGGCCGTGGCTCCGTCCTTTTACAAAATAAATTCCCATGGCAGGTGCCGGCGCGGAAGTGACATGGTCTGGACATCACTCCCTTCCCACAGGATTGTCAAGTTCTAGGAAGGGGGCTTCTGGGGGTCCTGCTCAGGGCCTGGAGGGTGGCCTGCCGGGCCCCGGGGTGTCTGTCGAAGGACAATGGGCTCTCTCCCCTGACAGCGTCCCCCGAGTCAGACTGAGCTCTGGGCCCTCGGTAGGGCAGCCAGCCCCGTGCCCTGTGAGTTTCCTGGGGCAGCCACGGCCTGGGAGAGCCCTGCACTGACGGCCTTGGTGCCTTTTCTGCCCTGGCCACCTGCCCCACCTCCTGAAAGACTCCTTGGAGGGGAGGCTTGCCCATGGCGTGGAGCAGCGCCGGGCCTCAGGGTCATGGCCTGGGAACCAAGAGGTTTCTCAAGGCCGTTTGCCAGGGAGCAGGTGACTCTTCCTGGGTCAGGTACTGCCCTGAGTCTGGCCTCTCGCAGGGCTGTCCCGCCGCAGCCTATGGGCCTTGGTACCCCCACCTGCGAGATGGGCCCTTGATAGGGCTTTGTTGGGACAGAGAAGTTACTGCCCTTGAGTTTCAGGTGAGGTCTTGAGCTGTGCTCAAGGTCACAGAGCCAGGGCCAAGCTGGGAGCCCTCTCCTGATGTCCTGCTGGCCTGTGGTCTGAGCTGGCACGCTCATTCCTGGGGTCCCGGCAGGGCCTCCCTTTCCCGGCGCCTGCTGTTGGGGCCCTGCTCGGGGCTAAGTCTCAAAATAGCTCAGGGAGGAGTGACTGGACAGCTGCGGCCCACTGTCCTCGGCCACCGGCCGGGAAGTGCCCGTGACAGTGTGGGCTGGCTGGCCGGCCGGCCGGCCGTAACCCCCACCTGGCTTGGGGCCTGCTCCAGTTCAAAGGCCCAGGCTGCCAGCTTGGGGTGGTCCACGTGACTGTGCCTGAGTCCCTGCACCACCCTGGCAGCCGCCACAGCTCCCGGCGTCCACCCTCACCCACCAGGCCCCATGGCCCTTGGACTTCCCCAGGTGCAGCTATGGCTGGCAGGGGAGATTCTGTGACGAGTGCGTCCCATACCCCGGCTGTGTGCATGGCAGCTGCGTGGAGCCCTGGCAGTGCAACTGCGAGACCAACTGGGGTGGCCTGCTTTGCAACAAAGGTAGCGGTCGGCAGTCGGTGGGTGGTGGGCGGCCAGGTGGCAAGGCCTGAGCCTTAGCCATCTCGGGAAAGGTGGGGAGCAAGGGGCGGGGCCTGTCGCCTGAGCACCCCACCCCTGCCCCCAGACCTGAACTACTGCGGCAGCCACCACCCCTGCACCAATGGGGGCACATGCATCAATGCTGAGCCCGACCAGTACCACTGCGCCTGCCCTGCCGGCTACTCGGGCAGGAACTGTGAGCGGGGTATGTCAGGGCCCTCTGCGGGCACCGTGCTGGTTCTCAGGTGTCTGGCTTCTTTGCCCTGGGCACTCCCTTACCCCAGCCTTGGGGCCCTGGGGGTTTGGGGAGGAGCACTTGTGGAAAGCTGGGGCCCCAGGCCACCACCCCCACCTACCCACTGCCTCTGGTTCCCAATACAGCAGAGCATGCCTGTGCCTCCAACCCGTGTGCCAACGGGGGCTCTTGCCACGAGGTGCCCTCCGGCTTTGAGTGCCACTGCCCATCCGGCTGGAGCGGGCCCACCTGTGCACTGGGTGAGCGTCCATTCCAGTGTGTTGGGAGACTCCAGCCTGAGGGGTCTGCAGGGTGAGGGCGGACACAGTGGTTAAGCCAGGGGAGGAGTGACAGGAAGACCCAGGCACGTGGCCCCTACTCCTCATAGACGCCTCTATAGGGCCCCGCCTTCCCACTCTGCCCACATTCCATGCCTCCTTCCGTCCCTCTGCAGACATCGATGAGTGTGCCTCCAGCCCGTGTGCAGCAGGCGGCACCTGTGTGGACCAGGTGGATGGCTTCGAGTGCATCTGCCCTGAGCAGTGGGTGGGGGCCACCTGCCAGCTGGGTAAGGGCCCCACGGGGCAGGTGTGTGCATGGACCGCACGCTGTGCATGCAAGTGGCTGCTGCTGCTGGGGCTGCTGGGGCTGCGGGCGCCAGGCAGGCAGGTGGGGCCCAGGCCCCACTCTCTCCCTTGTCTCGTTCACAGACGCCAATGAGTGTGAAGGGAAGCCGTGCCTTAATGCTTTTTCTTGCAAAAACCTGATTGGTGGCTATTACTGTGATTGCATCCCGGGCTGGAAGGGCGTCAACTGCCATATCAGTCAGTACGGGTGGGCACGCGGCAGGTGGGAGGGCTGCGGGAGCTCGAGAACCCTGCCCGTGACCCTGCTCCTCTGTCCCCCAGACATCGACGACTGTCCCGGGCAGTGTCAGCACGGTGGCACCTGCAAGGTAAGGTGTGGCCGGTCACCCTGCCCCTGCGCACCTGTGGGAGGGGCGTGGGGCTGGAGGGGCCTGCTGGGTGCGGCTGTAAAGCTCACAGCCCACCCACCCCGCCCAGGACCTGGTGAACGGCTACCAGTGTGTGTGCCCACGGGGCTTTGGAGGCCGGCACTGTGAGCTGCAGCTGGACGAGTGTGCCAGCAGCCCCTGCCTGGGCGGCCTATGTGAAGACCTGGTCGACGGCTTCCGCTGCCACTGCCCCCAGGGCTTCTCCGGGCCACTCTGCGAGGTGATGGGTGCTGCTCTGCTCTCCCGGGGAGCCTCCGGGGCAGGCCATGGTTCCCAGGCCACCTGAGTAACCAGGAGGGGCTGCAGTGGGGGTTGACCCTACAGAGGGTCCCAGGCTCAGTTCTAGACCAAGACCCAGGCCCCAAAGTCCAGGCACCTGGCTGGACAGAGGGTGGGGGAGGGTCGAAGGGTCCGCGCTTGTCGTGACAAGCGCCGGCAGCCAGCAGGTCAGTTGGCTGCCGATGTGCGCTGTCTACCACACACTGTGACTGGAGAGCAAGTGCTTTGACGGGTGCAGCACGTAGGCAGCCCGAAAGGGACCTAGGGTGGGGTGGGAGTGCCAGCCTGTGAGAGGCTGCACATGCTGTGCGTGGGTCTTGGGTAGGAGTGGGTGACGCTCTCTGAGAGCTCATGCCCGCGTCCCTCTCACTTGGCCTGATCTTTGCAGGGGAGAGTATTGGGTTGCAGGAGCGCACAAGGCAGGGCTCCTGGCCAGCAGGCTTCCTGGGCCCCATAGAAGAGGTCCTGCCTGAGGCCATGGAGCCTGGTGGTGCGTCTGGGGAGGACCCGCAGACTGGGTTCAGGGTGGCCATGGCATTGGAGAAGAGGGTCAGGAGCTGGTCTTCCTGCCAGCAGGAGGGGTGAAGGCCGGATGCGGCTGGGGAAGCAGAGGAAGCAGGCTGTGGCCGAGTGAGGGTGGCGGGCGGGGCCTGGAGGCCCGCAGGTGTTTCCGTCCAGCTGACCAGCCTGGACAGTCTTGGGTGGGAGGTCCTTCAGTCTCCGACTGCAGAGGTCCTGGTGTTCAGGCTGAGCGGGGCCGGGGCCTCCTGGATTCCTCGAATGGACAAGACCCCTGGATCATCTCCCAGCACGGCTCGGTGCTGGGCTGCCCTCACGGTGCCCCCCACCCACAGGTGGACATGGACTTCTGCGAGCCGAGCCCCTGCCAGAATGGCGCCCGCTGCTATAACCTGGAGGGCGACTATTACTGCGCGTGCCCTGATGACATGGGTGGCAAGAACTGCTCCGTGCCCAGGGAGCCATGCCCTGGCGGTGCCTGCAAAGGTGGGTGTGGGTGGGGCCTGCAGAGGTGGGGGCGGGGCCCGCAGGGATGGGGCGGGCTGACCCACTCCCCGTTTGCCGCAGTGATCGATGGCTGCGGGTTGGAGGCGGGACCCAGGGCGGGCGGTGCGGCGTCCTCTAGCGGCGTGTGCGGCCCCCACGGACACTGCGTCAGCCAGCCCGGGGGCAACTTCTCCTGCGTCTGCGACAGCGGCTTCACGGGTGCCTACTGCCACGAGAGTGAGTGGTCGGGGGCCGGGTGGGGGCCGGGTGGGGGCCGGGTGGGGGCCGGGGACCCTGCTCATTCCCGCCTCCCACAGACATCGACGACTGCCTGGGCCAGCCATGCCGCAATGGGGGCACGTGTATTGACGAGGTGGACGCCTTCCGCTGCTTCTGCCCCAGCGGCTGGGAGGGCGAGCTGTGCGACACAAGTGAGTGGGCCTCGCCAGGCTCCCCCGCCGTCCCTGTGGCTGTGCTGGGTGTGCCCACCAGTCCCGCAGCCTGGTCCCGGCAGAGCCGCCTGGCTGCCCTCCCCGCCCCTCTGCCTGTCCCGGCCCAGCGCCAGCGCCCCCTCCCCCTGGAAGCCCTCCCCGAATGCCGGTGACCCCCTGCTGACCGGCGTCCTCGCCCCCAGATCCCAACGACTGCCTTCCTGATCCCTGCCACAGCCGCGGCCACTGCTACGACCTGGTCAACGACTTCTACTGTGTATGTGACGATGGCTGGAAGGGCAAGACCTGCCACTCGCGTGAGTGCCCGCCGGGCTGCCTGCCGGGACCTGCCTGCTGCTCTGGGGCATGTCCACTGAGCAGCCTGTGTGCCCGCAGGCGAGTTCCAGTGTGACGCCTATACTTGCAGCAACGGCGGCACATGCTATGACAGTGGCGACACCTTCCGTTGTGCCTGCCCCCCGGGCTGGAAGGGCAGCACCTGTAACATCGGTGAGGAGGCCCTGGTGGCAGGGGCCCAGGCGCGGGCTTTGCCCCCTGCTCCTGGCTTGGCTCGGTGTGGAGACCCTGTCTGCCAGGGCCAGATGAGCTCACTCCCTTCCTTCTCCTCACAGCTGAGAACAGCAGCTGCCTGCCCAACCCCTGCGTGAATGGGGGCACCTGTGTGGGCAGTGGCGACTCCTTCTCCTGCATTTGCCGGGATGGCTGGGAGGGCCGCACCTGCACACACAGTGAGCTGGTGGGGTGCGGTTGTCTGGAGGGAGGCCTGGGGTGCGGGTCCATGAGGGGTGCGGGGTGCTGTGGCATGGGGGCCCGCTCCGCTCCACCAGGCTCCCCAGGCCTGCCCCTCTGCATCTGTCCGCCGAAACACAGTTGTACTCCGAGACCTGCCCTGCTACCTCTGATCCCCCCACCCCCAGCCCTGCAGCCAGGCTCCTGCTCACGCGGCCCCCACCTCAACGAAAGGCACCCTCCAGGACTGGCCCCTCTGTGGCTGCCCAGGGCCACCTCCTCCTGAAGCCAACTGCCCACCCCACATGTCCGGGGCACCCACTCCTGGCACAGGGCGCTGGGTGGTGGGTGCTGTGCTGACCTCCCTTTCTCTCACCTTATACGCAGACACCAATGATTGCAACCCTCTGCCTTGGTGAGTGACAGCCCTGGGGGCCGGTGGGTCCGGGGAGCCAGGCTGGCTTGGGCTCCTGACATCCACCCTCTCCTCTGCAGCTACAATGGCGGCGTCTGTGTTGACGGCGTGAACTGGTTCCGCTGCGAGTGTGCGCCCGGCTTCGCGGGTCCTGACTGTCGCATCAGTGAGGCGGGGCGGCTGGGGGGGGGGCGGGCCCAGGTGCCTGGGGTCAGGGGTCACCAGGGTTCACATACCCCAACGGACAGCGTGAACACAGCCACTTCCTGCCTCACTCCAAGTCTCAGTTTCCCCACTTGTCTGTGCCCTGCCCACAGCACCCCTATGCGCACCCCCCAGCCCAGCTGCTGGGGCTGCCTCGGAAGGGGGTAGACCCTACTTGGGCTGAGGTGTTTGTTCCCCAGGGCCCTGTCCACCCTATTCTGGAAGAGGATGGGGGGCTATTCGCATTCATCCTTAAGCTGGTGACAGTGACGGTGCTTGGCCCAGTTCGAAACCCGAGCTGGCCTGGGCCCTGCCCCACGGGGACCTGCATGGGCCTCTCTCCTGGGTGCTGGCCTCCATGCTGACCACTGAGCCCCACTTGCCCTGCAGACATCGACGAGTGCCAGTCCTCGCCCTGTGCTTACGGGGCCACGTGTGTGGACGCCATCAACGGCTATCGCTGCAGCTGCCCGCCAGGCCGGGCCGGCCCGCGGTGTCAGGAGGGTAGGTGGAACGCACCACTGTGGGTCAGGGCCGCGCCAGGCGGGTCAGGGGCAAGACCTGGACTCCAGGCTCAGTGCCCACCACTGACCTCCAGCCCCTCTTCTGACAGTGATTGTGTTCGGGAGGTCCTGCTGGTCACAGGGTGTGCCCGTCCCACACGGGAGCTCCTGGATGGAAGACTGTAATAGCTGCCGCTGCCTGGATGGCCGCCGAGTGTGCAGCAAGGTGCCAGGGGCCCCCTGCCCAAGAGCCTTCCTGACCAGTCCTGCCCTGCCCAGGTCTGATGTCCTGGTGCCCTTGGCTTGGGGTGGCCCTGTCTTTTGCCCATTACCCTGACTCACCCTGTGAGACTTGGGAACTGGTGCTGGGGGGTGAGCCAAGTCTACCCCCCTCGGCTGGGCCCCCGGGGAGGAGGGCCCTCTGGTACAGCCAGGCTCCTCCTCATTGTACAGCTGGGGAAACTGAGGCTTAGCCGTGCTCAGGCCCCAGGAGCCCAAGGCCTGGGAGCCCCCTGGCCCCACCCTCCCTTGGGGCTACCCCTGCTCTAGTGGGAGTCCTTTCTGCTGCTAGGGTCAGCCTGGGAGCTCTGGGTGGTGGGGTGAGGCACGGTCCTGTGACTTGCTGACCCCACCCATGTGTCTCCCCGCGTGGTGCCCGCGTATTTCTGTGGGTGCCCGTGTGTGTTCCTCCTTGTGCGTGCTGGCCCAGGTGTGGTGCGGCAGGAAACCTTGCCTGCTGACCGGCCGGCCAGACACCCTGAGTGCCCAGTGCCCACCAGGGCAGCAGTGCCGGGAGAAGGCCCCGGGCCAGTGCCTGCAGCCACCCTGTGCTGCCTGGGGGGAGTGCAGCACGGCGGAGCCCCCGCTGCCCGGCACCGCCTGCCTGCCGGGCTCTGGCCACTTGGACAACAGCTGCGCACGCCTCACGCTGCACTTCGACCGAGACCAAGTGCCCCAGGTGAGGGTGCTGGCGGTGGGCACCCCGAGTGCCTGCAGAGCCCGGATGCTCCTGTCCTCTCGGAGTGGTCACTCAGGTGGCAGAGACCGCTCCCAGCTGCCTGCCATGCTGGCTGGCCGTGGCTTGGCCCCTGTGGAGTTAGGGGGCTATGGTTGGCCACGTGGCCACTCAGGGAGCCCAGACTTGTACGGTCAGATGGGAGGGGGCACTGAGCTGTGTGTGCCCTGTGTGGGCAGCAGAGCGTGGCCAGGAGTGGTGGGCCCAGCCAAGGTGCCACCCAGTCTAGGCCCATCGGCCTTCCAGGGGAGGCCAGGGCCAGCCTGCAACTCTGTGAGCCATCCTATGGCCTGAGTGCTTTGAGCCCAGGAGGGAGGGGCTCAGAAGCAGGTGAGGCCCAGCTACACCCCACTCCACCCCCTGGGGCCTGTGGGTGGAGCAAAAGGACAAGTATATACTCCGGCGGAGTGATCTGTGTCCTGGGTATGGGGCACAGGACTGGTGTGGGAGACTAGCTCCCCACTGGGACCCCTGCATCCCCACTCTGTGTCCCCAGACGGGCTATAAGGTGTGTCCTGCCACATGCCTTTGGTGCCAGCTAGGAGACGACTGAGCCCCGCTCATGTGCTACCCATCTCTGCCCAGGGTACTACTGTGGGCGCCATCTGCTCAGGAATTCGTGCCCTGCCAGCCACAAGGACGGTGGCCCGGGACCGCCTGCTCGTGCTGCTTTGTGACCGGCCATCCTCAGGGGCCAGTGCTGTGGAGGTGGCCATGGTGAGTGCTGGATGGGCCCAGTGGCCACCCTCGTTCAGCGCACTTTGTGTGCTCCTGGGAGGTGCTGGGGCAGAGGGCCCAGGCCAGGCTGGTCCCCATGTCGTCGGGGAGACAGGGTGACCCATTGACTCATGAGTCTACCCCCACTGCAGTTGTGTAAGGTGGGCTGTGCGTGCCCTCACTGGAGGCTGGTGGAGCTGGGATGGGAGGCCTGGAGGAGAGGAGGTGTCGGCCCAGCAGGGGTGGGAGGGGAGCAGTGAGAGCTAAACCCAGGACTGGGGGGGGCACAGTTCAAGGCAATGCATACGGACCGGTTAGAAGGTTAGGTCCACTGCTGGGCCGGCAGCTGGGGCAAAGCAGAGGTTGGAGGAGCCAGTGCGTACATGTCCAAGAGTGGACAGGAGGGGCCAGGGAGTGGCTCGGAGCAGAGGGAGATGGTCGTCGGCAATTAGGGCTCAGCTTCTTGAGGGACGTGGAGCAAGGGTGTAGGGTGAGGTCACTCGTCCTGTCTGCTGAAATGATTGGTCTGCAGCGGGCTGGCAGAGGCCCACAGGAGCTTGTCTGCAGGTGAGGCAGGGGCAGGGGCCCACATGATCTGGAGGAGAGGGTGGGTAGAGGTACTGAGGGAGCTGGGCTCAGGCTGCAGAAGCGATAGGGGAGGGGTGCCGGGTCAGCAGGTCACATGGCTAGGTCAGGTGCTGGTTGGAGTTTCAGAGACAGCCTGGGCAGCATGCTGACTGGGGCCCTGCACTTGGACTGTGCCTCTTCTCGTATCTGGCGTCTGAAGCCAGGAGGTTGGGGCTCTGGGCAGGGGTCCCTGGAGTGAAGAGAGATCCCAGGTGATGGCAGGAAGGAAAGTAGACCAGCCTGGGGCAGACAGTGATGGGGAATAGCAGGCGTCCTCAGGGTCCTGCTCTGGGCCCTGGGGGGTTGTCCAATAAACCAGAAGCCACAGGGTAGGGTGAGGCTGTGGCTGGGGGTGTGCAGGGACGGGGAAGGAGGCAGAGCAGTTCCTCAAGGTGCTGGCTTGGTGCCAGCATTGGGTGGCAGGGTGCCACATGGGCAGAGGCACAGCCAGAACAGCTCCAGCACTGGGGGCAGTACTGGGCTTGTGGTGCCCTTGGGGTTGCCAGCGGCCCCCTGACCACAGTTCCTGCCCCAGATGCAAGGGGGTTAGTGGAAAGGACAGTCAAGCCACACCCACCTCCCTGTGAACTGCCTAATGGAGCCGTCCCCTCAACAAGACCCCGGGGACCCAGGCTCCCAAGCCCGCAGCCCTGCTCAGGACCACAGTGCCTGCGACGTCTGTGCAGCTGGATGGCAGCCGTGGCATTCCCGTCGGCTGGAGGGCACAGGGCCAGGCACTCTGTCCAGGCTCCCACCGGGGGTGGTGGTGGGGCGCAGGCCCCGGGGGTCCACGGGCAGGCACCACAGCGTTGCCCTCTGCTGCAGTCCTTCAGCCCCGCACGGGACCTGCCGGACAGCAGCCTGATCCAGAGCGCTGCTCACGCCATCGTGGACGCCATCACGCAGCGGGGAAACAGCTCGCTGCTGCTGGCAGTCACTGAGGTCAAGGTGGAGACCGTGGTCATGGGCGGCTCCCCCACAGGTGAGCAGGGGCTAAGTGGGAGGTTTGTGGGCTGTGGCCGGGGCCGGGGCCCGGTGGCGCCTGGGCTGCAGATGCCGCCGTCCATGCAGGTGTGCTGGTGCCCGTGCTGTGCGGCGTGTTCAGCGTGCTGTGTCTGGCCTGCGTGGCCGTCTGCGTCTGGTGGACCCGCAAGCGCAGGAAAGAGCGGGAGAGGAGCCGGCTGCCGCGGGAGGAGAGCGCCAACAACCAGTGGGCCCCGCTCAACCCCATCCGCAACCCCATCGAGCGGCCCGCGGGCGGCCACAAGGAAGCGCTGTACCAGTGCAAGAACTTCACGCCCCCGCCGCGCAGGGCGGGCCGCGCGGGGGGCGAGGACGAGGAGGACGAGGAGCCGGGCCGCGCGGAAGAGGACTCCCTGGAGGCCGAGAAGTTCCTCGCGCACAAACTCACCAAAGAGCCCGGCCTCTCCCCCGGGAGGCCGGCCGGCTGGGCCTCAGGCCCCAAGGTGGACAACCGCACCGTCAGGGGCGTGGGCGAGGCCCGCCGCGCTGGCCAGGAGTAGGCAGGGCGCCAGCCGGCCGCGCGTGACCTGCCGCCGGACCGTGGGAGGCTGAGGCTGTGTGCATAGTTTATTTTGTGTAAAAAAACCACCAAAAACCAAAAACAAATGTTTTATTTTCTATGTTTCGTTAACCTTGTATAAATTATTCGGTAACTGTCAGGCGGAAAACGGCGGGGCGTTCTCGGATAGTTGCTATTTTTGTACCGTTTCCGGCGGGCGCCGGCCGCGTGGCAGGGGAGAGCAGAGGGTGTCGTGTGCTCACCAAGCTGTGGAACGCTGGTTACCAGTGGCGGTGTGCTGTTTACAGTCTTCCTGTGTATTCCTCACTTGGGGTTCTCAGTGGCTCCAGGCCAAAGAGCCAGTGGGGCTGATGGCCCACGGCGTTGATGGGACCCGTGGCCGTCCGTGTGGCCCACGGCTGTTGGTGGGACCACCCGTGGCCGTCCGTGTGGCACCTGGCTGTGTGTGTGGCCTGTGGCTGACCATGGCACCTGTGGTTGTCAGGGGGGCTTGAGGTCATCAGTGGGGTCGTGGCAGTTGGCGTGGCCTGAGGCCTGTGGGCAGCCCCTCGCCGGCTCACCCGTCAGGCCCCCCAGTCTGCTGTCCTCACTTGCTCCTGTCCGGAACATTCACTCTAGAGATCCCTCAACTGTGTTTTCAGAAGTGCCCTTCCTGACTGCTCTGTTCTCCCCGGGACGGTGGCAGTATTGAAGCTTGTGACAAGTGCCTTCACACAAACTCTCCCCTTGCAACTGTCAGCGTTTGCCGTGGGCACCAGGCCACTGCCCACCTGCCGGCCCCGGCCCTCCCCTCCCCCCCGTGAAAGTGCATTTTTGTAAATGTGTACATATTAAATGAATCACTCTGTATATTTGATTTAATAACTTAAACATTTTGGTCTCCCTTATTCTTGGGGTCCTGTTCCTTTGTTATGTGCATTTGGGACAGGCGTGGGGTCTCCACAGTGGAGAGGCTGGAGTGTGGGCTGCATGTCGGGCCACGTGGCCCTGGCGGCCATGAGCAGTGAGCCAGTCCTGCTGAACATTGATCGAGTTGGTGTTCCATGCAGGTGACACAGGCTTCTTGGAAGCGGTCCTGGGAATGGGGGCAGAGGAAGCGCTTTACACCGCCCCTACTAATAGCAGCTACAAAATGCTTTATAAAATAGTTCAAGGTTCCCTTGGCCATAAAGACCTATCAAGGTTGTCAGGGATTACAAGGGCCAACTTGAGAGAATGAAACTAGGGCCATCTCACGGGCCAGAAAACGACTTGGCTTGGTGGCCTTGGGCCAGCTGTGGAAGGCTGTCTAGTATCTTTGTGCATAAGTCATGTGCCCTCCTGAGAGGGGCAGGTGGTCCCTGAGTTGAGGGACAAAGACCAGAACAGAATCTGTAAGAGAGAGAAAAACCCTGTGAACAGCCTGGGCGGGAGCTGCGAGCTGGTTTGCTGTTTGCTGGTCACCACCTGGACACCTGTCCTTAAGGCACTCCCGCTGTCGGGTTCTCCAGATGCCATGCCTACTGCAGTGCACATGGGAGGCGCAGCCTCCTGCAGGCCCATCTCTGTCCCACCAGCTCCGCTGTGGTGAGGCCAGGTCTGTGGTAGGCCCTGTCACAATTATCTGGACCCCGAGGTTTGTGCCCTCCAGGTGAGGGGCGCAGAGGTGAGCTTTCCGCCAGGTTCCCAGGGGGTGCCCCAGGCAGACCAGGTAGGGAGTCTGCCCCTGAGAAGTCATGGTCCATGCCAGACTTGCATGGACGTGGAGCTCACACTCCCGCCACCGGCTGGCCAGAAACCCTCCAAGTGTTGAGTTTCCTTTTCAACCATGATTACCTAACCTGGGCTCCTTGGTGCAAGGTCCTTTGTCCTAGACCTCTGTGTGCCTCAAGTGATTTTTTCAAGGTCAATGAACAGACAACAGTCCAAACCCTAGCGCTCAGCGAACCTGGCACCATGAGCAAGAGCCACCGGAAGTAGCCGGCCAGGCGTCAGGTGCATACTGGACGCTCAGACCCTGAGTATAAAACATGTTTGCTCAAAGAAGACAGGTTGGAAATGCTAACAGGTCAAACGGAAGCTTGGAAAATAACAACCTGGCAGATTTGAAAAAGAACGACGTGGAAGGGCTAGAAACAACAACGCCATCCTCTCTAAAATGTCCGCGAGCTCCGGGACCCGCTGCGGGGAGAACAGGTAGAGAGAAGGACCCAGCATGCAGCCCGAGACACAGGTGGAAACAGTGTGAGCAGGTGGGTGGGGGCCCAGGACTGGGCTGGCGGGGTGTCCTGAGCCCCGTCAGGTGGGGGATGAGCGGAGACAAGGTGGGCACAGGTGGGCTCGAGTCCCTTCTGCAGGATGGGGAAGCCATCTGGTGGGTCCCCCATGTTCTCGGGAAGCCCCTGTAATCTTGGCGGGGGTGGGTCCGGCCTGGGGTCTGGGAGAGGCTCACAGGACACTGCCTACCTGGGGTAGGAGCG
This sequence comes from Hipposideros armiger, assembly GCF_001890085.2. Lineage (NCBI taxonomy): Eukaryota > Metazoa > Chordata > Mammalia > Chiroptera > Hipposideridae > Hipposideros > Hipposideros armiger. Next base: position 378,609 of record NW_017731393.1, read on the forward strand.
GGGAGGCTGGCTGTCACCAACAAGAGCAGGTGGCACCCACACTCGCCTGTGTGCACACCACACCTGTGTGAGTGCAGCCTGGCCCTCCCTCTGAGCCTGCCGCCAGTGTCCCGAGCCCACCTCAGGGTCTCGCCTTCCTTCTTGAATGACCTGGTGCCTGGCAGGGTGCGGACAGGGCTGTCCACCCTTTTCCAGGCCACGGCCAGCTCACACTGATGGCTACACTGGAGCGGCTCAGGCTGGGGCCCAGCACATTCCATGCTTGACTGTCTCATGTCTGCGTCACTCCTGGACAACGGAGTCTCACTTCGGGGACTGTGCCCCCCCCCTTATGTAACCATGAAGACTGACTGGGGTTGTGCCCAGCACCCTGCGACCCACACACCACGCCCTCATTTGCACCCAGGACCCACGTGCTGCGCAGTGGAGAGATGGAGGGTACCAAGGTGCCACTGGGGGGTGGGCTTCAGATGTGCAGGGGCTGGGGTGCGGGGCTGGCCTGGAGCCTGGGGTAGGTCTGGGTGGAGGGCTGAGGCCCCAGGTGGGAGCTGGGCGGTGCTGGGAGAGAAAGGGCAGCCGGTAGCAGGCCCTCTCTCCATGGGCAGGGAACTTAAAGAGTGACCTGCCCTCGTTGGCCATCACTGCAGATTCCATGGCACAGGTGGGACTGGCTGCCGTCTCCCTCTTGCTCTTATCCCCACGTGGTCAGAGCAGTGCCTCCTCCCTCCCCGGCCTGGACCGAGGGGCAACTCAACCTGCCAGGCTGACCCAGCGTCCTGGCGAGCAGCTGGAGATCAGTGCCTCCTGCACTGCCACCCGGGGCCACCGAGGCTTCCTCAGCTGGGCCCTGGGGACCACGCCTGCTGGCTCTGCTTGGCGACAGCAGTGACTGCCAAGTCTCCGAAGAAACGGAGCCCCGGGGACCAGAGAGGAGATGCCAAGCAGGTCCCTGGGCAGCCGGGCCATTAACCCCTGTGAGCCAGGCCCTGGCGGTGGCCTTGTGGTGACCTGACTCCAGCTGTCCCTGTCCCAAGACCCAGCTGGCTTGACCCCTCCTCAGCAGACCCCCAGAGCCAGGTCTCTAAAGAGCCAGGCAGGCCAGCAGGGGCCTGTGAGGGTCTCAGGTTGGGAAAATCCGGGTGCCAGAGCTTAGAGACCACCGCACAGGAGAGCAGCTGAGGCTGGGAGGAAGCGGTCTGGCCCACAGCAGTTTGTGGCCCCCCTGGCTTTGGCAGATCCTGGAAGCCCACCACAGAGGTGGCGAGGACTCAGTTCTCGGGAGGTGCCAGGCGGGGGTAGCCTCGGGGGGAAAGCAGCAGACACAAAGGTGGGAGCCATGACAGGCGGTGCCCGAACATGACATGGGCAAGTACAGGCTCCCAAAGCTCCAGGCGCGGTCAGGGCGGCTCGGTGGGCACGGGGTGTTGGGAGGCGTCCTGCCCGCCCCTGCAGCCCGACTCGCCCTCTCCATGGCTAGTCCCCCCTCAGCTGTACCTGCACTTGGGAGAACAGCGTGTGGCCCAGGGACAGGTGCGCCTCACGCCCTTCCCGCAGGCCTCCAGGGTCCCTGCGGCTTGGGCCCGCCTCGCCTTCCCTGCCGGTGGAGCTGCTGCACTTTGCACTCCTACCGGCTGTGGACACCAGGCCCCCAGCGCTGCACAGAGCTGACAACAGCCAGAGAGACTGGTCAGGACCCCCAGACCGCTCCTTGAGACAGCAAAGCTAATCACCAAAGGGACGGTATCAGAGGAGGTCAAAGGACGCCACAGAATGACTTTCTGAGGCCAAACCAGCACGCAACTTGGCAATGAGTAGAAGGGACAGGTGGCCGGTGCTGAGACCCCAATCGGTGCTTTGAAGGTCACGAGGGAAAACATAAAGTGCTTGGGGCGGAGGCTGAGGGACGTGACATGGGGTCAGTGGGAGCTGCTGAGGAGGGGAGCAGCAGACGGGAGCGGCAGCAGTCAAAATGGAGCAGCACATCTCTCGGAGCTGCATAAAGGCCTGGTTGTGGTCAGAGGCTCTGCGCCCCAGGCTGTAGGGATGGAAGGCTGTGCCCGGCAAGCCTGAGACACAAGCTCGGGCTCCTGGGAGAAGGGGCACAAAGGTCCAGAGAGATGAGCCAGAGCGAGAGGGAAGGAGGAAACGGACAGTGCGGCCGGCGCCACCGGGCTCGCCAGCACCTCCGCGGACTTTCCTTCCCAGGCAAGCGGCAGGGAAGGGCTGCCCCACAGCTGGAAGGTGCACTGTCACCGGCTCACGCTGGCAAAGGCTTGGAGAGCTCTCGACCCCTGAAGCTCCCATGCAGGCGCGTGGTGAGCGAGACCTGCCACCACTTGGGGCCTGGGACACTGAGCCAGCCCGGGGGTTGCCTGCGGTGTGAGCTAAACACTGAGATTTCAGGGGCGTTGTGTGCTTCTCCCCGCCCAACGGACACATGCCGTCCTGGGACTTAAGTCCCACCAGTATGAGCAGTGCTTTTCTGCTGCTGTGTGAAGTAGCCCCTCAAAACGACAAACCTTCTGTGGGTCAGGGTCTGGGACAGGCTTAACCGGGTGGCTCTGGCTCGGGGAGTCCCCACAGGCCACGGTCCTCTGACCGTGAAGACTCCACCAGCACTGGGGAGTCCACTTCTAAGCTCCCACATGTAGCTATTGCTGGGCCCTGAGCTCTTCCCTGAGGGGGCCTCTCCATGCGGCTGTTTGCGTGTCCTCCCAGGCGACCGGCGTCCCCACGGCCAGGGAGCCCAGAGCAGGTGGAAAAGTGCTGCAAGGCTTGACGACTGCCCACGTCAGTCCAGCCCACATTCGGGGGGCAGTGAGCCCACCCCTGGAGGGAGCAGGACTTGGGAACACCCACACACCTTACCC
>NW_017731393.1:382872-389188 GCF_001890085.2 Hipposideros armiger
TTCACTAGCAGCCCTGCTTCTGGCTTTTCAACGTGGCCATGAGTTTTATGCTCATTTAAACACTCCGTGTGCTCGTGTGTGCGCTGGGGGTGTCAGCAGAGCCCCGGCGCCTCCTGCACGGCGTAGTGAGCAGTGTGGAGCAGCCTTCGCCTCGTGTCTGTGACGTGGCAGCACTGGGCAGGGAGGCCGGCTCCCCCAGCACCCTTCTGGCACCCGGTCACAGCATCTCCAGCTGCTGCCGCTGCAGCCACCTGTGCACAGGTGTCCCAGAGAGGCAGCTTCACCGCGGGGGCACACCGTGTCAGGATGGGCACATCCGAAATGTCGGGGTGGCTGTGCTGTGCTGCACAGATGCTGTGCTCCCGCAGGAAGCTCGCCTCAGTGGGGAGGGTTCCCAACAATGTGATGGGTGGGGCTCCAGGGAACCGAAACGCGTGACCTTATTTGTACCCCGGCTGGTGGAACAGGTCACCCCGTCTGTGTTTGGTGTTTTTTGCTATGGGATACGTTTAATTTTTATGTCTTTAAATCTCCGCTCTTCTGTTATGTATATGGCATAGTTTCCCGAGTTCAGAGTCAGCTGTGGCTTCTGCTGCCGAGCGGAAGCTTCACCCACATGTGGTCAGACCTGTGCATGAGCTGCGGGGACGTTTCCTGGCTGTTGTGAACCGTGCTTCTTTACTGATCGGAAGTTTCAAGCTCGCACACAGGCAAGTCTGTCAGTCCCGTCTTGTGGCTTCTGGGTTGGGGTTTGGGGACTGCTGCAAGTAATGTCCTCCCTCTCCCCACAAGGAGGGGCCAAATGAGTAGCTGAAAACAACAGCCGTTCATGTGCTCATGCCCAGTGGGTAGGCTGTGTGGGCAGGGCTCAGCCAGGTAGTCCTCCTGCTGGTCTTGGCTGGGCTGCCAGCCTCTGCAGCCAGCTTCTGGGATGGCTTCTGGTTGGGCGGTGGGTTCCCTGGGGTCTGGCTGGTTCCCGATGGCCTCGTGCACAGGCCTGACCGCCGATGGGGGTTTGGCTGCCCCCTCAGCTCTTTTCCAGCTTCTTAGACCAGCCAAAGCTTGTCCTCCCGATGCCAGCTCTCCGAGAACACAGGGCAGAACACACATCTTACCCTCGGACATGTTCTTCTGGTCCAAGCTGGTCACAGGCTGGTCTCCAGTCAAGGAGCAGGAATTTGTGTCGGGCTCCTGAGGACTCTACTGCAGCAGGCACTGTTGGCCGTGCAGCTGTGGGAGCCGCTCCAGGCTTGCCAAGTGCGGCTCCTCTGGCCAGCCCTGCACTCAGCTCCTGTCCTTTCTGCCTAAATTAGCCGGGAGAGCTTTTGTTATCCACAGCCCTACCTTGCCGGTACCAGAAACGACCTCAGACAATGGACCTTCAAGAGGGAGTTTCTGGGGACCTACACAACCCCGCTGGGTTTGGAGGCCATGAGGACCCAGGGACATCAGATGGCGGGATATTTGGAGCCTGTGCACATGGTGGTGAAACACTGGCTTGCACGGTTGCCTGTGCTCACCTGGAATGAAGTACCTGCGGGAGGTACGGTTTTGGTGAGCAGCACAGAGGGAAGGCACACAGGACCGTGGGACGGGCTGTCCGTTCTGAACTGCCCTGGAGTCTGAGCACATAAAATGGCATCATCAGGGATGCTGGGCTCAAGGCATGGTCAGACAACAAGAGTGCTCATACAGTCACTGAAAGAAGCTTTGATCTGGGCCGGCCAAGTGGCTCATTGGTTAAGAGCTGGTTTGGGACGCCAGCTCTGAGCAGCAGGGCCCCGGTTCGGATCCCACATGAGGGTCAGTGACACTGCCCTCTACAGGTAAGATGGTGAACAACAGCTCGACCTGGAGCTGGGTTGCTGTGAGTCGCCAGCGACAGCGTAGGCTGCAGTGAGGCTGCAGTGGGCTGCTGTAAAGCTACTGTGAGTGGCTGGCAGCCGGCATGAGGTGCCAAGAACCGCCGTGAGCGGCCGTCCAGGGGCCGGCGACCCATCTGCATCACCCAGGAAGAGCGCAATGATAATACCAACATGGACCAGTGAAGCGACGTCCTCCACAACTAGACTGAAGAACAAAAGGACACCAACTTGTCTGTTCTCCTCCCCCAATTCCCCAATAAAATTTTAAAAAATAAAAAGAAGAACCTTTGATCTCTTAAGCTGTTGCGTTGACGTCTCCCAAATGAGACACAGCATCACCCAGAGGGCGGCTGAGTTCCAACAAGAGATTGCATCCACCTCGTCTCCCCAGGTCTCTTTGTGAAAGTTAGGGCCTTGCCTGGGACAGAGTCGGACCCCAGAATTGGGACAGGGGCATGGGGAAGATATAGACAACTAGAATCCCATGAATCGTGCCAGGCAGAGGCAGCCCGTCCCCCCTTCTCATGGGTCTGGTCCTGCCTTGTTTGAAGACCTTGCAATGACCTCACCTGGTGTGGTTGCTTTGCACACAGGTGCTGATTTCATCACACGACACCTCCACTACCCCTCTCCTGCTGCCTCCAGACCTGCAATTAGACTCAGATCCCAGCATGTCCCAGGGGGAGAAGCACAAATCTAATTTGGGAAAAGAAGGCTTACACATCAAAAGGTTTGCAAGACGTGTCATTTGTATTGTCAGGAGACTAGGGAGGGGGTTCTGTGAGTCCTAGACCAGGGTGGGAGAACAAACTCACTGACGGGGTGAACCTATGAGGTGTGCAGTTACAGGACATTCGGAATTCAGTCCTTATAGCTCAAGAAGCTGGAAGTGTTCCTCACTTCTTTCTTGGTTGGTTGACTGAAACCTGAGTCACAGTCGCTCATGCTGGCTGAGCCGAGATGCTGGAAAGGCGGTGGTGTGATGTAGAGGGGGGATCTGGAGTAAGGAAGGAGAAGCCACTCACCCCCCACCCCGCCTCCAGGAGGACCTGGGGACGCTGCCCCCACACGAGCGTCCTGGGACAGCCCTGGGGCTTCCTCTGTAAATGGGAGGGCAAGCGGGGACGGCAGCACAGAAACGTGCTGACCATTGGATGACAGGCAAAGATAAAGACAGAAGTGAATGGATTTGAAAGCCAGAAGATGCATAGAACTAATATAAATAATTCTAAGAGCTAATTCTTTAGGCACAAAATCACAATGAAATAGAGAAACTATGAGAAAATCTAATCAAGAAAAGACGAAAGTTAAAATATACAGAAGAACAAACAAGAGAAAAATAATCGCAGGTGGAGAAAAAATTTTTAATCATGAGAGAACACTTTAATGAAGCGTTTCTAAGCAAATAAAGCCTGGTTGAAATAGATGACTTTCGAAGAAAATACTATAATTAATAATTATAATGGTGGTGTATGGGTCCCTGAAGAGTTTAAAAATCTAAGTACACAGGTAACACAAACCATTTTTCAGAGCCGTCACCTCAAAAGTCATTATCCTAAAAAGTCAATTTCATAAGAAGACTGTACATTTAAGGAAACAGTAACTATATGCTACCTGATACCATATAAAGTATGCCAGAATACAGAAAACTAAGGAAAATTTCCTACTTTAAAATATTTCTTGAATTTTATTGATAACGAAACTCCCAAAGTGTGGCACAATAATGTAAAATTGCGACCTCATTAACAACGCTAGGGCCGGCCGAGTGGCGCAATGGTTGAGAACTCGCTTGGGATGCCAGAGGGCCCCGGTTCGGATCCCACATATGAGGGCCAGTGACACTGCCCTCCACAGCTAAGATGCTGGACGACAGCTCGACCTGGAGCTGGGCTGCCTATGAGTCGCCGGCGATGGCGTGGGCTGCAGTCCCTGTGGCAGTGGATTGCCATGGGCTGCCGTGTGTGGCCAGCAGCCAGCGTGAGCGGCCAGCAGCCGCAGTGAGCGGCCGTCCAGAAGCCGGCGACTGATCTGCCTCGCCAGAGAAGAGCGCAATGATGGTGCCAACTTGGGCCAGTGAGACAACGTCCTCCACAACTAGATTGAAGAACAAAACGACAGCAACTTGTCTGTTCTCCTCCCCCAATTCCCCAATAAAAAAATCTTTAAAAAAAAAAAAAAACAACGCTAAAATACATATTAGTGAGCAGCATGGAGCAGCTCAGTGAAGAACCGTGCTGTAGAGCCATGTACAGGGTACAAGGATGGTTCGTTAAGAGAGCATTTAACACAATTCATCACGTAACACATTGAAAGGCCAAGGTCATGCCACCGTCGTCTCCTCAGGTGCCCAGTAGGTTTGTCCATTCTAACTGCAGTGTCAGTCAGCACCCCCCATGACTGCTGTCTCATTTCTGCCCTCCGCCCACAGCAGCCACCTCTGCTGGGCCTCCCCGAGGACTTTCCTGCATGCGTACAGCCCGGCCACCAGCCCAGGAGCTGCGGGGAACCTCCATGTAAGCTTACTGAGATTTTGTGACTCATAGTAAGAAACATGTCTTTGGTCTTCATCCTCATTCCTGGCACAGAGCTTCTAAAACTCTTGGAATTTCCTTGGATGAGAGCAATAAAGATGTCTTGTGATATTAATGAGTTGAGTTTGGGAAAACACTTAAGGATGGGGGCTGGTCACCAGGAGAGCCAACCATGTGATTAGAGGATTGGAATTTTCAGTCCCCCCACTTCTCCCACCTCTAACTAGGGGAGAGGGGCTGAATCAACGGTCAGTGGTCAATCATGCCTGTGTAATGAAACCTCCATAAAACCCTAGAAGGACAGGCTTGGGAGAGCTTCCACACTGGGAAGACAGAATGCGTCCATGTGTCACTGTGGCCCCAACGTCCACGGGGACGGACAGACGCTTCTTCTTTCAGGACCTTGCTCTGTGTATCTCTTCATCTGGCTGTTGATTTATATCTTTTAATATTCTTTGTAGTAAATTGGTAATCCAGCTAATAACTGGGTTTCCTGTGTTCTGTGAACCGTTCTAGTAAATTAATTGACCCCAATGAAGAGGTCACGGGAACCTCTGATTTACAGCCTGTCAGTCAGAAGTACAGGTAGCAACCGGGACTTGAGACTGGCGTCTGAAGTGGAGGGGGGTCTTGTGGGATGGAGCCCTTTACCTGTGGGGTCTGATGCTGTCTCCGGGTAGATCAGGTCAGAATTGAATTGTGTTCTCGGACACCCAACTGGTAGCTGAGAGTTGCTTGGTGTGGGGGAAAACCCCCCATGGGACTTGGTGTCAGGGTCCTATGTCTGCGCCTTCACTGCGCATAGCTCCTGCCTGTCCAGCACCGTCCCCTGCTCATCACAGCCTCTCCGGCAGCCCCGAGCTCTGGCCTCTGCTTCCTTAGGCAGTGAGGCTACTCCACCTGCCTGTACCTGGGCAAGGAACCTGAGGTGGAAAACCAGGGCAAACACAGGACTCACCTCATGTGTTTCCCTCCTCTCAAGGGTCACAGATGTACTCTGCCTATTGTTCAAGTCCTGGAAGTAACTGCTTCACACATCGGCCCAATTTTATAGTTGTTTATGGCGGGAAGGTAAGGGTAACTCATTACAATGTCATGGTCAGAGCCAACATGCATGCGTGATCTGATTTTCTCAGTCTGACACCACGCATCTCTGTAAGCCTCAGGCCACCCCCTGTCAGAAGGGGAAGGGACGAGAAGCATGCCTACAGATCGACAGCCCAGGAAGCTTGTCTTCTGTCACCACTGCTACTGAACATGACTGCTATTGGAGAAGAGAAGAAAACGAAGCACGAAATGGCAAAGGAGGAAACGCAGTGTCACCTTTTACAGATGAGGCGATGAAAGCCCCGAGTGACCCAGGAGGGCCAGCTTAAATCCTATGACCAACGGTGCTGCAGTGCTGTGGCCGGGGCAAAAGTAACGCGACCGTTAGCCTGATGCTGAACAGAAAACAACTTGTTAGCAAGAGGGGCGATGAGAGAAAGGACCCTGGAAAGTTAAAATACTCAGGAACAAACCGAACAAGGAACACAGGCGATCCGAAGGGAGGAAACTAAATAAAATGGCACCGAGGGCACAAACGGGGACCTGACTGAGGGAAAGGCATGCGTGGCCTCGGAGAAGAGGCTCAGCGTCGTGGCAATGGCAGCCTCCGCTTCTCAGGATTCATCCTACAGGTGTGACTTCACGCGTGTGACATTCAGGGTGTGCATGGCCATTCCTTACAGCACTGTCTGTAACAGCACGAGACAGAAAACATCTCAAGAGGCTGGCAGGTTGGTGCCCCACCGTGAACAAGGGCAGGGCAGCTCTCTCTGGGCACTGACGAAGGACAAGCTCCTAGAATGATGGTTACGTGAAAGACATCAAAGTGCTGACTCGCCATTTGTGGAGAGAGAGAGAGAGAGAGAGAGAGAG
>NW_017731393.1:389313-412704 GCF_001890085.2 Hipposideros armiger
GAGGGAGAGATTGGCCTGCATGTTAGGAATGGTTTGGCTCTAAGTAAAGGAAAACCTAACAGCATGACGTCCACCGATAGGGGTTTATTTTTCTCTCAAGGGGCCCAGAGGACGTGGTCCCAGTCCTGGCTCAGCTGCCCAGCGGTGCCATCGTGGGCTTTCTCTTGCAATCTCTTCTCCGTGGCAGGGTGGCACTTTCCCTCAGCCTTGCTGCCTCCCAGTTGCAAGATGGCTGCCTCATCTCCAAAACTCACGGCAGTCTTCAAGTGAAGAAGAAAGAGGCAGACGAGAAGGCAATGCCAGTCAGGTCTGTCCCCCATTTTGTGGGAAAAGCGAACGTCTGTCAGCTCTCCTCTCAGCAGGCGTTGCTTATTTCTCCTGGGCCGGACTGAGTGCACAGTGCTCCCAGTTGCAAGAGTGGCTGGGAAGTGGAGGCTCTACCCAACTGTGAGGACTCAAGAGAGGAAGGCGAGGGGAAGGAAGCCATGAGTGGGAAGGCCTGAGTCACAGCCACACGTAGCATGTCTTCAAAAGGACACGTGAGAAACTGGCAGCCCAGCGACCATGGAAGAGGAGCAGCGCGAGGGACGTGGGGGGGAGGGGTACTTTACTCTTCTCTGTGGATTTAACACTGTCTACATTTATTACCTACACAAGAAATAAACAAAACGTAATTTCAGAAAAGAAACTAATAACAAAGTATGGCTTTTCAAGTGACATATTCAGAGAGCTTTTTTTTGAAAAGTGCTAAATAACTTCTGGATTAAAGAAGAATACTTTATTACAAAATATTTAGAATTTAACAATAATGAAATCTACAGGTAAAAATCTGTGAGACATGTTTAAAACAGTATCAGAGGTAATTGTGTAGCTTTGAATACGTTTGTCTGAAAATAAGAAAGACTGAAAACAAATCACTACGTCAAGGATCTATAAAAATAACACAGAATAAAATCCAAAGACATAAAGAAGGAAGGAAGGAAATAATAAAGATATAAATCAAAATGGGACAAAACCAAAAAAAAAAAAAAGAAAAGAAAAAAGAAAGGAAATGGTGAATAAAATCAAAGCTGGCTCTCTAAAAAGCTTATTTCAAGACTAAGAAAAACAAGGGACATACCAAAATACAGGACAAAGAGGGGAATAACCATGCCTGTATAGGAATTATTTTAATTTTAATTAAAAAAAAAATTTTTTTTTTAGCTGAGCCATCCTGCCACCTGTTGGCAGCGCAGCAGCTGCTCAGCTCGGGCCGGGACTCAAACCGCTGTTGCTCAGAGGTCAAACTCTTGAGCGAGCTCTGAACCAACTGAGCCACTCAGCCGGCCCTGTATAGGAATTATTTTAAATGTAGGAGACTTTTTTAAAAGTATCACCAATAAATTTGAAAACTTAGGCAAAATGCATAGATTCATAGAAAATTAACAATGAAATCGGAACAAGAAGAAATAGAAAACCACAATAGTTTAATAATTATTTGAAAAATTAAAGTAGTAACTAAACCTCTCTCTCTCTCTCTCTCTCTCTCTCTCACACACACACACACACACACACACACACACACACACCAAAGCCCCAAGCCCAGCAGACATCACGGGATAGATCGACAAAACCCTTGAGGAACAAATAATCCATATGACATATACATTGTTCCAGAAAAGGAGAAACAGAAGGACAATGGCCCAACTCATTTTATAAAGCTAGTATAGAGACAGAAAAGGAAGTACAAGATAAACGAATTCTACACCAGTTTTAGTTATGAGTGTGGATTTTTTAAATACTAAAGTATGCACTAACGAAAATCCAACAATATGTTAAGGTCACGTAAGCTTTATCTGAGGAACAAAAGGAGAGTACAAATCAGGAACTTTAACACAGCAATTCACCAGATTAAGGAAGAAAAGAAAATCATTGTGTCGATGCAGATCAAAGCATTTCATAAAGTTTACTAGGTACCCACGATTAAAAAAAGAATACTTAGAAAATAAGAACTAGAGGGAATTTCCTGACTGATAAGGCCCATGTTCCTCAAACCCGTGGCAGGCATAACAGAAACCCTTTCTGTAAGGCTGGGGATAACACAAGGATGTTTGTTCTCACACTTAACTGCTCAGTGTTATGGCGGAAATCCTGGCCACTGCAATAAGACAAGGAAAAAGAATCAGCAGTTTAGGAACGAGATGAAGGGAGACAAAATTGTATTCTCAAGTATTTGCAGATAATATGACAACTTACATTTGACAACAAATGCCAAAAACAATCAACAGATTAACTATTAGTACTAATCAGAGTTCAATGTGGTTGCTCAATACAAAAGTTAACAGCAATCCCTTAAGTGACTAAAAAATAAGTAAAATAATAACAGAAAGGTGTTATTTAAAAAAAAACCCAAACATTTATAAAATATTCAGGAATTAATCTTGGGACCCACAAGTCCTTTATGGGGGAAAAAACGCTGAAGTAACTATCTCCCCAGGCCTTAACAGAAGACTGGAATAGACATCACCTTTCTGCCCCGCTCGAGGGTGGGGGCCAGGCTGGGACGGGGATGCTGGTGCACTCAGCCCACTGTTGCCTGGGCCCCACTGGCTGGCTCTGGTGCCCAGTTCCTGTGGGTCTGGAGGCCTGCAGGAGGCTCTGAGCAGCGGGGAGGGTCTTTGCTCTGCTTGCATTGTATCCCCTCTGGGTCTGCCTTTGACCCCAGCTGGCCCCCAGCACCAGCATCCATGGGCTAGGCCCCTGCCCCCCAAATCCATGGTGCTGGGACCTGGCCTTTCCCAAGACTGCTCCTCCCAAACTGGCTTTGTAGCTCGGGGGACAGGGCGCCCTGGCCTCTCTACCACACAGACGGTTATGGGTCAGTGGGCTGTGCTGGCATTCTCTGCTTAGCCCTCTGTGGCTTGCGTTCCTGACAGAGACGCTGGGGTGGTGACCAGGCCTGCCTGGGTTCTTCCCAGCCCGTGGGGCCAGGAATGCCAAGGCGTGCTGAAGCACGTCTGTCTGCGGCCTGGCTCTCGGAGCTGCTTCGTGTGTGCGTGTGTGTGTGTGTGCGTGTGCGCGCGTGCGTGTGTGTGTGTGTGTGTGTGTGTGTGTGTGTTGGGGGTTGGGGGGGGGCCGGGGGGTAGGGCTGGACCTTGCAGGAGATCTGGAGTCAGCTCTTACCTGAGCCTGGAGAGCAGGCCTGGGGACTTGAACTTCCTTGGAGGGGCAGACCGGGGGATGCTCCCTTGTACTCAGCCACCTGTACCCTGGACGTGCTGCACGACACCAAGCCAGTCACTATACCTGTCTGGGATGCTGTGCCCAGCCACGTGCGCCGGCCTTGGTCAAGGGTCCCTCCTGCAAACCCTTGGGGAGGGCTCTCCCTGCCACAGCTGGGAGCCAGGATCTACCCCAGGCTCAGGGATGCGATGGGAGGATGTTGTAGGCCCTGGGAAGGCCAGGGCTTCTCAGTGATTCAGATTCAGCCACATCAGGGAGGCGGTGTGGGGCATGCCAGGGCCCTGTGAGCCCGGAGGGATGCAGGGGAGGAAAAGGACGACGGGGTTACGTAAGTGGCCATGCTTGAGTCCCCGGGAGGGGGATGGCACCAGACAGGGGGTGTCTGCACATAGCCAGGCAGGGGTGGGTGGGTGAGGCTCTTCAATGGGAACTTGGGTTTGATCCTGTGGGCGCTGGGGAGCTATGGGGGCTTTAAAGCAGGGGTGGGGCCGGTCAGATGTCTGCTTGAGATATCTCTTGGCAGCCGGGATGGAGGGGAAGTGAGGAGCTGGACTAGGGCAGCGACTGAGGTTTGAGAGGTTGGACTGACAGGAGGGAGAGGAAGGGGTGACTCCCAGCCAGTTCAGCCTGAGCAGCCAAGAGACTGGCACCTGTGAATAAATTGGGGGTGTCAAATGATGGGCCTGCGGGTGGGGTCAGGGGAGGGTCTGGACCTTCAGTGATCAGAAGGAATCAGGCCAGGGACAGACTGCGGGGACCCTGGCACAAAATGGAAAGCGGAGCAGGGGCCTCCAAGAGGTCACCCAGGAGGGGCCATCAGGTCCTGTGACGGAGAAGGAGCTGGGGTGGGGGAGTCTGTGTGCCTGTAGGTCCCGCTGGAGGGGTGTTAACCTGGCACAACTTTGCTGGCCAGGAACTGATGATCAAAAGTCTTTACTCAGTTCTAGAAATCTGTCTAAATGACTCAAAATACAAACAATGATGGACAGCGATTTTCACTGCAGAATTAACTATCTCTAACCAGAAATCTGGAAACCACCTTAATATCCAGCAATAGGGATTTATTAAGTAACTTGTCCAGCCCGAAAGGTAGATTATTCTAGACTCCAATACCTCAGGCTTTCACAGTGTCTGTCAGGCTGATCTTTCTAAAACTTACATCTGACCATGTCACTTCCCAGCCCAAACACCTCCCACGGCTCCACTGCTCTCACGACCATATTGGAGCCCAGAGTCCAACCTCCAGCCTGGTCCTCCACGCTGACCAGCACACCTCCACTCTGTGCGTGCCAGGCACTTCTCACTGGGCTGCCTTTGCTCCTTGGGGCCCCTTCCTGCACCGTTCAAGACTCCCCCTGACTCCGCCTGCGCTCTGAGCACTTCTTGCCTCGCTCCCCTGTCCTCCACCATACTCCTGCCCCCACGCCAGCATCTCCTCTGTTATTGGGTCCTTCTGGGGAGTGTGGGTGTGTCCAGTGTCCAACCTGGGCCTGGGGGCAAGCTGAGTGTTGGGGAGAGCATCAGCGTGGGGACCCCACCCGCAGCCCAGCCAGCCCTCCAGCTGATCCTGGGGCCCAGGGCTCCCTGTTGGGCCCCGCCCTTTCCGCCAGGGTGCCCAGATGCTCTCCTGCACGCTGCCCAGCTCTGGCTGGCCACTGCCGACCTGGGCCAAGATCCAGGCCCCTTGCAGGCAGAGGGGGTGAACATCTCCCTTCCTGCCTTCCACGTTTTGGCTCAGCTCACAGCAGGACGCTGGCACCAGTGGGTACTGTTAAATGAACGAATGGAGGTGTGGAGGCAGGGTTGAAGGGATGGAGGTGCACAGCCCTGACACAGCTTCACCACGCCTCCCAGGCCCTCGAAACACCGTCCTGCTCCACCTCCCACCCCAAGCCCGGCCACTCCCTGCCTGCACAGACCTCTGGGCTTCTCGCCCACACAGGACGCCACACATCCGCCTCTGCTCTCACCCCTGCTCAGCAGCACCACCTGATAGGTGGGCACCCATGTCCTTAGAGGGAGATGCCCCATTGGGAAAGAACACCCCAGGCCTCTGGCAGTCCCGTGGTCAGACAGAGGGTGGTGGTAAAGGCTGCCAGGTCCAAACAGCCATCTGGTCCCGTGCACCCCAACCCACTGCAGACCAAGCTTGGGGCTCTTGCCTTCCCCTCCCTGCCCCGGACCCTCCAAGTCACCCTGCTGAGGCCAGCAGGTCCACCCGCAGCGTGCCCGGGGGTCCACACCTGCAGTGGCCAGTAGGCGGGCACAGCCTCCGGTCATCGCCATTGGAGAGCTCGAGTTGGAGCTGGCCCCTTCCCCGGGGGTGGGGGGTGTGTGTGTGGGTGTCCTCCGCCTGCCCGCAGACCCCGCCCGCCCGAAGCGCCGGCCTAGCCAGGAATGCGCGCAGGGGCCCGGCGCGGGCGGGGGAGCGCGGTCCCGCCGTGACACGCTCGCCTAGGGCGCCTCGCACAAAGGCGCGTTCTGCCGCGCCGAGGGGTCCGGCCAGGGGGCCTCGTCCCGACGCCCCCGCCCTGGCAGGCGGTGGGGGGTCGGCGGTCGCGGCTCAGACCTCCTGCCCCCGCCCTCACCCCCACGCGGGCCCGGTGCCCGGCCAGAGGCGTGCGGGCGCGGGCTTGTCCTACGGCAGCGCAGGAATCCGCCGCCCCCCGCTACGGGAGCCCTTGGGGAGTGCTGTGTGCGGCCGCGTGGAAGGCCCTGGACTCTGTGGGTGCCTCCACACTCCGTCTCTCCACCCCTCGCGGAGGCTTTGCTCAGGACTGCGTTCCCGCCCTTAAGGAACCGTGCCCTGCCACCTCCTCCAGGAAGCCTCGTCTTCATCTACTCGTGTGCAAACCCTGACCTGATAACCTGGCCTGGCCCGGCCCCGCCCCTCTCCAGGTCCCCAGAGGGAGGCGCCCCATTGGTAAGGGACACCCCAGGCCTCTGGCAGTCCCATGGTCAGGCAGGGGGTAGGGATAAAGATTGCCCAGGTAGGGAGGGTGCCTACCTCCCTACCTGGTGAGCAGCAGAGCCCTGAGCGGTACCTGAGAAATGGCCCAGGGCCACGACCCGTGCCAGGCCTGGGTCCCCTTCCTCAGTGGGGACCTCCTTGAGCCCCTTCTCCTTGGCTCTTGGGTGGCAGAGCAGAGCCGAAGTGCCCCTCTGGGTTCTCCTCCCCTCGGAAGCTCGGAGGAGACCCCCTGCCACCCCTTCCATTTGGGATTTTGAGAATCTGCCCTCCAAGCCAGGCTCTGAAGATGGCCCCTTGCCCTAGAGTCAGGGGAGCTCAGTGGGTGATCCACGTGTACTGTGAGTGGGAGACTGTCATTGGCTCAGAGGTAGGGGGCAGGAAACAAGCACATTTAGGGGTGAGGGGCCTTGGATGTGCACAAGGGTTGCAGCCAGTGTTGGGTCCTCTGTGGTCAGGGTGAGGCCCAGGACATCCTGCGTCCTTCCTGATACCTGGTGGTCCAGGAGTCTCAGGGTGGGTCAGCTGTGGCAGGGGGACATTGAGGTGGAGGGACAGCAGGGCAAGGCCGGCTGGCAGAGAGGAGCTGGGCCTCTGGACTCCAGGGTGGGTGGGGGATGGGTGGGGCTGAATGAAGGTGGGGGCAGATCTAGGTCCCCAGGTGAGGGGCCAGACCACCACCCAGCTGGCAGGAGAGGAGTCAGGAACCCCTGGGGCGCCCAGGGAGCAGGGGTCTGGAGCCTGGGGGAGCAGGGCTATGAGACCCACCCCCACCTGGGCGTCCCCGCCAGCCTCCTCTGTGGCCTAGCTGGCAAGGCCTGGACGTGCCCGGCTCCCTGAAGTTGGCAGGGATCAAAGGGCGGAAAACCATCCTCCGCCCTCGCCCACTGAGACAGGAATCCGTGGCCCCGGGGGACGGAGTCCACAGCCACAAGGCAAGGGTGGGGCAGGGCTTGAGTGCCAGCACTGGCATCACAGAGCGTGGGAACATGGCACCCTCTGCCAGGCCTGGTTGTGGCCTTTACGTCTTCTGCCCTCCACTGAGGGCCTCTGTGGCAAGGGGGGGGGTACAGTGCCAGGAAGTGGGGTCCCTCGGGAGAGTGGGGCTGAGATCTTTGCCACTCACAGTAGGGACTAGTCACCCCCCACTACCCAGGGGAGACACAACCCTGACCCTCCCCCCCCAGGCACTCTGGACAGACTGGGACCATGTAGGGAGGGGGTTTTGGGTGGGCCTTCCCTGGCAGAGGTCATACAGAGTGACAAGACCCTGACACACTGAAATGTGCTCGCACATGCACACACACAGCCTGCGGCAACTTGCACTCTGGCAGGAAGGCAGCCTCTGCTATCCTGGCAGCAGCACCAGAAGCTCCCTGGAGGGTCTGTCCCCTGCTGGCTGGATCAGGGCTGAAGTGGCCCTGCAGACCCCCCCCACCTCATGCGCAAGGTCACTGGCCTGAGGAGAGGGCAGCCTTCAGAGGCACCGCATGCTGGATGGGGCTGAAGCCCTGCGTGACAGCAGAGACCAGCCGGGCACGGGCTGGAGCTGGAACCAGTGCTCTACCCAGTAGTTGGCCTTGCCCAGCCACGTCAGTGCCTTCGCACCCCCTCTTTACAGGTGGGGAACCTGAGGCCCAGAGAGGTCAGGTGACTTTCCCAAAGTCACACCGCGAGGTGGGGCAATACGCAGATTCAAGGAGCACTTGGAGAAACCTGGGAGATCCAGGCCTTACATGGTGAGTGCCAGGGTGGGCGGTGTCCACTTCTCTGGCCTCAGCCTCCTCACCTGGGAAGTGGGCTCACTGTAGCCACGTGAGAGAGTTCTCAAGAAGCCCAGAAGGCGCCAGCCAGGGTCCAGTCTCTTCTGCCCGCAGTGCCCACCCCCAGCGCCCAGCTCAGAAGCATTCATGCACCCTAACCTCACGTCCAAAGCACGGCGCCCCCTGGTGGCCACCTGTGGCATGAACCGCCTGTCCTCTGGCGGTGATGGCACACAGCCTTTACCAAGTGGGTGAGAAAGGGCCTGGGGAGGGCAGGCCTGTGGGAGGGTGCTGTGGGGGCCACAGGACAGGGGGGCTGCTGGATTGGAGCAGATTCTCTGGGGGCTGATTCATACTCAGAGGGCCTAGGACGAGAATAGTCTCCTGGGGCATCTGCAGGGGCGGCTGGGAACTCCAAGCCAAGAGTTTGGAGCAGATCCTGTGGGTGGCTGAAGGCCCTTACAGCCTAGGGACACTGTTCCTTGGAGGATGGCTGCCAGAGAAGAGGGAGGGGCAGAGTCTGCACGCCAGAGGAGGGCAGCCTGGGGCAGATGACCCCACAGACCACAGGGGTGCTCAGATGTGGGGTGTAGTCAGCCTGAGGCCTCCGAGCCACCAGGCTGGGAGACATGGACGACCCCCTCCCAGGTCTCAGGAGATTGCGTTGCCCACCCCCCTTCAGACCAGAGTGCCAGGCCACCCCGGAGGCCTCCCCCAGCATCTCTACCCTTGGAGGCCAAACCTGACTCTGACTTGTCCCCTGTGGCAGCCACCACCGCACTGGCCTGGGAGACCCACTGCAAATGTTGGTTGGAGATGTGAATGAATGAACAGAACTTTGATGAATGAATGAATTGAAGGCCTGGCACTGAGGGATCTGGGCAGAAGGGACGAGGCTGGGAAGGCAGGACTCAGGGTCACCTACCTGGTATTAAATCTAGGTCATTCTGATCTTCCCAAGCTGTCGTGTCAGGTGTTGTTTTTCAGTAAAACAGACGTAGTTTGGGCCATAAGAGAGAGGTTTGGAATCCAGTTTCGACAGTAGCCAGCTAGCCCGAGAAAACCTCACAGTTGGCACTAAGCTTTAGGTTAGGGGAAGTTCAGGATGCCACCAAGCCTGTCTGGATCTAGGCTCTGAGGTCAGGTGCCCTAAATAAGAAACCTGAGTTTGAAAGGCTGCAGGGTTTTTTTTTAGAAACTTTATGCCCTTTGAGGCTAAAAGCTTTAACAGGTGATGCTGTCTTCCTGTGAAGAGGCCCAGGAAAGGGGGCAGAGAAGCCAGTCACCTACGTTCTGTGAAAGGCAGCACCTCCAGGAAAGTTTATGTCGCTCAAATCAGCATTTAATGTTTGTGAGAACCCAGGGCATCACCGTCCCAAGTGAAAGCACAGAGATAGTGGCCGCTTGGCACACAGGGACACTGAAGAAGGTGTGACACAGGCAGGCACAGTGCTGTGCTGTCAGTGGGGATGGAGGCTGATAAAGTATAGGATTGGGAAGGATGGCGACAAGGGGTAATGATGTTGTTTGTGGCTCTGAGGTCACCCGCAGTCACTTTCCTCACAGGCACATCAGGGGTGTTGCAGGAGCTAGTGCAGGGGTCAAGGGGGCCCTGGGCCTGTGGTCCCCTGCCACCGGCTCCAAGCCCTGCATGGCCTCTGCAGCTACAGGGAGTGATTCATTCTAACTCTGCAGAGGGGCTTTGAGGGACCCACCTAAACCCCAGGAGGAGCCACGCTGCATATTTTGCCACCATCAGTGGAGGACCTCCCATGGGAAGGGTGGGAGCTGAGCCAATAGGGACAAATGACCAATGTCCTTAGCATCAGCTCCAGTGCCGTCAGAGACGTTGAAGGCTCATCCCATCTGCCCAGCTGGCCATTTGGGTCATCACTCTCAATTTCTAGAATTATTTCCCCTTTTGGGAGAAAGAAACTCCAACACGATATTTTGCTAAGAAATCTCAGCCCAATAAGTGAATGGGGCAAAGGAACTAAGGAGAAAAGGGTGGGTGCCTCTCAAAGGGCCCAAACAAATGGGACAGGTGCAGAGACAGGAGCCTGCAGAGGCTCGCTGGAGACCCCTGCGTGGCCCCGCTGGAGACCCCTGGCGTGGGGTTCAGCAGCCAGAGGCAGCCCCACTGTCAGTCAGGACACACACAGGGTCAGTCCTCCACGCATGGTTTCTCCAGGTCAGTTAAGGGGGAGATTTGGGACCAAGCCCTGTGGTTCCTCAGAGCCCTGCCATTGGGGGTAGGACGGCATTGGCAAGACCCCTCGAGTGCTTTTGTTTGTAAGGTTTTCTTCCAACGCCGGGCTTTTTGCACCAGTGGTACAGACCCGCGGTGTGGTTTTGTTTAGGAGCTGAAGATCAAGGATTTCAATCGTCTTCCTTGTCGTTGAATTACCTGGGGTGCGGGCGGGCTGGTTTGTTGCATGAACTCAGTCTCGGGGGACATGGTCCTTTCCCCATTCCGTCCGGTCCTTTTCACTGGACCGGGAAGGGCCTGGCTGAGCCCATTAACAAACGTAGGTAAGGCACCCGCACGGTTCAGCATTCAAAGGATGATGGGAGCCCTCAGGCAGCTCGGAGCCGGCTGTGGCGTCGGCTCGGGCCATGGGCTTCTAGGCTCCAGCTGAATCACATTCCATCCACTGGCCTTGGGAGAGTGCCGGGAATTGCTAAATGGGGTCACCTGGCGCTTCTGAGCCCGATCCCATCACAAGGCCGTGGGCGTTTCCTTGTTTCCAGCTGTAACTGCAGAGGCTTGTCCATCGTCTGCAAGGCAGCTTTCCTCCATGGGGAGCCCGCACTGGCCAGTCAGAGCAGCCAGGTGGGTAAGAGGCTGTAAGTGTGACAGTCTCAACAAACCCGTGGCCATCCTCGGTCACTTTAGGGAAGCCCCCTACTATGGCTCACGTCTCAGCTTTAGTCCAGGGGACATAAGAGACTGGGACATTTGGATCCTCATGGGGTCTGGCACCCAAGGGGCAGCCCCAACATGTTCAGGGGAGGAGGGAATGGGGAGAGGTTCTGAGGAAAAGGGAAACCCGGCGAGAGGCCCAGACTGAGGAAGTGGAGGGCACGGAAGGGAGACGTCAGGCGCCAGCTGGCCACCGCGCCCAGAGACAAGGATGCACAGGGACCCCAGGACACCTGTTGTGGTCAAGCCCTCCAGAACCAGGCAGCAAGAGAGGCCGCACCGGCGGGGGTGGCTCTCTGCTCTGCTTCGCCTGCCCTGGCTTGCTTGGGAGGCCTGAAGTTCCCTTTGGGTGCCGACCGCTGCCCCTGCCTGCCCCAGCACTGCTGTGCCGGGTCCAGCGGTCAGGCCGGGGTGGAGGGTGTGCTGCTGGGCGCCGGGTGAGGTGGGCTGGAGAGGGGAGCAGGTGTTAAACAAAACGTTTTAACTTCCAAGGCTGAGCGTTTTTTTTCAAAGAAAGGGTTTATTGGGCCATGGCTAGCAAGAAGGACCAGGTCCTGGGGCCGGGCGTCTGAACCAGCAGCAGCAGCAGCCGTGGAAAAGACAACGACGTGTCTGCTGTCCGGGAGTTGTTGAGTGTTTTTATACATCAAGTGTGTCGGGGAGACGCAAGCGGTTTCTGTCCTGGAAGTATTTACATTGGCTGTGGCCAAGAGGGCACCCGAAGGTGAGGGGGGCAGTTCTAGGGTGGGGGGCGCAGAGTCCATGGAAGACGCGTTTGTTCCCTTGGGTTGGAAAGTTCGCGCGTGTCAATAAGAAGCGGCGGAGACTGGCTGCCCCCTCCCTGGATATCGTGGAAACCACCACCTAGAAGCGGGCACGAGGTTCCGCAGACAAGCTGGAGTGTGAGCAGTAGATGGTCCACAGCTATTACCAGGCGCATTGTTCTGTCACTCTCTGACTGCTGCCATTTAGTTTAAAACACCTCAGGATTTTTTTGTCACAGGGCATCTCCGAGTCTGCAACGGGGGAGGGGCTCCGGGCCGCTGAGACCGCTGCAAGGTCCACTCCCAGGGCGGCGTCCCCGGAGCGGGGCTGGCGCGTGCAGTGCGCGCAGCGGCCACCAGGCGGCGGGGCAGTGCTGGGATTGGCGGCGGTCGTGGCTGGGGAGCTGCGTACCTCCCGGCCTGGCGGGGAAAGACCCGGAGACGGGGAAACCTAGGTCGGAGGCCTGCGGAGCACCGGAGCCCGCCTCCCTGCCTGCTGAGTGGTTGGGAAACTTCAATCACTGCTGGGAAGGACCCGGCTGACTTTCCGTCCGAGGGCGGCTGGGGGTTCTCTGAACCACGAAAATTTCCAGCAGGGGCAGAGACAGGGTCATGCGTCATTCAGTGTCTTGGGGGACAAAGGAGAGGGGCTGCCCCCACCCCGTGTCAAAGCTCCGCGCAAGCACCAGCAGGGAAACACTGCGTCTGGAGCAGACCCTGCCCTTCAGTGGACATTGCCAGCCTCCAGCCCAGACGCCCACCCAGGGCCCAGCTCCATGGAGGAGGGGTAGGTCCGACTGGACTCCCCTCTTCGCGCCGTGACGTTGCCTGCAGTCCTGCCATCACTGGAAGGGAGCACAGGACGTTAGTGGGAGCCAGCAGCACCTGTCCTCTGTACACGAGAGCAGAATGAGGGGGCGTGGAGAGGGGAAGTCTAGTCCTCGTCATCAGCCAGTGAAATGAAACAGACCGACTTCTGGGAATAATAAACAAAAGAAAAGACAAATAAATAACACGAGTTTAAAAAAGAGGATATAATTGAAGATTTAAAAATGTTGCAAACCATATATCAGATAAAGGACTTGTAGTCAGAATATGTACTGAACTCTCAGAACTAAACAGTAAAGAAACAATCCAATTTAAAAATGGGTCAAAGGGGCCAGCCAAGTGACGCGTTCGTTAGGAGTTGGCTTGGGACACCAGCTCTGAGCAGCAGAGCCCAGGTTTGGATCCCACATGAGGGCCAGTGACACTGCCCTCTACAGCCAAGATGGTGAACAACAGCTCGACCTGGAGCTGAGTTGCCGTGAGTTGCCCCCGTAGGCTGCAGCCCCTGCTGCATTGGGCTGCCATAGGCTACCGTGAGTGGCTGGCAGCCAGCATGAGCTGCCAAGAGCCACCGTGAGCGGCCGTGAGTGGCCGAGGCTGGCGACCGATCTGCCTCACCCGGGAAGAGCGCAATGATCATAATACCAACATGCGCCAGTGAAGCAACGTCCTCCACAGCTAGACTGAAGAACAAAAGGACAGTAACTTGTCTGTTTCCCTTCCCCGATTCCCCAACGCTGTTCCCCTCCCCCAATTCCCCAATAAAATCTTAAAAAAAAAAAAAGAATACTGTCAACATTTCTGAAACCATGAAATAGACAAATTATTAGGGAACTAGAACTGTGCAGAAGAAATAAAAAGTTTGACTAGTCCTATGACTGGTAGATCAATTGGAGTGATATTTAAAAGTCTCCCCAAGTGGACCCTTGGGGCTGGAAGGACAAGGGGCCTTAGGACTGGACAGCCAGGCTCCACGAACCAGTGGGCCCCGTGGCTCCAGGGACGGCGTAGTCGCCAACACAGAGAAAAGATGGCTGTGGGGCCGGATGCTTTTTTGTAGAATAGAGTTAACATTAATTCTTAGGCAGGGCCTCGCTTATGTAAGTGGATGAAAAGGGCTCTTTGGGCAGATGCAACTTGGAAAGGAAGAAGTAAAACTATCTTTTTGCAGATGACTTGATCTTGCATGTAGAAGATGCTAGAGATTCCACAAAAAAAACCCTGGTAGAATGAGTAAATGAAATCAGTAAAGCAGCAGGCTATAGAGTCAGCCCATGGACGTCACCTGCATTCCTGCTCACGGATAATGAGCGGACAGCCAAGGACATTAAGAAGTCGGCTTCGTTTTCAATGGCACCAGAAGGAATAAAATGCTTAGGCGTTAACTTACCCAAGGAGGTGAAAGACTTGTACAATGAAAACTGCAAAGTGTTGTGGAAAGAAATTTAGGGAGACACAAATAGAAACACATCCCACGTGTGTAGATTGGAAGATTTACCAATAAGCTGTCAATACTCCCCAAAGTACCCTCCTCATCAAAACCTCAGTCATGCTTTTGCAGAAAGAAATTCATCCTACAGTTCATATGGCGGTTCCAGGGACTCCAAGTAGCTGAGCAAATTAAGTCTCATGGTGCAGAGATGGACGCCTCCCCATCTCCCCCAGCCGGACCAGCAGAGAACCGGGAGAGAGGACAGAGAGGCTGGCACAGGCCCCAGAGAGGCAGCCACGTTGGGGAAGGAGGCCAGGATGAGGCTGGACACTGATGTCCTAGCTGAGCACAGCCCCTGCCCTGCCCATCACCCCCCCACACGTCCTCCCAGCACTGCTGAGTGCTTTGCAGATGGGGTCTCAGCACCTGGGTCCTGATCCCTTCTTACCCCCAGGGAGCCTGTCCAGTCACATAGGCAGGTGGGCCTGGAGCCCAGAGCGCTGCTCACGCCTCCTGGTTTGCCCGGAGCCGGAGCCTGTGCCGGCAGTGTCCGTGTGCGATTGTGTGTGTGTGTCTCTGTGTGTGCACATGTCTGTGTGTGTACATGTCTGTGTGTGTGCATGCGAGTGCCCAGTAAAGATGAGTGATGGGCCAGTGAGGACACCACCGGGGTGCTGGTGGGAGTGGGGGGAGGAGGCGGAATGGTCACGGAGTCCATGCAGGTGGCTGTGTGGTCACCTTCCACCCAGGAAGGAAGCCTCAGCCGGGCAGGTGGCAGGGAGATGGTGGGGGGCCTTCAGGGGAGGGGCAGGAAGTGGGGAAGCTCCTCTGTTGTGACCTACTTTTCTGTGAGATGGGAAGAGCGTCCCCTGCTGCACCCCACTCGCCCTCTGGTCTGCCTCATCTTACCATGGGCAGGGGACTGGGCAGTGCCAGCCTTGCTTCGCCTCTCAGTCCCTGGGACCCCCCAGAGTGTCCTCTGGGCACCTCTCCATGCCCCTCCATGGCCCCCAGACATGGCCTTGCACTTGACAATGCCCAGCCCCCCCTGCTGCCTCCTTCCCCACCCATATCCTTTGGGCCCAAGCCCCTGACACCCTCCACCTTGTCCTGGCCCTGGACACTGCCCCAGCCGCCCCACATCCCTGGCCTCTGCCCTCACCCTGACACTTGGCAGAGTAGCATGTGATATTTGCCAGCTCTGGGAGACAAGCTGTGAAGTCCTGGCCCCTCCACTCCCCGTGTGCTCCTGGGAGGAGTCCCTCTGTGCTGGAGGAAGCCCTTCCTGGCCTCGGCTGGCTCAGCTCAAGCCCCAGGCCCCCCTGCAAGGCTTCTGGCCGAACTCCATGTTTGTGGCCCCACTCCCAGGGTGGCGACAGTGGCCTGTCTCTGGTGCCTCCTTGGGCTGTGGGCCCCTGGGGGCGAGAGGCCTCACCCCCCCAGGACCTGTTCCCGGTGGTGCACACAGCAGGCGCTCAGCAAATGCTTGTGGAGTTGAGCCAATGGCCAGACCGAGCCGGTGCGTCCACCCTAGTCCCCCAGCCCAGATGCCTCACCCACCTGGTGTTTCCCAGACTGCTGGTGGTTGAGGTGGCTGCAGTCTGACTGCCTACAGAGGAAACCGGATTGTTTCCCCTGTGAGTGGAGAGCTAGACGGCAGCCCAGCGTTTCCACGTGGGGCGCTGCCTCGTGGCAGCACCCACCACGGCCCCACCCCTGGCCGTTCCCCTCCCAAGTCACTGCTGGTTTTTCTGTAGCAGCAGGGCTACAGGTGGGGGGGAGCACAGGGTCCCTGACCGGCTGGGCGCCCCAGGGCTGGGCCCATGGTCAGGCTGCCCTGGCCTTGACTGCTGGCGTGGAGTCGCAGCTTAGGAGCTCCCCCAGGGCAGGGTGGGGGTCAGTGGCAGCCCTCTCGCAGGGCCGGGCCCCTTCCTCTGTTTGGCCTCCTGGCTCTAACAGGAGCCGTTTGGTGGGGGGCAGAGTAACTCCTAATAGGGGGCCTGCCCCAGGCCCCCACCCACAGGCACCCAGCACAGTAGACATTTGGGGCTGGATCTTTGTCGTGAGGGAGGGGCTGTCCTGTGCGTTATGAAATGTTATTTACCTCCCTCAGTGAAACCCAAAAATGTTCCCAGAAAGGCTAAATGTCCCCTGAGGGCAAAATCACGGTGGTTGGGGGCGCTGGGGTTGGTCCTAGCCTGGACCACGGCTGCAAGGGGGTGAGGGTGAGGCCAGGGTTCTCTGGAGGCAGGAGTCCCATGGAGAGGAGCCCATTTCGTTCCCCGTCTGCTGGTGACCTCTGACACTGAGAGCTGGAGGGAGGGCAGAGGCTCAGACAGCTACTCCACCTTGCCCTGGAGGGCTCCACTCACCTCCGTTTCTCTGACCTCTGGGCTGGGTGCCCAGGCAGAGCCTCCCAAGGTGCCCAGGTGAGGGGCAGGAGAGGGGCTAGGCACACCGGCGCTGTGCTGTTCCTCTTGGGGAGGTCTGGGTGGCCCTAGTCTTCGCGGCCCTTCTTGTGTCAAGGGACCTTCAGGGCAAAACAAACAGTTTCTAAAGTCCACTGAGTATGGGGGCAGGACCCAAGGGCCACAGTCCTGGGAGATGCTGGGGGGCTGCAGGGCTGGAGCCAGGGTCTGGGTGCAATGGCCTGGGAGAACAGTGGGGCTGAGGGAGGCCAGGGTGCCTTCCCTGGGGGTGCCTCACCCCTGCTTTGGGCTGTGGTACACAGCAGGCGCCTAATAAGACAGCTGTCAACCAAGCCTCCTCCTGTGGCTGTGTGGCCCCATCCTGTCCCAGAGACAGGCTGGCTCTGCCTGGCTCCCTCCTGAGTCCTGGCTGGCCCGGCTGCCCCACTGAATACCCCAGGGACTGTCCGCTGGCCTGGGGGTCTGCCTGCTGAGGCTGCCTCCCTGAGGAGCCCAGGGACAACCCCAGAGGCGGGAGAAGATGGCCTGGAGAGCGGCACCAGGGTGCGTGATTCTCTCCCCACACCGCTCTGCCATGGCCACTCCCAGATAACCGATGTCCTTAGCATCAGCTCCAGTGCCGTCAGAGACGTTGAAGGCTCATCCCATCTGCCCAGCTGGCCGTTTGGGTCGTCGCTCTCAATTTCTAGAATTATTTCCCCTTTTGGGAGAAAGAAACTCCAACACGATATTTTGCTAAGAAATCTCAGCCCAATAAGTGAATGGGGCAGAGGAACTAAGGAGAAAAGGGTGGGTGCCTCTCAAAGGGCCCAAACAAATGGGACAGGTGCAGAGACAGGAGCCTGCAGAGGCTCGCTGGAGACCCCTGCGTGGCCCCGCTGGAGACCCCTGGCGTGGGGTTCAGCAGCCAGAGGCAGCCCCACTGTCAGTCAGGACACACACAGGGTCAGTCCTCCACGCATGGTTTCTCCAGGTCAGTTAAGGGGGAGATTTGGGACCAAGCCCTGTGGTTCCTCAGAGCCCTGCCATTGGGGGTAGGACGGCATTGGCAAGACCCCTCGAGTGCTTTTGTTTGTAAGGTTTTCTTCCAACGCCGGGCTTTTTGCACCAGTGGTACAGACCCGCGGTGTGGTTTTGTTTAGGAGCTGAAGATCAAGGATTTCAATCGTCTTCCTTGTCGTTGAATTACCTGGGGTGCGGGCGGGCTGGTTTGTTGCATGAACTCAGTCTCAGGGGACATGGTCCTTTCCCCATTTCCACCTGGGCCCATCGACTGGGGTGCAGGGGACCCCTAAGTGGGGGTACAGAAGGAAACAGGTCCCAGGGGAGTGCTGGGGCTACCAGCATACAGTGTTAGCAGCCCTCTCATGGGTCCTGGGCACCTGGAGGCCACTGCCAAGGGCCAGTGGTTCTTGGACGCCCAGAGTCTCAGCTCCGCCCACTGCTGCATGTTTGGGAAGGCCGTCCTAGGCTGAGCCCCTGAGAGGCAGGTGACACCCGTGGGCAGTGCCCGTGGACACACCACAGCCACTTTGGCAGGCATTTCCGGAAGGCTGAGGGGAGCCCTGGACTCAGACCTACACATGCTACAGACCCAGCTTTCTAGGCACTTGCAGCCACACACAGCACCCAGAGAACCCTGTCAAGGCGGAACCAAGAGGCCCGCTGTGCCCAGAAGGAGGGTGCACGCTCCACAGGCTCTCCCGGCCCTGGACACGGGGTGTGGCTGCCTGGGATGCACCGCCATGTGCTGTCCCTGCTGCTGGGCACAGATGCCCCAGAAGTGTCAGTGGCACAGCTCTGTCTCCAGGGGCTGAAGCAGCCAGGCCCGACTCGGGCCTCGCTAGTGGACACAGTGCCCTTCGTGTCACCCCGAAACCTAGGACCAGCCCGGTGGGCAGAGAGTGGTTGGGAGAAGAGGAGGGTTGCCTGCAGTCACCAGTGTTTTCCAGGAAACTGGTCCATGTGTTTGGATGTGAGATGTGTTAGCCTGGCAGCCTGTAAGCCAGGAAGAGATGAGCAGCCATGCCTGCCAGGGTGGGCAGTGCCCCAGTGAACGATGCTGTGTCCCAAGGACCCCATGTGGCCCTTCAGGGAGCAACCCAATGGCAGAGGCCACTGGGCCCAGCTGGGGTCAGCTCTGAGGGGTCAGAGGCAGGGCAAGGATGGCAAGTTTAGGCCCCTTCCCTCCTGTGAGACCCCCCAGGGCAGGAAGCAGGCGGGATGGCACCTGTGGAGTGGCTGGGCCTGTGCTTGGGTGCTGGGTGGTCAGGAGCTGGCCTAGGCTCACGGTGAGCAGTACCGGCCCAGCTCCCAGCACCACGGGTGTTCCTGGGAGGACAAGGCATCTTAGAGGCTGGCCTGCTCTGTGCCCACCCTGCTCTCGAGGCGCCATGTCAGGCCCTGCCCAGAGGAGCTGTCTCTCGAGGGTCCTGTCCCCATGTGTCCTGTCACATCTGTCTGGGACGGAGATGCTAGGTAACTTCTGGGAGCCAGCTGGGAAGTCCTGAGTGAACACAGAAGGCACTGTTGTTAGACCAAAGGAGAAGTGTGCCTGGGCCCACTTCCTGTCATCTGCCCCCAGGAAAATGACGAAACCACAGCGTCACCACCAGCGAGACTGCACTCCACCTGGTTGGCCATCTCTGGGACTCACTCTGTTTGAGGTTGGGGAGTTTTACAGAGAACATACTTGGACCCCTGCTACTTCCTGAAAGCTGCCAGCCGGCTGCTGGCTGCTGGCTGCTGGCTGCTGGCTGCTGGCTGCCAAGAGGGCTCGGGAGGCCGCCAGGATGGGCCTGAGTGAGTCTCTATGTGCTGGGGGTGGCAGATGGGGCAGGGTGGGGCGGGGGGAAGAGGTTCTGACAGCAAAGGTGATTTGTTGCCATAAGGTGGGGACTTGTTTCAGGGTCTTACTTGCGGTCCTTCACCAAGAGAGAACCGGGGGGCACCAGTGCCCACAGTGTGGTGGTCGTGGGAGGGTTTGGGGCGCGGGGGGCTTTCAGTTCCAGTGTGTCCACCCTGGGACTCTCTTCTGCCAGGCTCTCACGGAGCTGCCACTCCAGGAGCTCAAGGGCAGGTCCTTCCCTGGGACCTCCACTCGTGTCCCCACGCCCTGGGGAACTTCCTGGGTGTCATGTGCTAGTCACTCATTCTTGGGGTGTTTGGTAGGGTGGGAGTGGGAGCTATAAAGCACCTGGTTCCCTCGCCTCCAGGGGCCACCTGGGCCAAGGGGCTGTTGGGGAATGTGTTGTTGGGGCCTGTAACCCCGCAGGCCCCCCTGAAAGTTTGCCCTGAACTCAAGGACAGAGATGAGGTCGAGGTTCTGGGTGTGAGCACGTGGGAGGGAAGGCTGAGCAGAGGCGAGATGGCTGAAGGCAGTGAGCCCAGACAGGACGCACCGTTGCTGGCCGGGGGTTCCCAAGGTGTGATGACCGGAGTGGGGCAGCTCCTCAGCCCACGAGGCCACAGGGTGAACACCGCACCTACTGGACGTGAGGCGGTCACTGTCGCTGCGTCTGTGTGTGGGGGAGTTCCATAGTAAAACTTAAGAAACGTATTTTAAAGACTGGAGGGACATCCCGCACAGAGAGGACACGGAGCGCCCAGGACAGGCTGTGGCGAGGCCCCTTCTCACCGTGCCACGGAGCCTCCATCTGCAATGGGTGCCCCTCTCACCTGGGAAACGGCTTTATTTAAGTAACATCGTGTTGAAAGAACTGGCTAGGCAGCGCAGGCGAGCGTGCCGTGGGCGGGGGCAGTGGCTCCGGGAAACGCAGGCTGGGGCCTCCAGGAGGAGCAGCGGAGGCCTGAGGCGTGGGGGCTGGGAGGAGCTGGGGTTTGTGGGACCCTCGGGGATGGTGAGGCCCGGGGCCACGGGGGGTGGGGCAGGGAGCAGCCTGCCGCTGAATCAGGGCTGTCCCCCGTGTCCCACCTGGTCCATCACCCGCCTCCATGGGGCCCCAGAGGTGGGCCAGGACACAGGGTCATGTGAGGAAAGAGTGGGCTACCGTGTGGCCATGAAAGGCAGTGTGCGATGCGGTGAGGGAGAAGGCAGGGGCCACTCCTACAGGCCCTTGTCCCGCCATTTAACACCCAACGTGAGAGGCCAGGTGAGGACCCTGGTCCAGGGGAGAGCCTGTGCTACCCCTCAGAGCCCCAGCCACCGGCCAGAATGGGTCACAGATACTCTTGGGCTGGCAGGGTAGGGATGCCAAGAGGGGACGGTCCACTGCCACCCTGACTGGGCTGACTGGTGACCTCACCACTAACTCAGGAGGATGCAAGGACCCACTGAGGCTGGGCAGGCGTGAGGCCCTGGCCCCTCCAGCCTTGCTCATCTCTGTGGGGGGTTGGGACACATGGGGAGCGTGGACTTGAGGAGGCTGGGAGCAGGAGGGGTGCTGGGAACCGGCTGGCCCCCTCCAGGAAGTCCCTGGGAGGAGGCCTGAAGCCATGTGTCCCAAGGACAGAACAAGCTGTGAGGAGCGAAAGGCCAGGCAGCTAGAGCGTTGGCCAGGGCGTGGGCGGTGGGGCACAGGAGGGGCCCACCTTGGTGCTGGGTGTCCAGTGTCCTGGGAGCTACAGTCCCCTCTCTTAGGCCAAGCTGGCATCCAGATGCTCTGGCTCAGGCCTGGTGCTGGTCCCTCCCTGGCCCCCTATCTGTCCAGCCAGAGTGTCGGCACCTGATGGTCAGGGACCTGGCCCCAGATCTGAACGGACCACACAGGCAGGCTGCCCCAGGACCCCCACCTCAGCCCTGACCAAAGGGTGCTCTCAGAGGGGCGGTCTGTGGAAGGGCTGGGTGGGGGTGTGTGCATTTTCAGTTGGGCCACCACTTCCTCTGGCTTTTGCAGACATGGCTTCTAGAGATGCCACCCGCCTCTGTTCCCATCTGGTTCAGGCCCCGGGAGAAGGGTTCACACTCCAGCTTTCAAAACACGCTGGCGAGTGAGTTCCGGTGAAAGCAGCAGTCCTCAAGCCCCTCCCCATCCACAGAGCCCCTCCCTCTCCTCAAGCCCCTCCCCATCCACAGAGCCCCGCCTCCTCCACCAAACCGCTTCCAGGACAGCTCCACCTGTTCTGATGAAAGTAATACGACCAAAGTGAGGCTGCTGGTGCCCCCTGCTCAGGGGCCCAGAGCGCCTGGCTGGCTCTCAGGTAGGCTGGCTCCCCAGCAGCTCCTCCCCGGGGGCCCCCTTAGTGGGGCTCACCCTTCTGTCACCCTCTGAGCTGGCTGGGTCTCCGTTTGGAGTGTCTGCATCTCTCACTAGGCTGCAGGCTCCACTGGACATGGGCCAGGAGCGCCTTGGACCATCACCTCCTTGGACTAAGGGCCCTTAGCCACAGCACCCTGGGCTGGGCCTTCCTGGCTGTTGGGGCGTGTTGGTCTCAAAGGGTTAACATCGCTTGGGAGGTGGCCTTCCTCCATTCCTTGCTTCAGCATTGCATCTTGGCATTTATTTTTCGGGTCTCATTTGAAACGTGTAAGTCAGTGAACTCTCCATAGTTTCAGGTAAACATCTTGGCTTCCCGTCCTTTCCAGCTGGTAGAAACAAATTTGAAACAGGAGGTCTGGGAGGCTAATCCAGGGCAGCACGGCCAGCACGGTCCTAGGAAGCAGGCAGCCTCGCAACCCCAACTGGGGTGTTTCCCCCAGAGGCGGGTGGAGGCTGGGGCCTGGCACCAGACAGCAGGATAGCAGCTAGCACCCTCACCCATCTGGGCCCAGCCTCCGTGGCCTCATCTGCAGGACAGAGCAGAGCAGGACCCAGGGTTCCCCACACTGTCTGAAGATGGATTTAGAGTGCTCCCCCCGCCCCCCACCTCCTCCCTCGCTGACGAGGACAGAGCCTGTTTCAGGGGCACCTGTGGTTAGAGAAGGAAGGAGAGAGACAGAAGGCTGAGGGAGTGTGGCTGCTCTCCGGGAGATCCGGTTGGGGCCCCTTTCACGGTGTGGGGAGTGTGCTGAGACGTGCTTCCAGGTCACCTGTGCTTTGCATCTGGGTAATTATTTCACCAGGAAAAATCCCTAGAAAGGGTTTTACCAGATCAAAAGTTAAGCGCCGTGAAGATTTTTGGAAACATGCAATGCTATGCCAGCGTATGCTCTCATGGACACCCTCACGCTCTTGCCCACACCGGGAATTAAAGTTCTTTATTTTTACCAACCTGATAGGCAAAAAAACACGATTGTTTGAATATTTATGTTCGTATTTTTTTCTCTTACAATGTTTTTATTTATTTGTTTTCCATTTTTAAAATAATTTTTAATTACAGTTGACATACAATATTATATTAGTATCAGGTGTACAACATAGTTATTAGACATTTAAATAACTTACAAGGTGATCATCCCAATAAATCTAGTTCCTATCTGACACCATGCATAGTTATTACAATATTATTGACTAAATTCCTTATACGATACTATACATCCCCATGACTACTCTGTAACTATCAATATGTACTTTTTCATCCCTTCCCCCTTTTTGTTAATTATTATTTTTTATTGTGAAATACACACTTTTTAGAATTAGTTTCAGCTGTACAACACAGTGCAATAGTTATACTTTTTACCCCTCGAGGTGACAACCCCCTCCCCCAATCCGCCGCCTCAATTCCCCCCAATATCATCATACATATCTATTACAATTCCCTTGACTCCATTCCCACACTATACTCCATGTCCCATGACTATATACATATATATATATATATATATATTCACTTATAGTTGACATACAATATTATACAACATCAGCTTCAGGTGTACAGTGTAGTGATCAAGCCTCTATTCTATCCATGATGCAGTCTCCCTAGCAAGATATGTGACCACCTGACTCCCTACAAAATATTTATCACATTATTAATTATATTCCTTGAACTGTCTTTCATATCCCTGTGGCAATATTGTAGTTACGTATTTATGCTGTCTAATCCCTTCCCCTTCTCCCTTATCCCCACCCCCTCCCAACTAGCAGCCATCAGTTGTTCCTCTATATCTGAGACCACTTCTGTTTACTTTCCTCGTTCATTCAGTTTTTTAGATTCCACATATAA
>NW_017731393.1:415354-416919 GCF_001890085.2 Hipposideros armiger
TCTTTCATTTCTGATTTTATTACTTTGGGTCATCTCTCTCTTTTTCTTGGTGAGTCTGGCTAAGGGTTTGTCGATTTTGTTTATCTTTTCCAAAAACCAGCTCTTGGTTTTATTGATCTTTTGTATTGATTTTTTGGTCTCTATTTCATTTATTTCTGCTCTGGTCTTTATTATATCCTTCCTTGTACTCCCTTTGGGCTTGTTTTGCTGTTCTTTCTCCAGTTCCCTTAGGTATAAAGATAGTCTGTTGATATGAGATTGTTCTTCTTTCTTCAGATAGGCCTGCAATGCTATGAATTTCCCTCTTAGGACTGCTTTCCCTGCATCCCATAGATTTTGAGTTGTTGTGTTTTCATTGTTGTTTGTCTCGAGGTATCTTTTGATTTCTTTCGTGACCTCATTTCTGACCCACTCGCTATTTAGTCGCATGTCATTCAGCCTCCATGTATTTGTGTCCTTTCCGGATTTCTTCTTATAATTGATTTCTGGTTTCATAGCTTTGTGGTCAGAGGAGATGCTTGATATGATTTCAGTCTTCTTAAATTTATTGAGACTGGTTTTGTGTCCTAACATGTGGTCTATCTTGGAAAATGTTCCATGTGCACTTGAGAAGAATATATATTCTGTTGCTTTGGGGTGAAATGCTCTAAAAATACCAATTAAATCCAGCTGGTCTAAAGTGTCACTTAAGGCCACTGTTTCTGTGTTGATTTTCTGTCTGGAGGATCTGTCCATTGGTGACACAGGGTGTTGAAGTCCCCTCTACGATAGTGTTACTGTTGATCTCTGTCTTTATGTCTGTCAAAATCTATTTTATGTATTTATGAGCTCCTATGTTGGGTGCAAAGATGTTTACTAGGGTTATGTCCTCTTGTTGAATTGATCCTTTTATTATTATGTAGTGTCCTTCTTTGTCTTTTACTATAGTCTTCATTTTAAAGTCTATTTTGTCTAAATAAGTATTGCTACTTCAGCTTTTTCCTCATTTCTATTTGCATGAAATATCTTATTCCATCCCTTTACTTTCAGTCTGTATATGTCTTAGTTCTGAGATGAGTATCTTGTAAATTGCATATGCATGGGTCCTGTTTTCTTATCCACTCAGACACTCTTATGTCTTTTGATTGGAGCATTTAATCCATTCACATTTAAAGTGATTACTGGTAGGTGCATATTTATTGCCATTTTGTTATTTGTATTTCTGATCATCCTGGGTTAGCTTGTTTTCCCCTTTCTTCTGTTTAAAAAATCCCTTTGAACATTTCCTGCAATGCTGGCTTGGTGGTAATGAATTCCTTAAGTTTATTCTTTTCTGAGAAGCTCTTTATCGCTCCTTCTATTTTAAGTGATAGCCTTGCTGGGTAGAGCAGTCTTGGTTGTAGGCCTTTATTTTGCGTCACTTTGAATATTCCCTTCCACTCCCTTCTGGCCTGCAGAGTTCCTGTAGAAAAGTCAGCTGTTAGTCTTATGGAGTTCCTTTGTATGTAACCTGCTGTCTTTCTCTTGCTGCTTTTAGGATCCTGTCTTTGTCTTTAACCTTTGCCATTTTTACTATGATGTGTCTT
>NW_017731393.1:417174-453903 GCF_001890085.2 Hipposideros armiger
TTCGAGTGTGTTCTTCATTTCAGTTATTGTATTCTTTAGTTCTAACTGGTTATTTTTTATGATTTCTGTATCCTTCTTTATGTCCTCCTTAAGTTCCTTAAACATTCTTAACATCAGTGTTCTAAACTCTGTCTCTGAAAGGTTGGATATCTCTGTTTCATTTAGTTCCATTTCTTGAGGTTTCTTCTGATCTTTTACTTGGGACATGTTTCTTTGTTTCCTCATTCTGGCTGTCACTCTGATTGCTTCGATGTATTGGATCACCTAGAAAGAAAAAAGAAAAAAAGAGGGAAAAAAAAAAGAAGAAGAAAAAAGAAAAGGTAGGGGCTCTCTGCCCACTTTAATCTGCAGACCACTTGCTCAGCAATAGAGACTCTGGGAAACTCAGCACCAGCTGTTGGGGGAAAGGGCTCAGTTCATCATGTGCCGACCTCCCTCTAGACTTGAAGTAAGCTTCCCACAATTAGTTGCTGTGTGCTCTGGAACCGTGCTCACCACCCAAAATCCTCACAGGTTGTTGCAGGCTGTCTGCTGCAAAAAAAAACCCTCTCCGGCCTGCAGAGGTAGGGGCCAGGGACCAGGGGCTCAGGGTGCCCCTGGCAACACAGCTCTAGGTGGGCAGGGCAGGCCCCCAAGGTACCACAGGGTGTGGTCAGTGGCCCCCACCAAGTCAGAGCAGCATGCACTCCTGCATCGGCAGCCGACCCACACAAACTCACCTAGAAAGCCCCGGCTGAATCACGCAGGCGCACAGCTCACGGCCCTACACTCCCAGGAAAACTCCCAGTCTCAGCCTTTTCCAATCAGCTGCTCGCAGGTCAGGCCGAGCAGCCTGACAGCCAATTGCCACCCAGGCAACTCTGCATGCGCAGTGCGGAAATCGGGGACCTAAGGCGAATCGCACACTTCCGGGTCTCAACAAGCAGTCTGTTGTAGTCGGAAAGTGCTTGCCCGGCGTTTCCCTGGCTACACAGCACAAACAGTGCGGAGGGTGGGGATCCAAGGCCTACGTGCACACACGCACACACATGCACTCCTGCGCCAATTCCAGCCGACCAATGCTGTCCTGGACCTGAGCCTCTGTGGGAGGGCCCAACACTGAAAAAATGGTACCCTCCTATACACTACTCGTGTGCAAGCTCCACACCAGGGGAACAATGGTCCCCAAAACCTCCAGCTCCTGCGCCAAAGGCAC
The DNA here is from genome assembly GCF_001890085.2 of Hipposideros armiger. Classification (NCBI taxonomy): domain Eukaryota; kingdom Metazoa; phylum Chordata; class Mammalia; order Chiroptera; family Hipposideridae; genus Hipposideros; species Hipposideros armiger. The sequence continues at coordinate 418,370 of NW_017731393.1, forward strand.
TCAGTTCAGTCCTTCCCAGAGGCTCCTGGGCCCCGCTCACAAAGCCACTCCCTCCACCAGGAACCGGGTGAGTGCTCACCAGTGAGCAATTCAGTTTGCCGGCTCCACTAGTTCTCTAGCCACCCTCAGCATCACCAAGTTGAGCAAACAGAGTCCTCACTATTTTCTACTGCCAGCTATCATAGATCTCCTCTTCCTGGCAAAGTAACTGTGGGGTGGTGAGTGCAGTGTGGGGCCGGAGGGTCTCTCCCCCAACCAGAGAAGCCTCCCCACCACTGAGGTGTCCCTCACGGGGTTTGCCCTCTCTCATCTCCACCCCTCCTACCGGACTTGACGTGGCCTCCTCTTTAAGTCCTTCGTTTAGAGCAGCGGTTCTCAACCTTCCTAATGCCGCGACCCCCTTAATACAGTTCCTCATGTTGTGGTGACCCCCAACCATAAAATTATTTTCGTTGCTACTCTATAACTGTAATTTTGCTACTGTTATGAATCGTAATGTAAATATCTTTTTGTTTTCTGATGATCTTAGGTGACCCCTGTGAAAGGGTCGTTTGACCCCCAAAGGGGTCGTGACCCACAGGTTGAGAACCGCTGGTTTAGAGATTCTGTTCATCTAGTGTCCAGGGAACTTCCAAGGTTGAATATCTTATAAATTATTTGTAATTTTGGTGTGATCCTGGGAGGCAGTCGGCACAGCATCTGTCTATTCCGCCATCTTACTGGAAGTCTTTTTTTTTTTTTTTAGCTGAGCCATCCTGTTGGCAGCTCAGTGGCAGCTCAGCTTGGGCCGGGACTCGAACCGGCGACCCTGTTGCTCAGAGCTCGCACTCTTTTTATTTTTATATTTTTATTAAAACTTTTTTTGTTTGTTTTTTAAAGATTTTATTGGGGAATTGGGAGAGGGGGACAGCATTAAGGAATCAGGGCAGGGGAACAGACAAGTTGCTGTCCTTTTTGTTCTTCAGTCTAGTTGTGGAGGACATCGCTTCACAGGCCCATGTTGGTATTATCATTGTGCTCTTCCCAGCTGAGGCAGTCACTCGCTGGCCATCCCCTCACTGTAGCTTATGGCAATCCACTGCAGCAGGGACTGCAGCCTATGCCGTTGCCGGCGACTCATGGCAGCCCAGCTTCAGGTCGAGCTGTTGTTCACCATCTTAGCTACAGAGGGCACAGTGTCCCTGGCCCTCATGTAGGATCTGAACCGGGGCCCTGCTGCTCAGAGCTGGGGTCCCAAGCCAGCGCGCCACTCGGCCGGCCCCAGAGCTCGCACTCTTGAGTGAGCTCTTAGCCAACTGAGCCACTCGGCCGGCCCCACATTTCTTTAATTATAAGTGGAGCTGAGCATTGTTTTGATTTTTAGGAGCTGTTTTTGTTTCTTCTGTGAATTATCTGCTCTCTGGCTTTGACACTTCTTATTTTTGTTAATTCGTAGGATTTCTTTATATATTAAGGAACTGTCGTTTCCCATAGGATAAACACAAGGCAGTTCTCATAACAGATGCTCACTAACCATTTGTCAATGACTTAATTTATGAGTTGATGTGATTTCCCTAAAGCAATTTTAACCTACGTTTTCTCCAGGTCATTTTAAACTCTGAGTGACCTTCTCAAAGGACCGACAGGACATGATGTGCCCTGTGATGTGCACGGGAAGGCCTGTTGTAGGGGCACCGTGATGCTGGACCCTGCAAGTATGCCAGGTGAGTGAGGACCCCCTGCATCCTTTAACTTGAAACACTTAGGAGGGAGACCATAAGAATTTCTGCACAGTGCACTTTGTCCGAGAATAGAGATAATTACATCAAAAATTAGCATAGAGAAATAGATTCACACTCAGAAATGACAAAGCCAGAGGCTTTCCATCCCATCAAGAATTTGGGAAGTGCCCATTTCTTGTCCTTCTGAGGAGCCAGAAAGACTAGGATTGTAGCTGAGGGGAGAGCCGGAGGCTCAGGTGTCCTCTGGGCCTCACTTAGCCCCATTTCTTGTGAGAGACCCAGTGCCGGGCCACGGAGCTGTCACAAGTGCTTCACGGGAGCCCCGTCCCCTTCTCGCGGGCTCCTCTGCCCCTACCCCAGGAAGAAGGCCACCTGTGGAGGAAGGGGGCAGGCTCTCACTGGCATAGCCAGGACCAGTCACCAGACTGGGCACAGAGAAGGGACTTGGCATAGGGAGGTGGAGCCGGAGGCCGAGTGCCCAAACATGTGTGGCCCTGAGCAGGTGGCATGGCACTGAACTACAATGGCCAGTCCAGAGGGTGGGCAGTGCTGTGGGTTGGTGGGGAGCAGCGGGGAACCGGAGTTGCTCCACCTGGAGAGATCCCCACCTGGGTTTTGGATTCTGTCCACCCCCCTGAGTGTGTGACTGTCCATGGGGTTGGCCAGATGGGGCTGTGCTGGGGGCCAGGGAGGACTCGCACGGTGGCAGGGGATGGAGGGAAGAGGCAGCCATCCAGCTGGGGACAACCTGAGCACAGACAGGAGTCACCTATCTCGCCGGACCATAGACTGTGGAGACTGCATAGCAGAGCCCTCTCTCAGCAGTTGGAGAATAAACTATTTTTTCAAGTATACAAACACTCCTTTTGAAAAATGACCTCAGTGAGTGGCAAGGACTCAGTGTGGCACAGCCTGTTTTCTGTGGCCAATCGGGTTGGAGATCACAGATCTAAGGAGCCCTTTGAGGAACCCATTTGGACATTTGAAGCTCCTGGCATGTCTGGCGTGGAGGGACCAAGAATTTATCCTCTCTTAGTGCTGTAAAGTCCCTTCCAGGCAGTTTCCTGGGACACCCATCCTCATGCTTGTCTCTGCCCCACAGGGAACACCACCCTGGTGACCCGCCCTGTCCCTGTGCCTCTGTTCTCCAGCGTGGCCCCGGCGAACTGCACCATGCCCTTTGAAGACAGCAGGGTGTTCGTGGTGATGCTGTACTGTGTGGTGTGCACTCTGGGGCTGCCTGCCAACTGCCTGACGGGCTGGCTGGCCCTGGGGCAGGCCCTGCGGGGCAATGTGCTGGCCGTGTACCTGTCCGGCCTGGCGCTGTGCGAGGGGCTGTACGCGGGCACGCTGCCGCTCTGGGCGCTGTACGTGCAGAACCAGCACCGCTGGACGCTGGGCCCATGGGCCTGCAAGGTAACAGCCTACGTCTTCTTCTGCAATCTCTACGTCAGCATCCTGCTGCTGTGCTGCGTGTCCTTCGACCGCTTCATGGCCGTGGTGTATGCGCTGGAGAGCCGCGGCCGCCGGCAGCAGAAAACCGCCGTCCTCCTGTGCACATTGGTCTTCCTCCTGGTCGGGCTGATCCACTACCCCGTGTTTGACATGGAGTACAGAGGCACCTGCTTCGAGACGGTGCCCATGGACGGCCTGACCGCCGGCTACTACTACGCACGCTTTGCCGCGGGCTTCGCGGTGCCCCTGTCCATCATCGCCTTCACCAACCAGCGCGTGCTGAGGAGCGTGGAGCTGAGCGAGGGCCTGAGTGCCTCCTGCAAGGCCCACGTGAGGCGCACGGCCGCTGCGGTCGTGGGCATCTTCCTTCTGTGCTTCGCACCCTACCACCTGCTGCTCCTGGTCAAAGCTGCCACCTTCTCCTATTACAGAGGTGACTCCAGCTCCGTGTGCGCCTTCGAAGTCAGACTGTGCACGGTGTCCGTGGTGTCCCTCTGCCTGTCCACAGTGAGCAGCGTGGCCGACCCCATCATCTACGTGCTGGCCACGGACCACTCACGCCAAGAGGTGTCCAGAATCCACAGGGAGTGGAAAAAGTGGCGTGCCAAGACCGATGTCACCAAGCTCGCCTGCTCCAAGGACACGGAGGAGGAGGGCTTACCTACATCGCTCGCAAATGACTACGTGCTCCCCAGGCCTGTCCAGCCCCCAGGGCCACAGCCAGGCTCTTGGGCCTCCCCGTGCAGCCTGGAGAGGCTCGGGGAGGAGTCCTGCTGAATCCGCCAGCCAGAGTCCCCAGCGCTGGCTGTGAAGGCCGCTCTGGAAGACATGCCACTGATTTCTCATGAGCCCCTGCCCCTTGGGTTCTGGCCCCCCAGCCGTGCCCATGGGGCCTCACACGGCAGGTGGCAGCATGACCAGGGAAAGGTGACTGTCCCAGGCTGCAGGGAGGCCCCTTCAACCACGGTTTGTCCTGGCCAGATCACTTGGCTGTTGGCAAACAGCAGGGCTGTTGGCAGAGGCCACGTGCCCGCCTGCTGCTGCCTGCAGCTGGCACATGCCATGCTCGGGGAGGTGCCTGGTCAGCACCCGTGCTGATGACTTTATTTCCAGAGCTTTGCTGTGGGCGTTGCTTGGATGACTGTGAGAGGGCTTTTGTGTTTCTGCCTTAGAACATCTGCAAACCGCACACCTTCATGCGTGCCTGGGCACTGTGGGGGCCCTGGGCTGGGCTGGGCTCTGTGCCAAGCAGGTCTGATGCTGAAGGCCACCTTGGACCTCTCGGGGTAGCTGTGGGGTGGGTACCAGCGGCTCTGACTTCCAGCAGGGCAGTCCACGTGCTGCCTATCAGGAACGTGTTTTCAGGAATACCATCAGCTGGAAATGCCGGGGGACCCCAGGAAGGGTGACAGCTGCCAAGGAGGCTCAGAGAATGGTGGCAGTCCTTTGTTCCAAAGCCTCCTGGATCGTTGTTGAGGAGGCAGCTGAGGGCTCGGAACAGGGTGAATCAGGAACAAGCAGGTGACGGACCCTCAGCCTCCAGCCCTCACCAATGCGTGACAGAGTACAGGACTGGGTCTGCTACGTTACCATGAGCAAGCGGGCTCCCTGGGAACTGTACAACTCAGACGCAGATCCTGGCTGTCCCCCTGACACGCCTTTCCTGGGCCAGGTCATGTCGCCACTATTGCCTCAGGTACTTCACACACACTTGCACAGAGATGGAGACAGGGCACCAGGACGGAGGGGCCCAGGCACCCCCGGGCACATTCAGGCTTTGTTGTCCAGCCTGCAGGCTGCTGTGTAAATGGTGTCCTCATTTCTGTGCGGTGGCCGCTCACTGTGTTCTCCACGACAGACACTGAGAACACACATATAGAAACGAGCTTCAGAAATAAAAACGCAAAAATACATGTCCGCCCCACCTCCCTCTTTAAATGAAATAATGTCATTTTACCTTCTCAGGTAAACATTTCCCTCCAGGGCTCTCTCAGAGGCCAGGCCCAGGACAGGGGCATGCACCCTGGGCTTGCAAAGTGACAGCCGGGGGTTCTAGAAGAGCCTGGAATATTCTGGGCTGGGGTGAGAGTAGACAGAGAGAGGGACCACGTGACATCCTGACGGTAGGTTATGTATCAGTCTCCTGGGGCAGCTGTAACTAATTACTACCAACTGGGTGGCTCACAGTTCTGGGGACAGGAAGTCCGAGGTCAAGGTGTCTCGGGGCTGATCCTCCTGGAGCCGCCCCGGGGCCTTCCGGCCTCACCACTCCCGTCTCTGCCTCCGTTCTCATGGGACGTCCTCCTCTGCACGTCTCCGTGCCTGCTCTTTTGTTTGTTTATTTATCGATTTCCATTTATTGGGTGACATTGGTTAATAACATCCATGATGCATCGCCGGTGTATTGCACTGTGTGCTCACCACGCTCCCCTCCGTGACGGTTAGGGATGACCTCATCGTGACTAGATCTGCAGTCCCTGACCACAAACCTGTCACCGTTTCATCTCACTCATGTTGCCAATGGAAACTCTGCCGCGGGGACCAGCAGACAGCCTGAATGTGAAACCTCCGCTCACTCACCCACCCACCCCTTCACTAGTTCACTCCCTCCCCGCCTCCCTCTCATCTGGCCCCTCCACAAGAGCTACCCAAGGTGACTGAAGAGAGGGAGGGAGGCAGGCACTGTGAGGTCCACTCTTGAAGCCCTGATGTCCATGCAGGGAGAGGAGTCCCCCAGGTGGCCCCACCTTCCCAAGCACGCCTCCCTACACTCTGAGGTCTTCCACAGGTGTGCCCCCAGACTGGGGCTCCCAAGGGACTGGACACCTGCTCTTTGTTGACGGCTGTACTCCCAGCTCCCCGGACAGGGCCTGACCCTGCGCCAGCCCCTCGTTGCTCCGCGAGTCACAATGTGGGGACAGATGGCTGTGCATGGGCGAGGCCTGTGCCAGCCAGGCTCCTCTGACTTTTTCAGTACCCACATGTGTCCAATATTTAACAAGTTACCAACCAACCTAACGGACTTTCAACTAGACACATTCCAGCTTCCTACCTGCCAAACACACCTACACATCAGGTGAAGAACCGGGCCCTGCTCGGCTCACCCGCATTCCTCCTGGCACTGCCAGCCCCTGGGACAGGCTGCGCAGCCCGGAGAGGTGGGCTCACGACCATTTGGCTGGGGGTTCTGGGGTCCCACCATCTGGAGTTGGTCTCAAAGAAATGGCACTACCCAGGAGGGCTTAGCTGGCCCAAAGCCTCCTGACCCCATGGGAGGGACCCACCAGGGGAGGGCTATGGGGGTGCCACCTATGCCAGGCCCTCAGGAGTGACAAGTGTCCTGGTGGATGGCTGTGGAGCGCTGACACTCACCGGAGAGCTCAGTCCTAGGGAGACAGTGGCCCTGGCTGTCTGGAGTTACTCTAATGCCATCTGAAAACTCCCAGGACTTCCGAGGACAGCTCCCTGTGGACAAGCTGGCTCACACCTTCTGTGCCTCAGTTTCTTCACCTGTAATTGGGAATGGCCGCCGTCCCTGCTCACAGTGCTGTTGGGGCATTAATTGAAATCACGCTTGTCCTGCTTAAGTGATGCCAGGCACACAGTGGACGCTCAGGAGTCAGTCAGACCTTCCGTTTAGCTTAGTAGGTGGTCTTTACCCCAAGTTCACTCACACGAAGGCCGTGTGTTCCAGCGGCGGCTCCTAGGGGGCGTCGTGCGGCCCAACGAGCCCCTGACACTAGGGCACGGCCGCCAGGGGGCAGCAGATCCGCCGGAGCGACTGTGCCGGAGGTGACGGGTGTCAGCCCACCAAGCACAGGGCCCGCCGCATGCAAAAAACGGGCGAGCGGAGCCGGCCCACCCGGAGGTGACCGGCCCTACGAGGCCCCCGGGCTCCAAGCCGCGTCTGAGAAGAACAGGAACCCTGAGTGGCCCGCTGGCAGAGACAGCCATGCCGTCAGTGACAGTGACATCAGCTAGTGCCTGGCCTCAGCGCCAACTGGGAGAACCTGCGGGGCAGGGTGGGCCTCAGGGCTGGGGTCAGGTGGGGAGCGCTGGGAGGAGACCCTGGAGTCCACGCCTGGGTGGGAGGGACCAGTGGGGCAGGGGCAGCCATGCATGGCCAGGCTCGTGGCCCAGGTCCTGGAGGGGCACAGAGGCCCTGCCGGGCAGCGTGGCAATGGCTGAGCGTGCAGCGGGGACACCCTCCTAGGAGGCATCTAGTGCACACCTGCCATCTGCCGCCCATCGCACAGGTGCCCTGGTGCCTCCCTCAGGACTCGGACTCCACACCCACTGGAATGGCCAGAGCCATGAATTCAGACACCGTAGTCATGGTGGGTGGGGCAGCTACTGTGAAACAGTCTGGTCCCAGATCAAATGTGGCGTTACCCCATGACCGAGCAGTGCCACTCCTAGGGCCTCCCCAAGAGAAGGGGAAGCGCAGTGCACCCCATGTTCACACAGCACTGTCCACAGCACCCTAAAGGGGAAATTGACCCCCACCCTTCCCGCCCAGACGTGCTGGTCTCCCCCATTCCCGCCCACACGTGCTGGTCTCCCCCATTCCCGCCCACACGTGCATAACAAGATGTGGAGCATCACTCAAGGGAAGGCAACTCAGCACCGGCACCCCACAATATGGGGGAGCCCCGAAAACACTGTGCTGCGTGAGAGAGCCCAGACCCCAGAGCCACACAGCCACAGAGCCAAGTACAGGAGATGTCCAGAACGGGGAAGTCCATGGCGCGGGAAAGGGGGTTAGCAGTTGCCCGCGCTTGGGAGGGGACAATGGGACAGCAGGGTACAAGGTTCCTTCTGCGGCGATGGAAGGTTCTGAATGGCTGTGGTGGTGGCTGCATGCACGGGAGTGCACTGAAAACACTGACTGTACACCTTAAAGGGCGAGCTGTGTGGCATGTGATTATATCTCCGAGAAGCTGTTTAAAACATAGGCACATCAGGCCCCCTCCATCCCGTCTGCAGCCCCAAAGCCCTGCAGAGGCACTCCGTTGTCCTGTTGGGGGCATTGGGGTTATTTCCAGTTTGGGGCTACAATGGACGGCCCTCCTAGAAGCCTTCCTGTGGAGCCTTTCTGTGACCATGTGTTCGCACATCCCCAAGGAGCACGATGGTGGAGTCCCAGGCTGTGTGGCCTCGCCACACGGTCCTCCAAAGCTCGTCCCAGCTCACAGCTTTGCTGACCTCCCTCCAGGCTGTCTTGTCTCTGTGTATTTCCATATCAGTTTTAGAACTAAAACAAGCTGGGATCTCAATAGATTGCAGTGACTCTAAAGGTAAGTTTGGTGAGAGCTGACACCTTGACAAGGTGAGTCCTCTGATCTGCGGCCCTGGTATATTCGTCTCTCATTTAGAGTCGTTAATTTCTCTCAGCTGTGATTTGCACTTTTCCACATTCAGGCCTTACATTTTGTTGTTAGATTTATCCCTGGGAGCTGATTTTTTTTTTTTTTTAAGATTCCATTGGGGAATTGGGGGAGGGGAACAGGCAAGCTGCTGTCCCTCCGTTCCTCAGTCCAGCCGTGGAGGACGCCGCTTCACTGGCCCATGCTGGCACCATCGTTGCGCTCCTCCCAGATGAGGCAGATCGGCCGCCGGCCCCCGGACGGCCGCCCACGGCGGCTGCTGGCCGCTCACGCTGGCCGCTGGCCACACACAGCAGCCCATGGCAGCCCACTACAACAGGGGCCGCACCCCTCGCCTCCACTGGCGACCCAGGGCAGCCCAGCTCCAGGTCGAGCTGCTGTTCACCATCCCAGCTGTAGAGGGCAGTGTCACTGGCCCCTACGTGGGACCCGAACTGGGGCCCCGCCTCTCAGAGCCAGCGTCTCAAGCCAACTCCTAACCAACGCGCCACTCAGCTGGCCCTGGGCGCTGATGTTTTTGATGCTTTGCAAATGGTATCGTTAAAAAAATTTTTTTAATATAAAAATGGTTTGTTACTTGTATATAGAAATGTAATTGATTTTCCTGCATTGACGGTTCATCTGACGGTCGTACTTAATTCTTTATTAATTTGATCTTTATTAATTAAGATCAAATTCACATGTGACTGTCTTCAAGAACAGGGCTTTTAGGAGGTAACTGGGGTTAAATGAGGTCATAGGGTGGGGTGCTAATCTGGTAGGATTAGTGGCTTTATACGAAGAGGAACAGCTATCTGTCTCTCTCCAAACTGCTGTCTGCAAGCCAGGACGAGCGCTGTCACCGGAAGCCCAACTTTGTTGGAACCTTATCTTGGACTCCTGACCTCCAAAATGGTGAGAAGTACATTTCTGTGGCTAAATCACCCTCCATGGTATTTTGTTATGACATCGAGCTGGCTGCAACAAAATTCTTTGAATTTCTACATTCAAAACCTCCTCTCCTAGGAATAATGACTTTAGTTCTTTTCAAATCCTATACGTGTTACTTCTTTTCTGGCCTCTAGGCCATCCAGCATAAGGTTGGGCAGCAGTGGGGGGAGACACACCTTTCTGTCCTTCCCGACCACAGGATGAAACTTCCACATATGCACTGTTTCCTTAGACATTTGTTGACGCAAGAAACACCCTAACCTGTGGATAACTTTTATGAGTTTTTTTGAGCCAACCTGATGATGATTTCTTGGAAGCAGGATCTCAATGCATTGAGAAAATGGTCCGGAGCACGGCAGTTTTGCAGCTTATTTTATACATTAGAGTCAAAGGAGGAGACATAAGGGGGTTACATGGAATCCATGGGTGGCAGGTGAAGGGGGCGGGAAAAAGCAAAGCAGGGGAATCTCTGGGGTTGGATAAAAAGTGAAATGGAGAGACACACACTTCCTTTACGTGGGTGGGTACAGGACAGATAATAATTAACACTTGAGCACACGGAGATGGTGTGGGAGCAACAAGATAACAGTGAGGGGTTCTGTGGCCTGGGCTCTGGTGGGAGGCTGTGCCCTGAGGGGTCTGGGGAAGGAGGTCACTCTGACATTCCAAGGGTATGTTATCGTAGATGCAAAAAGACAACAGACAGGCTCACTTCAGGTGAAGAGTGACCTTTGTCAAGGAAGCTACAGGCCTAGGACTTGACTACCTGCCATGACCTGCCTTTAGTTAGGAATTTTTATGTTTGGACCATCCTGTGTGATCACTCATCACTGAGCTTGTCAGGCCTGCCATGTGGCCCCCCTGAGCTTGTCAGGTTTAGTATGTGACCCCTTTTTAGTCCACACATTACACTAATTCCTACAGGTTTTCTGTAAATACACTTTATTCAGCTGCAGGGAGGTCCCTTGCGCAGTAAGAAGTTATCCACACCCAAGGATAGGTCTGGTCCTTGCCCTGTGGTGTCTGTTTGCTAGGGGCCTGGGGCTCCGGCGTGGACCCCCCTGGATTCTGCCCCATGCACCTCTTCTGGCTGACTTTAATCTGTACGCTTTCATGCTAATAACCATAACTGTGAGCGGATCAGTTTTCAGCAAGCTTTTTGAGTCCTAGTGAATTACTGAAGCTGAGGGTGGCCTTGGTGACACCCAATTGTGCAGTGAGTGTCAGGACCAAGGATGGTCCTGTGGACTGCTGCTAACCTGGCACCTTACGTTCAGGTTACTAAATATTTTATCATGAATTTGTGTTGAATTTTATCAGATGATTTTTCTCCACCCGAGATGTTTATTTTTTTATTCTCCTTCATTTTATTAATGTGATGTATTACACTAGTTTGTTGAAATGTTAAAGCAAACTCCTGTTCCTGGAATAAACCTAATTGGTAGTGATGTGTTCTCTTATTTTATTTATTGCTGTATTTGATTTGCTACAATTTTGTTTGGAATTTTGAAGTATGGTTGTGAGAGAGACTAGCCTGTAGTTTTTCTTTCTTTTTACTTTCTCAAGTTTTAGCGCTGAGGTTAAGCCAGCTCCTGATAAGCTGTGGAGACGTCCTTCTTCACTACCTGGAAGGCTCTGTGTAAGGTTGATGTTATTTCTCCCATTTGAGTCTTTTTAATAGATTCCAGTTCTCCTTGTTAATTTTCTTGAATACAACAGTTCCTAAAAGAAAAGGGGTGGGGGGAGTAACCAGTTAGCTCAGTTGGTTAGAGCATCGTGCTGATAACACCAAGGTTGTCAGTTCAGTCCCCACATGGGTCATTGTGAGCTGTGCTCTCCTTAAAAAAGAGTCAACTTGGCCCAGCCAAGTGGCTCAGTTGGTTAAGAGAGGGAGCTCTGAGCAACGGGGTCGCCGGTTCGATTCCCACATGGGCCAGTGAGCTGTGCCCAAGCTGAGCTGCCAACAGGTGGCAGGATGGCTCAGCTGGTGAGAGCAGGTGCTCCTAACAACAAGGTTTCAGGTTCGACTCCTGCATGGGATGGTGGGCTATGCACAGCCACAACTAACACTGAACACAGCACCTTGAGCTGAGCTGCTGGATGGTGACTGGACTTGGAGCTGAGCTAGCTGCGCCCTCCACAACTAAGACTGGAGGACAACAATTTGGCCGCTCCTCTTCCCCAATTCCCCAATTAAAAAAAAAAAAGTCAACTATGCCATTGTAGCACGAAAGCAATGTGTAACCAACCACCATGGCTGTTCCCCAACAAAATTTCAAAAAAATTAAGTGAAGCCTTAAAACACACACACACACACACACACACACACACACACACACACACACATACACACACAAACGGTAACTCCATTATCGAGGCCACCCCTAAGTGTATTTCTATTATCTGGGATTTTTCTTCCTTTTTTGCCATGTTTTTGTTCTTGTGTCCTGTTAATTTTTTTAATTGTATGCTGGACATTTTGAATGAGAAAGAATGGAGCCTCTGGAAGATATCACCTTACTCTAGAGAGCAATTTTGATCTGTGCCAGTCTGACAGTGGAAACCCACGTAGCGTCCCCTGCATGGCTCTTGCTCTGAGGCTGAGTGCCTTTCCACCAGTTTAGGAGCATTTTCTTCCTTTGCTCTGAACCGTGTGTCAACATCCTTTGCCCACTTTCTGCTGGTTTGTTCATCTTGTTTCTAGTTGCAGACTATCCACGTATTAAGGAATTTAGTCTTTTGTGTGGTGCTACAGTGAACTGGCATCTTAAGATGCTTAACCATAGAACTGGGAGGACTATGGATAGAGCTGGGCCCCTTGTTAACGCTATAATCCCGACCCCCACCCGCCAATCATCCTTATGGTAATGTTGGGGGTGGGATCCTAATAAAGGGATTAGCCGTCTTGAAACCGGGGTCTTTCTGCCTCCACGTGGGCTGCCGGTAGGAGCCCCGTGTCCGAGGGGTGCTTTCCCCATTGCGGTGGTGGTCTTGCTTTTTTCTCTTCCCGAATAAATCGTGTCTTTTGTGGATTAGTTGGAGAGTTATTTTTCGCTAGTTTAACAGTGGCATATGGTTGGGAACAAAATTTTCCCATAGTCTTGTCACTGTTGGACATGCATACCTTTTACATTTTTAGGTCGTCACATTTATCCCCGCCATGGATCTGCACCCCAGGACTGCCGTGACCTAGAAAGTCCACTTTCTACTTCCACCTCCCCCAATCTATTCTCTATAGTGATTCTTTTCTAGCCCAACTCAGGGCCCGCCCCTCTTCTAAGCAATCCTGCGGTGGACTCCGTCTCACTGCGAGGAAAGCCCAAGTCCTCCCACCGCACCCCTTAAACATTCTGAGTGACAGGCTCCCTCTCTGCACCCAGCGCCCCTCCTGCCTCTCCTCCCGCCTGCTCCCGCCGGTCCCTCGGCTGAGATTCTTCCGCTCCCTCCCTCTGGGCGTCTCCCCGGAAGCCCCCTGAGAGGCCCGGCACGCGGGGCCCCGCCCTCGGCTTCCGACAGCACTTCCCACCGCGGTCGGGGCCCAGCGCGGGACGCAGGCGCATGCGGCTTTTCCTGGGTTAACGCGGCAGCCCTGGCCTGCGCTCAAGACATGTTACTTGGATGAACGGATTCTGGATTTTGTATCCTGTTTAAGACTTCTTCCTCTAAGAAATAATGTAAAAAAAAAAAACCTCCTCTGTTTTCTACTTTTATGGTTTTATTCCTTACATGTAAACCTGGAAGCCCCTGCTGCGACCCGAACTGTCCAGGGAGCTGCCGCCCGGCCCGCCGCTTCCTTCGCTCTCTCCCCGCCTTCTCCCCTCCCCCTCCCAACGCCCCGCCCTGCACTCCCTAAGGCTCTTCCCTGATCGTCCCCCCCCCCCAGTCTCCTCCCCCTTCCGGTCCTCTCCCGCCCCGCCCTGCCCCCGGGTGGCAGAGCGCAGGCGCACTAGGGCCGCGCGCGGAGACCTGGGAGTCGGCGGGGGCGGGGCGGCAGAGGGAGCAAGCCCAACGGCCAACGCGGCCGCGCGGGAACTCGAGCGCCAGGCCCCGCCCCCGGTTTGAATTTGAATCGGCGGCCCCGTCCCCGCTTTCAGCCAATCAGCGGGCGGGGAAGGCGGTGCCTCGGCGACTCTTTGTGGGCGCTGAGCAGCCCCGCCCCGGCCCCGCCCTCCCACAGCGGCGGGCGGCGGCGCAGACGACTGGAAGCCAGGTGAGCGTCCGGCCCCGGCGCCCGGTTCCTCCGACCCGGCGGCTTCTGGAGGGAGCGCTGGCACGTGCGGGCGGCCCTCGGTGTCTGGGGGGGTGGGGGGCAGGGGGCAGCCTGGGGGCTAGGGGAGACCGGGGAGGGGCCCAGCCGCGGGGGCGAGGGTGCGGCCCGGGGGCTGGGGGGGGGACTCGAGGGTGTGCGGCGGGCGCTCGGAGGAGGGGGCGCGACCCGGTCGATCGGTGCCCCCCGAGCCGTCAGCCACCTGGGATTCACCTCGTGCTGCCAACGGCCTAAACTTTCGCCGGCCTGCACTGCTTCAACCGGAAAGTAGAGCTCCGGTGGCTTTTGTCGCGTTGGGGGCTCTTTAATAGGACGAGCACTGGGTATGGGTTTATTGGGCTGCTCGTGAATCGACGGCCTCCGTCGGGAAGCCCCCACGTTGTCCTCTTCCCCGTGACTTGGAAAAGGTCAGTGCAGGCTCCTCCTAAGGTCCCCACAAAGACGCTGCTGAAGACCCGTGGGGACCGTGGCGGAGCCTCTCCCGGGCCGACTGCCCCGTGGCCGCCCCTCCTCCTCCCGCCGGTCGTGACCCGTCGTGGCCGCGTCTAGGTTTCCTTCCCAGTCGGGACTCGTACAGAATGGGGGGGCGGGGGAGAGGATGTTAGCAATCAAAGGCTGCGATTTCATCGTAGGTTCTTTTAGCAAAGCTCGGTTTTGCTGGTAATCTAACGCCTTCCAAAGTGGCCCAGCCTGGGGCACCTTCCACAGGGCGGCCTGCCTGGGAGTGTTCAGTGTGAGTGCCTTTCCTTTGTTTCCTGTTTTAATTGCTTTGAAAAGGAATGTTAAGGATCTTTTGCAGTGGTTTCCCTCTGCCCTCCTGCAGTAGACCCTCCTCTCAGCTGATCAGGGAGTATCCTGCCACTGAAGCCAGCCTCTGGCCTCCAGGTGGGCTAAAGCTGGCACTCTGCCTGCCTCCTGTGTAGTCCTGCCTAAGCTGCCCAGGCCAGCACAGACTGGGGGGAGGGGTGGGAAGAGGTGGGCTCCTGGGGCCTGCACGCCCCAGCACAGCCCCTGTGGGAGACAGCTGCTTTGACTAGGAGCCCGCTTCCACAGCTCACAAGCTCAGCTCTGCGTTTTCAAAAGCTTGTTGGATTACCAGGAAAAGAGTCCCCCAGGTAAGTTTGCTGGGAGACGTTCTGGTCCAAGTAGGGGGTTTTCTGCTGCGTTTCCTCTGCTGGTGGCATGTGTGCTGCAGGCCCGAGGTCACGGTTCTTTTCAAAGGAGCCAAGAAAGAAAGGAAGTTTAATGTCTTATAAGTGTTCTACATATAACTGCTCTATTTTCAAGTTTGCCATGTTTTATAATTAAAGTTGAAACTCACAATAAAAAACCTGTTGCAGGTTTTATCTTGGAAAGAGGGCAGGCAAGTCTCCCTCACCTGCTATTGGAATATTCACAGGCAAAGAAAGTTTGTGTATTTCATTCCAGGTAACAAAAGTGCCTGAAATTCACTTTGCAGTAACAGCTTAAGAGAAATGTCAGACAGACAGCAGTGGGGCACGGGGCCCCGCATCCCACCTGGGCACCGTGCTGGAGACCTCGCCAGCGGGTCCGTCTCTGTCTCCCTTGAATGATGTGTTTCACAGCAGATCTGATGTTGGTGTTGATTTGCTGAGGCTCACATGAGTACCTGGCAGCGGTGAGGGTCATGGTGACGGCTCAAGCCTGTCCCAGCCCTGCTGCTCGGAATCGGGGGATCTGCACTTCCCACTGGGCACATGGTGTGAGGTGACCTGGCCGCCTGAGTCCCCTCTGCCTTGGTGTCTCTGGGTGGGCAGGCATGGCACCCTCGTGGCTCCACCTGCCATGTGGAACTGTTCAGTCCCTCTGTCCCTCCTGTTTTCTCTGGTCAGCCCTTGGTCTGGACGAGGCCTAGGGGCAGTGCTGCATGTTGACGTTGGAGGGTTTCGAGTTGAATACCGGTAAGGTAACCCTGAGGGTTTGGTGGAATTTGGCATTTAGATACGCAGCAAGACCTTCCGGCCGATTGTGGAGACAGTGGAGGTGGGTAATACCTGTTTTTTGTTGGGAATTAATGCGAGTCAGGCTGTGCAGTTAGGACAGCCTCAGAGCGGCTCCTCGGGTCTCCCGTGTTAGAAGGGTTTAGTCCCCTCAGGCCATAGTCACTTGGGTTTTGCTGAGCTGTGCTGCACCAAGCCCACCTCGGGGGTCTGTGTCCCCACCTTTGTCCCCCCACCTCTCAGGGTTGCTTTAGAGCCGTACTCCGTGCTGACTGCCCCAAACACACATGTCTGAGGACCTCCTGGGCTCAGCCTGACCCCTTCGCCCAGGTGCAGGCTCTGGGTGACCGCACATGGCCTGCCCTTGAGCTCTCTTCTGTAGGGGCAGCCTGCCCACTTTCTTATTGAGTGGAGCAGCACCGGGAGTGGCTGGCATTAGGGACGTGGAAGGAGTGATTCAGGATGACTGAACGCCTCTTTGTCCCCCTGCACGTGCAGTGGGCAGTACCTGGAGTGGTTGTTTTCAGTGGATGGTTGCCTCTCCCATCAACTGGTTTGTCCCTTTTGTGCATCATTGCCATGTACGTTGGGATAGTGAGCAGGACAGATGCTGTGTGCAGGCCCCTCGGTCGTGACAGCGCGTGCGCGCGCTCGGAGCCGTGCTGCTCACACCGGCGGCGGCTGTCTGTGGGCAGCACGCTGTCCTCAGGGCTCAGCTGCGCCTGTTCTAGAAGCTCACAGAAGTAGAATCCTGCATTTTTCCCCCTTTTTATTCAGCATGTTTGGCGATTGATCACGCTGTTGCGATGCTGTGTTCCACTGTCAACCATCATTCTATCAGGTGGGGACAGGCGATTGGACCAACGGGGGAGCGGGCAGGAGCTCAGCAGCACATGTGACAATCAGCACAGAGCCTGCTGGCGGGTGTGGAGCAGCCCCTCCCTGTGTCCTAGGAGGTGCCCTGAGGGATCTTGTGCTGGGCTGTCCACGCAGCCGAGTCAGAACCCACGTCACGAGCCCGGAGCTGGCGAGCGGCGTCGGTGCCATGGATGAGGGTCACCGAGGCACGCTTTAGGCCGGGATAAACGCACAGCTGTCGCAGGTGGTGGTGAACTTTTACGTGACACGGAAAATGTGATGGACAGCTCCCAGCTCTGCAGACCAGAAATGCTCAGAGAAAAGGCCGGCGGGAGTGTGCTGATTCCCCTCCTGGTTAGGGCCCCAGTTGTCTTGTACTTTCTGACACCTCCCTGTTAGCCAGCGAGCTGTGGTAACACTGGAGGGGAGGCCGCCACCAGGCCCAGGCAGAAGAGCGGGAAAGGGGGCTTGGCGCCTGGTGGGACTCGGGGCCGAGGGACTGCCTGGAGGTGCATTTGGCTTTTTCTGCCGTCCTAAGCTGGAAGTGGAGACAGCCAGGGAAGCCGCCAGTTACTGATCAAGCCCGACTTGCAGGGAGGTTGTTGGCTTCCAGGGCTGTCCCTCAGGCCAGAGTCAGACTGCAGCAGGCTTTGCAAGGACCCTGAGTGGGTGCTGGGTGTCCGTGTGTAGCTCCTTTGCTGTTCGATTGTAGGCAAGGCCTCTGGCCACCCCCCCAGCCCCTGTGACCTGACCTCCTGGAGACCCTCACTTCTGTTGGGGAATGAGGGCCTAATTACTTTATGGCAGTGAATTTAGTCTGCACCCTAAATTAAATCCGTCATCAAGCAGATTTGGAATTTTAAATTTGGTTGAAAAGACTACTAAAAGCCAGAGAGGTGAAGTGACTTGTTGCAGAGGAACCCTTGAAACTTAATCTTTTTCCTCAATACGGGGCCTTTTTATAGTTTGACATAATCTTATATTAATTCTCGATATACTTAGCAATTTTAAGCCAGTGGCTTTTAAACAAATGATGAGGGAGGGTGATGTGTTTTGGTGGGAAACTCTTCCATGCATCCATGTAAAGTAGTCCGCAGGCAGGAGTGTGCACGGTGCTGGCCAAGAACGGGGGTGGGTTGGGCTGCCCTGTGCTGGCGAGGAAGACCTGTTTGCTGCTCTGGGGAAATTAGCCTTTTGGGGGAAGAAGCTGTGGTCGCTTGTGTTTTAAATAACTGTAGCTCTACAGGATGTTGCAAAGGAATGTCCTGGGGGTTCACCCGCCCCCTGGTGGCCACAGAGCTGGCGCGCGCGTGCGTGTGTGCATGTGTGTACGCACGCACGCAGTGCTGGGCATTTAACACACCCGTAGCCAAGGACACACCACCACAGTCCCTTAAAGAGTGACCTGCTTGGCCACACTCACCCATCTTCATGTCAGGTTCAGAATGTCACAGTGATGCCACCTAATTCCCTTGAGGTCCATGCAGGCTCCCAGTGTCATTGGCCACCCCCTGCTGGGGGTGCAGGAGATTCACCTCGCCCAGGAGGGCTCATTTCCCTTTGGGGCTGTGAGTGCAGCTGCTCTGAACATTCTTACACTTGTTTTTGCGTGACTTTGGTATACACATCTTGAGGTTAAATGCCCGGGAGTCACTTCACTTTTTCCAATGTTGACTACATTGGGAGCCGAGATCTGTGTCACTGACAGGAAATTCAGAGGGGCGGGGGACACCTTTCTATTTAAGGGTGGAGTTGGCACGCATGAGCTTTGAGAGGGGGCTTGTGTTGGGGGACAGTAGCCAGGCCTACTTGCCCCGAGCTGCAGCACCCTCCCATTTTGGTGGCCACCCCGCTTCCATCCCATTCTTGGGGAGCCCCTGGGCACACGGCCAGCCATCATAGGGACCCATAGGGTTGGTATTTTTAAAAAAGGAAACCAAAAATTTGCATAGTAAAAAGACTAATCCTCTGAGTAACATGAATATCTGAATAAAAATGTTTAGCTATTTTATAACCTTGAGAAGAGAAACTTAATGCTCAGCTTGTAGAAAGGGGGCCCCTCAGGAGGTGCGGCGAGGCAGGGTCGGTGAGGCGGGCCTCTTCTGTCTTCCTCTAGTCCCCAGACGCCTCAGCTTCAGGCCAGTTCAGAAGAATGCGCCCTCGGACTTCCGAGGGCCCTAGGGAGGACCCCACCCTGTGGCCTTCTGCGTGGCCTTTGAGGCTGGAAGGAGCTGACATGAGGGCGGAGAGGTGGCCCACGCGCGGCCCTGGCTGTGCGAACTGTGCCATGCTCACCTTGGCGGTCGTGAACACTGTCCTGGGCATTGGGCACCGGCACCCGGGACCTCGAGGGGACATGCTGGCATCTCCCCTGCCGGCTTCAGTGCAGCTCCTCCCAGGACTGACAGCAATACAGGAGGGGCTTCTGTCTGAAAGCACCAGGACAGCCTGTGGCAGTGACTCCGCAGGCAGGCGACTGCTCAGAGGAAGGCGGTGCCTCCTACCTGGGGCGTGGTGCTGCCATTAAAAAGGCACTCCTCCTGTTTTTAGTCTTTTGTCTCATCTGATGGGGACAGTTGTGCCACGTAGAGGTGGCTGTGCATGAAGTAGACACCCGGCCATGTCCATCTCCCCCAGGGCCCTGTGTGTGCCAAGATCAGCTCTGATGGATGGAGACTGGACCTGGGCAGGGTCTGCCAGGGGCTCTGAAATGTGCTAAACATCGTCTTCCTGGGTTTTCCCTAGGACGATGTTTGCCCGCGGGCTAAAGAGGAAGTGTGCCGACGGCGACGAGGACGCAGAGGGTGCCCTGGCCAGCTTGCAGCGGCAGTCGCTCCTGGACATGTCTCTGGTCAAACTGCAGCTGTGCCACATGCTGGTCGAGCCCAACCTCTGCCGCTCGGTCCTCATCGCCAACACAGTGCGGCAGATTCAAGAAGAGATGACCCAGGATGGGACTTGGCGGGTGATGGCGCCCCAGACTGCAGGACAGGTGCCGCGGGACCGCCTGGTGTCCACAGAGATCCTGTGTCGCGCGGCCTGGGAGCAGGAGGGGGAGCGCCCTGCCCCTGACTCGGCCGACAGCCATGCACCAGACCTGGTGTCCCATCTGTGTGGGACGCCGAGCGCACCGGCCCCAAGGAGCACACAGGGCTGTGTTTGGGACGTGGATCGCCCTGGGGAGAACAGGGGGAGCTTGCAGAAGTCTCTGGATCAGATATTTGAAACACTGGAGAGTAAAACCCCCAGCTCTATGGAAGGGCTGTTTGGGGATGTGGACAGCCCCTACTATGACCTGGATGCTGTGTTGACCGGAATGGTGGGCGGCAAGTCGGGCCACGGCGACGGGCTCGAGGCCTTGTCCTCTGCGGCGGCCCCGCCCCCCGGCTCGGGCTGCAAGTCAGACCTGGGTGAGTTGGACCACGTGGTGGAGATCTTGGTGGAGACCTGAGCCGGCACCACCCAGCGGGACACGCCACGGATTGACTGTCAGGCCACGGATCCCCCAGAGCGCCGTCTGACCAGGGTCGGCCTCTGTTGTGTCTGTGATTACCAACTCGGCCGGGACAGCATCCAGCCTGCCCGCTGCCCTCTCCCCTTCTCCCACTCCTAGGGGCTGGGCTGTTTCCTGCGGGCTGGTCACCCCGGGCCAGCCTGACCTGCCGCCAGCTGCATCCAGCCTCGTTTAACTTTAGATAGGTGAATTTTTTAAATTAAGTTTTACATGTTTTGGGCAATATTTGGCTTAAGATATATTTTTTAAACTTTTTATACTTTTATCTCTAGATCTTTTTCAGCTATTTTCTTAAAAGTATATTTTTTCTATAAACATCCTCTGCTGCTAATTAGAGACATTTATAACCTGAACACTTGCAGTGGGTTTCATTTTTAAGGTTTCAGTATGGACAGTTCTTATTCATGAGCCTTGCCCTACCCGAGGCAGCAGTGTTCACGGGTCACGGCTGTCCACTGCTCCAGTCAGCGCCAGCCTGTCCTGGGAACGCAGTGTAGGTTTGGGAGGTTTAATTTATGCCTATTTATATGTAAATGTCATTGTGGAGATCATGGCCCTAGTTGATGTTGGGAAACCCAGGTGTCTGGGGTGCTTCCTGAGGAACTGACTCTTCGGGGTGGGCCCCGTGTGCCTGCACGCCACTGGGCACTCGTTGTAGAGTGCTTCTAAGGAGCCTGGCTGCCTGCCATGTGCCAGGCATGCTTGTCCGCGTGCTGTGCGAGTGGAGCGTGCCCACACCTGCTCTAGGAAACTGGTGCTGGGACCCAGTTTTAAGACTAAATTTAAATCTAGAATTAAATCTGGGCACAGGTCATTTATTGCCCCTTGATCTTGAGGGCACTTGACAGTGGGGTTGGTGGGGTGGTGCCACTTACAGGAGCTTGTGGTGCCTGCGGGACCCAGATGGCCCACGCCTTCTAGACCTTTTCCTCCAGTTTACGTTCACACGTAAGACTGCGCTCCCCCCCCCCACGTGCTTCCTGTTTCTCATGCTCTTTCTTCCTTCCCGAACCCTTAGCCAAAAAGGTTTGTTTTCTTTTGTGCGTATGGCCATTCTTTAATATCAATGATGTACACCTCACTTTATTAAAAGATTATTCAACAAAATGGAGGCATGCTGATTGTCTGCCTGGCTGCTTGAGTGCATCTGTTTTCTGGTGCATTTCAGGTGCCTCCTGGAGATGGGAGAGGAATTTCATTTGAGGCGTTAAATGGGCAGCGCAACGCTCCCATCCCCCAGGTCTGTGCCTGAGGGGAGCGAGGGGTGAGACAGCAGGGTCCTGGGAAGTGCAGGTGCGAGGCAGGGCGGAGTGTGGCGCACCCAGGGTTGCTCCCTTCAGATTTGGACAGTATTTCCTTCTTAGTTTAAACTGTGTGTCTTGGAAGCAATAAACCTAAAGCAGTTTTTGTGTCTTTTATAGCATTTCTATGTTTTTAAAATATTTTTTCATTTCCAGAGTAGCTGCAGTGTCTATCTTGACAGTCTTCAAAGCATGAAATATTCAGAGGAGTGGGCAGGCCTGTGGGTCAGGCCTCGGCTTTGGGCCTCCCACCGTGACATGGCTGACCCCAGACACCGCCCTCTGTGCCAGCAACCCCCCACCCCTTGGCTCTTGTGGTTCTTTCTCAGCTGCCCACTCTCAGTTTGGGCCCCCTGGGGTGCTGATGACCTGCACGTCCCAGGCTGGCTGACGGTCCTCCGGGGAGGAACAGGCAGGTGGCCAGCTGCTGACGATGGGCCTGCACAGTAGGTGCGGGACTCAGGCCTTCTAGGCCCCTGTGTGCACGTGGTCACGGCTTTCTGTAAACTGCAAAGGAAGGCCGCTGTCCACCCACCACCCCTCCTGCCCCTGGCCTGGCCGGTGGAGCTTTGTGCAGCCTGGGACTCCCAGGAAGGGCTTTGGGGTGTGTCCCGGCTCCTGGCACAAAGGGCAGTTCGGGCACCACGCTGGGCATTGGGGGGCATGGGGAGAGGGGAGGGGGAGCCAGGTTTGGGGGCTTCCCAGCCCTGACAGCAGGGCCAGTGACCACACAGCCTGGCCGGTGATGAGTCGCTAAGCTCACAGCAACTTCTGGAGCTGGCAGTGGTAAACGTACTTCGAATCACCTTTTTGCGTAGTGAGACTATGAATACTGTCACATGAGGTGATTAAAAAATTCACTGTCAAATGCAGGAAAATGTATCAAGATGCACCAGGAATTAAAGTATTATTTTCTTGGAGTTTGAAATATATTGGTATTGCCTTCGTGTAATCCTTGTTTTCTTGGTCTATTGCAGCTTTTTTATGTCTTTTGTGCTTGTGCTTTTGTATTCTTTTGCGGAAGAGCTCCTAAATGTGTCTCCTGCAACCCTCCTGCGCCCCTCTTCTCCCCAGCTCCCAAAGAGAAGCAGACACGACAGGGACCAGGGCTGCATATGCCAGGGCGGGCGGGCAGGCAGGCCTGGGCGCCTGTGAGGGGAGGCCCCTCAGGAGCCAAAGCAGATTTGGTCTGTTCCCAGGACTTGGACGAGCATGTGCCCCATGCCGTCTACCTCGGGGCCCGGGCACCCGGGGTTCCTCCGGCCCTTCATCACCCTCTCTGTTGGTCTTCTGCTTGAGCACTCGGCAAAGATGAGACCCTCATGTCCGCCAGCCCAGCGAGGCTGCTGAAAGTCTTCACTGACGGCCACGCTGGGCCTGGTCCCTCCCACCCCGCGTGGGGATCAGAGCAGCCGCCAGGGCCTCTGCCATTGCTTAACTCGCTCAGGTTTCTTTGAACCCTGAGCTCTCCGACACTGTAAGCCATGATTTTGAGGCTGATTTGGCTTGTTTTGGTCAGGGTGGAGTGACCGCTTCTTACGACTTGTACATCTGAATCGGGTGACCGGTCAGCACTCACACCATGTCTCTCCCAGGTCACAAAACTCCCAAGCAGACAGCCCCTGGATTTCAGGACAGGACTAGACTGATGCCTGGTTGGATGGGTTGGGGAAGGCATTATGGCTCTGGCTTGGGCTGGGTGGGTGGGTGAGAGTGGGCGGAGCTGGGCGGGGGCGCTGGAGAGCAGGCAGGTAAAGTGCCAGCATCTGCCTTTGAACCTGTGGGGGTTCAAAGGCAGGACGCAGAATGGTGTTTTGGGTTGTTAAATCTAACCAAAGGCTGGGAAACGATAGCGTGTCCCAGCAGGCCTCTGCTGCCGGGGCCCCAGAAGACCCCAAGGTGGTAACAGAGGCAGCATGGCAGAAAATATTTCCCAAACGGGCAGCGCCAAAACATCTGAGTTTCCCCTTAACACAGGCCCCCAAACCACGTTCAGCCTGGTGGAGCCACCCAGGTGGGGTGGCCGAGGGACAGCCAGCATCCTCCCTGTGCCAGTCACTGGCTGTGATCTGGCCTCCAGTTTGGCCTTGGCAGCACAGTGGTTTCTGGCACCAGCCCCCAAAGAGCAGATGAAGCAGCAAGAACACAGGCGGATCCAAGCTGTTTTATTAACTAAAATGTTACAAAAGTCAGTGCCGACTGACTGCTGGCTCTGCTGTTGGGAAGGGATCTCCAAGGCTGATGGCCAGGGACAGCCCGCCCTCAGGGTGCAAGACAAGCCGCTGGGTGGGGACCCGGTGCCCTGGGCAGTGCGGTGCAGGCAGCCAGGCCTGGGTCCTTCAGAGGGCGCCCCCAGGGCTGGCAGCACCTGCACTGGGCAGGCTGGGGGAGTTCTTGGGAATCCTGGCGCCTCTTCATGGTGAGGGCTGGCTCTGCCGAAGGACCCTCCCCCAAAACTGGCCCAGCAGGCACAGGACGGGTCTCTACGCAGGGCTTGGAACCCTGAAAAAAACAGGTCTGGTCACCACCAAGCAAGCCAGGAGACGTGAATTCCTCAGATAGCAGGCCGTCCCATCTCAGCAAACATCACTATGAAACAGTGTCATTTTCAGGTTCCGTGGGCTGAAGAGCTTCCTCCGTGGCACGGTGACGCACCGCCCGTGCCCGCAGAAGGGCGTCTGCAGAAAGAGGCTGTATGTGATGAGGCTCCCCTGGCTGCCGCCCGGCGTCCCTGAGAGCTGGTGGGAGATGGCACACGGTCAGGATGGAGCATGCGCAGCAACAGGACATGCGTGCGGCAGCCCGCCCCACCCTGCCGCCCTCGGCGAGGCCGTGGGGCGTTTCTCTCAGGCGTTAGTGAGACACGGGCACAGGTGCACAGCTCTGTGACTACCCAGCAAACGCTGGGGGTGTGGCCGGCCTCTGCGTCCCAAAAGACTACAACCCTGGCCTGTGGCCCTCAGGACAGTGGTGGGTTCCTGTTTCTTAGGTGGGGTCACATGGCCCTCATGCTGGGTGTCTGGTCTCTCTGTGGAGGACACACTGCCCTTCATGTTCTCGTCCCAGTGTTCACTGCTGGGCTGATCACAAACTCCCACCTGACAGCCGCTGGGACATTTGTCCTGGTGCTCTAACACGGCCTGTGCCTTGCACCTCCTCAACTTTCTGCCCCCTGCCCGTGCTGTCTTCCTAAAGCAGATGGACGCCGAGTGCTGGGCACCCCTGGAGAGGGCCCTTCTGCAGCCCCACAGCACCTGTCAACCAACACCAAACTCACCTGTCTTCCGTCCTACCTGTCCCAGCTCCGGATCAGGTCCTCACCTCCCCCCGCCTCAGTGGCCTTGTGCCTGGCCCTCACCTGCAGGGCACTGTCCACGCCGACCATCAAAGCAGATCCTCGTGCTGGACTCACCACCACGTGCCACCCCTACCTTCTGGGAGTGGGGGGCGGCATGTAGAGCGAACCCCAACCATGCTCTGAGTCCCCTGGTGGGGGAAGGGCCCCTCCAGGCTGGAGCCCTTGGAAGCCGACTGGTTATGGTGCTCCTCAGAAGACCCGCTTCCAGGGGCAGGCAGGAGACCTGTCCCCGCGAAAGCTTGTCCTCTCCCACCCACTTGTCTGTCCCTTCCTGCCTGAGCCCCTGTGACAGGTGACACTACCGCTGTTGCAGGAACTTCAGACCATGAAGAAAAGCTGATGAACAGGCCACGCAGCACCTCCCTCCTTCTACCAGGTCCTGAGACCCGCTCACCCCCCCCAGCCCTGCCCTGTGGGTCTTTGCAGTGACACGCTTGTACCAGTAGCCCACTGCCCTGGACAGTGGAAACGTTCGTCTGAATGAACCAAGTGACTCAGACGTGGAGGCCCAGGCAGCCAGCACAGCCTCCCTCCCGCGGCCGTCTGGCACTCACCTTGGTCTGCATCAACGCTCTGCAGCTGTGCAGGCGGAGGCTGGACACCCCGACTTCTGCAGGCTCCCAGAGCTTGGAGCCTTCGGAACCGTGACCCTGGCCTCCAGAAAGGTTCTAAGGACACACACCAGTCAGCCAGTGGGATGGCGAGGAAAGGGTCATTTCTGCTTCCCCTCTGGCAGCTTGCTGTCCCCCACCCGCCCTCGGCCCTGCCACTGCCACCCTTCTGTCACCTGTCGCGGGGCTCACGGTCGCCCTCTAGGACCGCAGGGCCCTTGCACCTTCCCGCCTGCAGGCCTGGAGCTAGCTGCCCCACCTCCGAGCCTCCAGTCCAGGCAGCCTCCCGCTCGCTCCGTCCTCCCAGCTGTTTTCCTGGCCCCGGGACACAGCCAGGTGACCCCGGTCAGGACCTCTCTGGCTCCTTCCAGCCCCTCGCGTCCTTCCTGGACAGCCCAGGGGGCCTCGTCCCGTGCCCGCCTGCTGCCCCATCTGTGTGTACCATGTTTGGGAATTTCTATACTAAAACATGGAAAAGGGTCTTTGCCAACTCGCCTGCCCACAGCCAGCCCTCCCACAATCCTCATTTTCTTTTAGAACTTCCAGCAGGACCACTGTCAGCTGACGTCGGTGACACTTAGCTGCCGTGCCCCGCTCTCCCACTCCCCAGGGTCGCCCCACGGCCCCATCTCTGGCCCCCTCTTGCCCTTCCCCGCCCGCTGGCCTCGTCGCCCACCCTGTGGGAGCCGCCTTCTGACAGAGGCTTCGGTGGAAGGGGCCGTCCTGGAGGTGAGGGCAGGGGTGGCCTCCTACAGACGGCTGTCAGATAGGTGGCCACCTATGTCACCTCACCTGAGCAGCATCTACTCCAAGGACAAGGAGGAAGTTTTCCTGGCAGCGGGACTCACGCCACAGGCAGCGGGACGTGGCTGTGCCGTCTGCGCTCTGAAGAGCTCTCCAGAGTTTTCTGGATTCAGGACTGGAAAAGGACGCACGAATTAAAAGCAGCCTTGAGAGCCTTCAGAACAGGAGCGGAGTGGGGCCCTGGCCTTTCGGAATTCTGAAAACAGCGTCCCCTCAGTTATTTGTCCATTTATTCCAACAACGTCTACCCTGCAAACACCAGCACGTCCTCCTCCCCTGCTCCGTCTTCCCCATGAGCACGTCCCTGACTTATTTCCACACCGGAGTGTCCTCTCCAAGGGGCAGAAGCCTACGTGGCCAGGTGTTTCACTGGTCTTGTTCCCTGGCGGTCTCAGGCGCCTAGACTCGTGCTGGTCACCGGGTGGCACAAACCAGGAGCAGAGTGAATGCCTAGCCCCATGAGCAAACGATGGATGTGCACTGTGCCCGCCACTGTGCCAGGTCCACCCGGAAGAGAAGGGGACAGCTAAGTGCTTGTCATTGCCCACTTGCCCCAAAGTAACACTGACCTTCCATCTCACAACATTGTCCAGCTCTGCCCAGTCTCCACCCATGCCCCTGGATGTCCCGGGGTCACACTGCCACCAAATACTCCTCTGTCCACCTGCTGGCTTGGACCACACCTTGGGGAAGCAACACATCCAGAGGGCACACCAGCCATCTAGGCACTGCTGGCAGCCTCGTGAGCTCATGCCACTGTCCCCAGACCTCTGCCAGGAGTGTCCTGGGGCAGGTGCTGGCTTGGATTCCAGCAGCAGCCCTGACTGGGCCCGGGGCTGGGGCCCAGAAGGGCCTGTTGGCAGAGCTCCCTGACAGAATCAGCCTATTTGAAGGGCGCACAGAGGGGCGAGGGGAGCCAGCTCACACCAACCTTCACCTCCTCCCTCCAGGGCCTTGACCTCCAGCTGCTCAAGCACTGCCACACTCCAATGACACCTGTTTTTCTCTGTGCTCAGTGACAGGATGTCTTAGAAAAGGCCATCCGTAAAAAAATTCCTTTGTGATTTCCCATGGGTAGCTGGCCCCAGGGACCTCAGCCTTGCAGGCTACACCAGGAGCACACAGGATGTCCCTCCAGGAGACGGGGCCGTCTCCCAGGAGACGCCTCTGCCCACCGCCCAGGCCCACTGGTCTCTCCCACACCTCCAGCACTCACACTGAGACCCGGTCACTTTGCTCCAGGTGAGCTCATGGCGGGCAGGGGAGGCTGAACATGGCTCTGACAGGAGGGGCCACAGCCAGGGCATCAGCTGTGCCACCTGGCCCTCTCAGGGGACCCTACGACCCAAAGGTGGTGGGGACTTCAGGAGAGATGACGCTCTCTTTAAAGATAAAAACAAAGGCCTCGTGTCTATTTTATCAGTCAACAGTATAAAGGCGGAGTTGCTGTAAAATATTAGCCTGAATTGAAGTTCATTACCAGCATTTGTGTGCAGACCCAAGGTCTGGTTCCTCACTGCCAATCTCTAAGAGATGATGTAAGGTGGGAACATCTTCAGTCACCTGCTGCACTGGTACTTCTTGAAAAGCAAACCTAAAAATGTTCTCATAGCTGAGAATGGGCTGAAAAACGAAAGAAAAACATAACCAGAGTTAGGAGAAATACGCACGTCATGTCACCTGATTCCAAATACATACCTTTGGTACAAGTGAAATCTGTAAATGATTGTACTGTCACGTGACACGTTCATTCCCTAAAGTCACCGTGCTGTGCACAACCATGCGATGAAAACGACAGGATGTGTGGGAAGAGCAGGATTGGGCACAACACCCACAGACCTTGAGACGTGAAGAAAGACAGGCGCCAACCAAAACGTTAGCACTGTTTCCCGATGTTAAGTGGTTGAGCTCCATCCATACAATAGATCGGGCGCCTGAGGTCTGCAGGTTGTGAGGGAGCGTGAGGTGCTGGAGGGAAGGCTGTAAGGTGAGCGGGACCCTCGCCCCAGATGGTGACGGGGGGCGGGGGGAAGCTGAGAAGCCTGGGAGGCGCCTGGGGCCCGTGAGGGCATGCAGCTTTCTGCATTCACCTGGTGTTTCTTGCAAAGTTCACGTGACATTCAGATTGTTCCCTGACACATCAGTCACGTTGGCAGACAAGTGTGACAGCAGAGCTGGCTGCGTGAAGAGTGACCTCATCAGAGGCCCAAGGAGACACTAACTCTAGAAAGGGTCTAGAACCAGCCAAAGCTTTTCTCTCCTCCCTTCCTCCTCTCCTTTTTTAGGGAGTTTGGGGACGTGGGAAGAGATGGCAGATAAAGTGGGGAAATGGGAGAAAGAGGAGGCGGAAGAATCAGAGGCGCTCACAAAACAGGTGGGCACTGGTGGTCAGGCCGGGAAGGGCAGAGAAGGGACGAGGGGACAAGGCCTGGGCTCTCGGGGCCAGCTCCAGCGCCCTGTCATGACACACACTGAAATGTGACCCCGAGCGAGACTTTCTAATAAGTAGCTGGACGATTCAGACAAAAAGCTCTGAACTGGGGCCAGGGAAGCACAGTCCAGTGGATGGGAGGTGGGCACACCGCAGGGTGGAGGTGAAAGAGGGGAGGGGAAGGTGGGAGGCCGGTGTGGCTGAGGAGGAGTGTGCATGGGGTGCGGCCCAGCCCGAGCTGCCCCCCTTTTCTGCCGCCTCAGTCCTTCCCTGGCTCAGGAGCATGGGACGAAGGCCAAGACAGGGGCAGCCCCCGACCCTGGTCAGCCCCCTGCAGCCTGAGGTCTGCTGGCCTTGCAGCGTATAAAACACCTCCTGCGGACTCTTTAGAAATACCTCGGAAGGTGAGATGGCGGCTGCTCCTGTCACCCAAGGGCCGCCCTCGTGAGAGTGCTGAGAGCCACACTCCTTTTGGGCAGAAGCAGTTCTTGGCGGCTGAGGTGCTGCGGCCCTCTCTGGGGATTCGAAGGGCTGAGAGAATTGTTCGAACGTGGCTGAAGATTCCCGAAAGCCTTCAAACTGCCCCCAGGCACTGCTGTGTTCCCCTGGGTCCGGGCCCCCGGAGGCGGAGGCGGAGGCGGAAAAGCCCTTGCTGAGCCCAGAGAGCCTGGCTGCCCCATCTGATGGAGGAAGGCGGGAGCGGGCCCGCCCCCATCCCACGCTGGCACCACTCTGTCTCCCTGGCGCCTCGTTTGCATCACTTTCTTCAGAAGCCTGGTGGAGGGAAACCTCCCCTGCTTCCGCTGCGAGGCCACTCGGAGACCCGCTCAGAAGGAGCCTGTGGCCGGGCTCTGCTCCCAGCTCCCGCGGGCCTTGCATGTTGGGTTCGCCTGGCGCGCATAGAAGGGGAGATGCTCAGGAGACTACACACTGCTGTACCGGGAGGCGCGGGGCTGGGCAGGGCCTCCGGGCTGCCTGCTCGCCCACTGCCCAGTAGCTGCCGGCGGCTTCCTCGGGAGTGCAGATGGCCCACTGTGGGTCCCGTGTCGCTGTGGAACAGACACGAACCACATACACAGCCTGGTCACCCAGGGAAAGGGACTGAAGCCGCTGCCCGGAGCACAGAGGCTGGGGGACGGCCGGGCCTGGGAGGCGGACGAACTGCGGGGTCCTGCCTGGGCCAGGTGGGCAGAGGTACGGGAAGCCCGGGGGAGTCAACGCCCATAGATCCCCGAGAGTGCGGTGGGGGGCTCGGAGTCGTCCTCTGGCGGGGAGGGCCGGAAGGCAGCCGGGAGTCGGGCTCAGCCGCTGAGGCCCCGGCGGGGGCCTGGCCCGCGGCTCCCGAGGGGCGGGCTTGGGCGCGCTCGGGCCTCGGCGTCTGGCTCCGGCCGGCACCCACCTTGGCCGTTTCGCCCCTCCGCCCGCCGAAGCAGCCGGCAGCCCGCTGTCGCTTCGCCCAGCTCCGGCCCGTTGCCCGGCAACGACGCGCACCAGCCCCGCTTCCGGCGTCGCCGCCGTGACGCCAGCGCTCCGGCGCCGCGCGGGGCGTGGCAGCGCCAGGCCCCGCCTCCTGCGCCAGCGGAGTCCCGCGAGCGAAGTGAGCGGTTCGGCGCCCTGCGCTCCGGCACCTCCCAGACGCGGCGGGCAGAGGGGCCGCTGTTTAACCGTGCAAGTCGTCTCGCTGCAGCCCCGCGCGGCTCCGGCCCGGGAACGCGACGGCGCCTCGGTGCCCCCGCCGCACCCCCCGGCCCTCGTGCCGCTGCCGAGGGCTGTCGCGTAGCCGTGTGATGTGTATTCCGCAGGCTCCGGGAGGACGGCGGCCGTCCGCCCTGCGGACTCCAAGAACCAAGTCCTTCCTGACGTGTGGGGAGGCGAAGGTCCGCGGCTTGCGGGCGGAGAGGAGCGCCGCCCCCTCCCTGCCGGGCCCCTTGTAGCGCCCTGATGCTCGGCTTGGTCACCAGCCCTTCCTGCTGCCACTACTCAGGCCAAGGGGCACCAATGCACCGGCCTTGCCCTCCTGCCAGCTCCCCGCCCAGGCATTCCGGGCTTTTCCCCATCAGCGCCCACCCCCGTCTTATGAAAGCAGCTGTGATGTGTGAGCTTGATTCCAGCCTCCCAGATGGGACCATCACGCCCCGGCCGAAGCCCTGATCCACACTTCGTCCCCGGACTACCTCAGTGCGCGCATTTCCTCACCCTGTGACCTTGGGCCCTGCCTAGGCCCTGCCCTGTTTGCATGAACCACCCACTCTCTCCCTGGTCCTTTTCCGCCAAGCTACCGAAAATATTAATTTTAAAAATTACCAGATGAGATCATTCTCTGAAGCCTGAACCGCAGCCTCCTGTCCCCTCCCCTGCTTCCTGAGGGGCACAGCGGCCTGCACTGCAGTGCACGAGCCACACAGCCAGACTGCCCAGCTCTGCTGGCTCCCTTTCGCCTCAGTGGACAGCAGGACCACTGGGGCTGCTGTCCATCCACTGTCCTTGTCCTCACAGTCCAGGGAGCTGGAAAGGGGGAGGAGTGTTGTCCTCGCGTGCTGGTGGGGAAACTGAGGCCCAGGCCCAAAGGCCTGAGTGAGAAGTGCGGCCAGGGCTGGAACCAGCTCTCCCACAGCTCCCCACGCCCTGTCTGGGCCTCACTGAACAGCGAGGATGGCATGTGACCCTCAGGGTGCAGGATGAAATGACCCAGGCAAAAAGCATTACTCGGTGTGGCCGCTGGTTAGCGCCTCCCAGCGAAGTCCATGGCCTCATCTCCAGAACCGGTGAATGTGGGACCGTCCAAGGTAAAAGGGACTTGACAGACGTGATTAAGTGAAGGCTCTTGAGATGGGGAGATGGTCCTAGGCTATGCTGTTGAGCCCAGTGTCATCACAAGGGTCCTTACAAGCGGGAGGCAGGAGGGCCAGAGCCTGAGAGAGGAGGTGGAAAGACGGAGGCAGAGGTCAGAGTGGAGGGAGGCCACGCGCCAAGG
The DNA here is from genome assembly GCF_001890085.2 of Hipposideros armiger. NCBI lineage: Eukaryota > Metazoa > Chordata > Mammalia > Chiroptera > Hipposideridae > Hipposideros > Hipposideros armiger. The sequence continues at coordinate 449,942 of NW_017731393.1, forward strand.
CAAGCAGGCAGCCTCTAGGAGCTAAAACGGGGAAGGGGATGGATCTCCCCTGAAATCTCCAGAAGGAATGCAGCCCCACCCCCACCCCACCCCCCACCCCTGGAACTGTAAGAGAATGAACGTGTGTTGGTTGAAGCCACTGAGTGAGTATGCGGTTATTTGTCACAGGGGCCACAGGACACTCAGTGACCCCACTGAGGGGGTGCTGCCATTGGGGAGCCAAGACTCAGAGGCGGCAGCAGAGGTGACCCCGACATTGGGTGCCCAGCTCTGGCTGCAGGAGGGGTGGGGGCAGCCCAAGTAACTGACAGGTGCTCCCTGGCCAGCGTCTGGGCAGACTGGGCATGCCATGGGGCACCAGCCAAGGGCCAGGACTCCAGGTGGGTGGGCAGAGCAGGCGACTGTTCAAGGTTAAAAGGTTTCACCAGCTAGCAGGACTGGTGAGAGGGGCAGGTCCTCATTAAAGTGGAGGTTCAGGGGATGCAAGCCATGACCCCCCAAAGGGACCATGGAGGGAGTGGGTACAGTGTGGCTCTCCCAAGCACCTCTCAGGAGGGACACCTCGGTCCATCCCTGAGCCCCAGCCCTGCTGAATGAGGGTGGCAGCTTGTCTGCTGCCCCCAGTCAAGCCTTCCTTGTCCCAGCATCAGGAGGCAGGGGCAGCCTCCACTCCCTCCAGGGACCCTCAGCATCCTGATGAGTGATGGGGAGGGGTCCCTCCCCCCGGAAGCCCTAGCTGTTCTGCTCCTCTGGGGTCCTCAGAACCAAGTCCTTGGGGTGAGTCGAGGAGGGTGCCCATCCCCAGGCCGGGAGCAGGCACTCAGCTTGGGGAGAATGAGGCAGCTAGCGGCCAGGGGCCAGCAGCCCTAGAGCCCTCTCCCATGGCCTCCGTGCAAAGGACCTGGTGGGGGGACAGATGGCAGCTGAGGAGGTCCAGGTGCCCTGTCCACCCTGTGCTGCCCCTCTGCCTGGGCTCGGCCAGGGCAGGGACGATGGCAGCAAGAGCTAGTTTTGCTTATGCTGCTGGCTGCTACAAGGAGATATCAATCATTGATGCCCTGGGCATTCCTGGAGCAGCTGGCCACGGGGGCAGGGGGCTGGACAGGGGGGCTCTGCAGAGGAGCCGGGCCTGCCAACACGTGGCTGGCAGCCCCTGCTCCTCACCCTGGCCCCACCAGTGCCCTGCACCGCAGTACCAGTACCCAGGTACCCAGTCTTGGGAAGCTGTGGGCAAGCCTGTGACCCCTGGCCCCCAGCCAGGGCCAGGGCTGGGTGTGGCACCCGGTGCCCCTGGTTCGGTGGTCCCAGGGAGGACATGGTGCCTGTGCAAGTCAACCACCGCAGGCCCCCCACCCCGTGGGGTGGTACTTGGAGATGGTGTGGGGCCTTGTCTGTGCCAGGGATGGCTATACGTTGGGCCCTTGTCTCCATGCCTCTGGGGGGCACAGCAACTTCTGAGTCATGCCCAGCTTCTGTGGCCTTCCGCAGTGGGGCCTCTGTCCCCAGAGGGGGACATCAGGATGGGGCTGGAGCTGGGCATGATGACAGGAGCTCCTGGCAGCACAGGGCTCTGCGGCAGGCTCGCCGCCAGGCTTTGAATGGGGTGTGGGGCATCAGGGGCGGCACAGACGGGCTTCCTAGGTCCCACCCAGGCGGCTTTCTCCCTGGTCTGGCCTTGCGATCCCGGTCCAGCCTGGGGCTTCTGAGGCCCCTGCAGGCAGGAGAAAGGATGGGGAAGGAGGGGGAATCTGGCAGGAGGAGGCGAGGGCCAGTCTCCCTCTGCATCCTACAGCCCGCCGTCTGTGGGGTACCCTGCTGGGGGCCAGGTCCTCCCAGAGATGAAATGGGGCCCATGGAGGGCAAGCACAACAGATGATGCTAGCCGTCTGCCTCAGAGCAGGAGAGGGGGAGGGGCAGGCCCTGGGTTGGGGGTGCCTGCCTACCCCCGTCTTGGGGCCCAAGCCAGCACCGTCAACTCCCCAGCTTCAGAGCAAGCAAGGCTCCTGTAGGATGGTGTGAGCCAGCCCAGCCCTCACCAGAGCCAGGGCAGAAGCAGCCCAGGGCGGGCCCCTGCGCCAGCCTCCCCGGGCCCTGGCTGGCCAAGGCTCCCAGGGACCACTTAAGCGCACCGAGGCCAGCAGTGTGGCTCTGCTCCTCTCTCAGTGGCCATGTGAAACCTCTTCCTCCTGGCCTCTGCTGGGGTGGGGCAGCCCCCCCCACCCCAGGGCTCCATCTCCCCCCTCCCTAAAGCTGAGGGGAGCCACCACAGCCCCCCTGTGCTTCGCCAAAATCCCATGCCTAACGGGGCAGGGGACACAGAGCTGGGTCTGTGCCCCACGGTCTCTGATTGCGCAAGACTGCCCCTTGTTCCCAGGCCGTCACAGCCGGATGGTCAGGCTGAGGTCCCTGACAGTCCCATGCAGACGGTGGACACACCCAAGGACACAGACTACTCTCCCCACCCTCACCCCGGGTGCCCACAAGGGACTGGCTCCCAGATGGGCAGAGCAGAGCAGGTCTCCAGGAACGGAGGTGGAAGCAGGGTCTCTGGCCCCAGGTCATGCTGCCCAGCCTGAGAAAAGACACCAGGGCCGGAGAGGTGACACCCACACCCCAGTGACCCCACCTGAAGGACAGGGCTGTGCGCCGTCATGCCATGGGTTTGAGACAGGAGGCTGCCAGGGCCTCTTCCCGGCAGTGATGTGAGCGGCTGTCTGACCTGCTGCTGGAAGGCTGCCCGGCCGCAGCCCAGTTAACGGGAACTGCCGAGCATGAGTCATCCGGCGACAGGCTCACCTGGGCCCTGCTGGCCGTGTGCATCCCAGTGAGCCAGGATGATGTGCACCTGTATGTGCACGTGTGCATGTCCTCATCCTGCTGCGTGTGTCCTGGCACACAGGCCCGAGTGGGTGCGTGTGTGTGAGCGTGTGCCTGTCTCTGAGTGCACGGGGACACAGCCAAGTAGATCTGTCTGTGTCTGTGTCAAGTCTGTGTGTCTGTGTGGCCCTCCTGTTGCGGCTGGCCTGCAGGTAAAGGTGTGTGTCTCCCTTCGTCCATCCCCCACCATTCCCGGGCAGCCCCAGGAAAGGCCCTCCTTGGCAGTGGCCGTGCTCTCCTGGGTGTGTCAGGACGTGCACCTCCAAGGTGCCCTTACACCAGCCTGAGCCTCAGCTCACTTCCTACTTCCATGGAAAGGGAGCTCTCCTGGGCCTCCCCACTCCTTGCACACTCCCCCAGCCCTGCCACCCTCTGTACAACGCCCGCGCTAGCGCCCAGGGCGGCCCCCAGCCGTCCAGCTCCAGCTCTCACCGAGCCCCTCTGCCAGCTTCTGGGACATCCTGGGACTGGCCAACCCCCTTCTCCCATGGCTGCCCTGGTCTAGGCGCCCGCCTCTTACAGGGCTCCTGAATTCAGCAGTGCCCCTAGGCACACCCCCAGCTGCCTTTCCTCAGCTCCCAGTGCCCAGTCTTGCTGCCTCCTGACCCACACCCGACTGGGCCTAACTTTCAGCAGGCGAACCAGCCTTGGCTCTCTCACCCGTCCTCTGCACACGCAAGACCCGACTGCCTCTGTCCAGAACGCTGTTCCCTCTCTCCCGAGGTTCTAACTTAGACTGTCTGCCAGGAGCCTTCCAGGACCCCTCCCCACCCTCCCACCCCCACGGCTGCACCTTGCTTCCCCGCAGAGCACAGCTCCAGACCGGGAGGCCCCAGGGCAGGGTCAGATCACAATCCACAGCCTCTCTCCCCACTGCCCCTCCACCAAGGGCGCCCCGCACCCAGCTTGTGACTAAAATGTCTGTCTACGGGTTGGGAGGTGAGACTGCTGCGCTCAGGTCGAGTCCGGAGCCTCCGCACGGCCACTGGACACTCCTCCTGGGCCGGGGTCCGAAGTCAACTCCGGACCGAGAAAGGCGGGCTGGGGGCGCGGGGCGGGACCAAACTAGGGGCGGGGCGGGCCTG
>NW_017731393.1:453963-474045 GCF_001890085.2 Hipposideros armiger
CGGGGTTGGACTGGAGGAAGTAAGTGGGCGGGACCCCGGGGGCGTGGTCCGAGGGGGGGGCGTGGTCTGGTTCTGGCGGGGAACTTGCCTGGTGGAGGCGGGCTTTGGGCGGGGCCTGGTCGGTTGGAGGCGAGACCAAGAGCACGGCAACCAATAGGCTGAATGAGGCCGGCGCACCGCCTGTTCTCGTTCCGCAGTGGCGGAGCGCTGGCTGGGCGGGCCGGGGCGGGGTCCCAACGGTGGCAGGGTCGCGGGGCTAGGGCTCTGTCGGCAGACCGAGGCCGGCTGTCAGCGGCAGCGCAGGCCAGCTGAGGCTGACCGCGGCGCTCGCCCTCTCCCCCGGCCCCCGCGCGCCGGAGCCGGACCCGCACTGGACGCGACGGGCCGCCGTTGGCCCGCACCGCCCCGCCGCCGCGATGTGCGACTGCTTCCACATGGTGCTGCCCACCTGGCCTGGAGCCCCAGGCAGCGGTGCGCCTCCTCAACGCCTGCAGCCCTCTCCCCTGGGGCGGGTGGGCTCCGGGCGGGGGCGCGCGCAGGGCGGGTCTGGGGCGCGCAGTGCGGGCTGACCTGCGGCGCTGGACGGGGTGGGGGGCCTGCCCGTGGTCTCGCGCGCGTCTCTGCGCCTCGGGGGCTGCTCGGTTTTCTGCCTCCCTACTCTTGAGTCTCGCCTTTTACCTGTCCTGCCTTTCTGCCTCCCACCCCTCTTGGCCGCTCACTTTGTCTCTCCGTGTCGCTGATTCATCTCTACCACTCGGTCGCTCCCCGCCTCTTTCTCTGTCACTCACTGTCTCTGTCTGTCTTTCCCTCTCTGTCACTGTCCTCCTGCTGTAACCCTCTGGGAAGTTGTCCTGTCCCTAGAAGCGGCTGCTTGGGGAGGGCCGCATGTGTGGGTGGGGCAAGCAAACCGAGGGTCGCCAGGCCGGCCCTCTGACATGTTTTGGGGGAGAGGAGTTGAGATGTTGGCCTTGGTCCAGGACTGTCAGGCCGGTTGAGGTTGGGTCCATGGTGTGGCTACTGTATGGCTGGGTCACTGGTTAGGTGGGGGCTTTGGCAGGACTGGACCTGAGGTCTGGGGCTTGGTGAGGGGCCTGAGTGAGGTCAGAGCTCAGGCCACAGGGTCCCCAGTGCTGGTCAAGGGAAGGTGGGTGTTGCCTGTAGGGCAGTACTCCTCCCTGTGCACCTCTGGCCACAGAATGGGAACCAGGTGCTCTTTGTGTCTGGCATCTGTCTGTCTAGCACTGGGCCCGGTGCCAGGGCCTGGTCATCTCAGCATATTGGAGGGCAGGGTGGGGCAGGGCAGGGGCAGTCCTTCCAGCTCCAGGTCAGTAATGCGGCAGCCTGGCCACACCCAGGCCACCTGGCCAGCTGCCTGCAAGGGGCTGGGGCCTCGCTGCATTGGCACAGGCTGGACCCCACTCTGGGGAAAACAGATCGATGATGATAATGGCGCTACTGGTGCAGAGGGGGCATGCCCCTCCAGCCACAGCAGGAGCCACCATTGCCCCTTCTGCTGCCCATCTGTCTGGTGAGCACTGAGGCCCCCTTGCCCAGATGGGAGCCCGAGGCGCCCTGACTTTTCCTGGACAGCTAGAAGGAGAATCATGGCCAGTGTGGGTTGGTGGGCCTCCAGCACCCCCTCCCTAACTGTGCTGACTGTGCTGGTCCTGGCTGACATCACTGGGGACTCGGGATGGTGGCACATCACGGAGAGATGAGGCCCGAAGAACATGCGTTGTTGCTCTGCCTCCAGGTCCCACGCTGGCCTCTTTCTCATTCACAGGCTGCCCAGAGACCCCCCAGGCTGCAGGGTCTAGGGTCCATCTCACCCACCCTCCAGCTCGCAGAGGCCTTTGCGGGGTGCCTCTCCCCAGTTAAGGCCCTTACTCTCTGCTTGGACTCAGTGGTTCCCTGGCCTCCTCGTGTCCAGCCTACAGCACCATCTCCTCTTAGGGGACGAGCGCAGCGCCTTTCATGGGGCATTGGTAGGAGACCTGCTGGGTCAGAGCAGGAGCTGGCCCAACATATGGATTCCTGGCCCCCTTCCCATGAGGCAGGGGACATGCGTTCCTGATAAGCACCCTGAGGATTTGGTCCAGACCTCTTCCAGCCACAATTCCTTCCTAGCAGGCCAGGAGGGACCACCCACCCTCATCCTTCCAAGTCTGCCCGCCTGCGCCCGCCATGTCAGATCCTCTGAAGACCCCTCCCAGAGCCTGTCTGCACCCCTACTCCAGCCCCAGCAGGGGTGGGGGAGGTTGGGCGGGAGAGGCGCGGCCCACAGGAATCTCCTGCCCAGCTCCGCGCAGAGGCTGCCCCCTGGTGGCTGCGCAGGGAAGACACCCCAAACAGGCATCCGCCCAGCCTTACTGCACCTGGCCCGCTGGAGCACCCCTCCTCCATTCACCCCAAACGGCCCTCCCAGGTGTCCCTTCCTTGTTCCTGTGTGGGAAAGGAGCTCCACCTGGGTGCACCGCCCCCATGCAGGGCACCAACCGCTTCATCCCATGATGGGCCCCAGCTGTCACACCCCTTCCTATCCCAGGGGCTGCTGGTTCCTTCCAGAGGCAGAGCAGGGTACTGGGCAGCTAGCCTCCTGACTCCTGCCGGCCTGAGCCCCTGCCTTACACCTGCAACCTCTGGCTTGGCCTGAGACCACCCCATCCCCATTTTGAGCAGTCTTCGCTAGGGGGGTTGCCTGCCACCCATCCATCTGTGTGTTCCAAGGGCCCTGGGACTTGGGAGATCATGCATCGCGAAGTAGGGGTTCACCATTATTCATTCAGCAAAGATGAGTCAGGCGTGGCTTCCACCATCAGTGCAGCCTCGGGTACATGGAGGAGTCAGGAAGGGCTGCCTGGAGGGGACAGCAGCACATACAAGAGGTCTGGAGAGGGTGGCAGCTGGCAAGCGGGCCAGCTGCCACGAGGGTTAACAGGGTGTGTCTGGGGGGGGGTTAAGGGTGGAGAGGGGCAGGGACAAGGCTATTAGGAGGGAGAGCTGTGTTTTGAGGGCACCAGGGAGCGCCAACGGGTTTTAGAGAAGTTCCTGTGGGAAGAGAGGAGGCTGAATGAGAAGATGGGGGGCTGGGGGCTGAGAATGGGGAGGTCGGGCAAGCCCAGAGGGGCTGGATGTGGACACAGCGAGAACGGGAGGCGCGCCCTGACCCCGTCCCCAGGGGCAGCTGCCCATCTTGGCCACGAGTCTGGTCAGAGCCCTCAGGGGCCTCTCTGCCAGGCCCCATCTGCCCCTGGCTCGACCTCCAGGTTTCCTTGTTTTTCTTTTTTTGGAAGCCACAGGCGTTGGGAGCCAAAGGTCCACCTCACTGGGATGAATATTTAATAGTCAGAAGCACTTTCTAAAATGGAAAAATGGAGCAGAGCCCAGGAGGCCTGAGGGGCTGGGATGGGGCGGGAGGTGGGGATCCCTGTGCCTGCGCCCCTCCCCCCACCACTGGCCACTGGTTCCTGCCCTGCAGGGAGCAGGGAGACCCTACTAACCCAGTGTGCGTATGTGAGGGGTCGCCTTGGGCCCCTCTCCAGAGAGCTTTCTGGAAGGGACTCAGGCAGGCACGTCCCACCCATGCATGATGACGGAACTGTGGGCAGAGCTGCTGACTTCCCAGCAGCGAGTAGAGGCAGACTGGCAGCCTCCTGGGCCAGGCAGGAGTCCTGGGAAGGGTCCTCAAGCCACACTTCTGCCTGGACACGCGCCAGGTGTGGGTGTCCACTGCTGAGAGGACAGCTGAGTCTCAGAAAGGAGTGGGCCTGGGACAGGGACCTGATGGGGTTCTCATCTGGGCATAGTGGGTTGCACCAGCTGGCTGAGGCCCACTGACAGCTGGAGGGGCTGCCCCCTCAGCCAGGTCATGGCCCCTGTGGGGCTCACCCTAGCTGGCCGCTTGCCCGAGCATGGGCTCTGGGAGCTCTGCCCTTCCTACTTTCCGAGCCCCTGACGGCCTTGCTTTCCACAGCCGCCAGTCTGGCTGGACCCTCGTGGGTAGGGGGGATGGCCTCCCAGGGCACCTGGCTGTGACCCCCGAGGGTGGGGGGAGGATGGCTTTCTGGGGCACCTAGCTGTGGGACCCCCAAGGGCAGCCCCCTCCCAGTCAGGCCTTGCTCCTGGGTGGTGCCACACCCGAGGGCTCCTCGTGACACATCCCTTGAGAATGCCATGCTCAGGCCTGGCCCCCTTGCCAGCTGATTCACTATCAGCTGCCCCTGGTCCTGCCCTGCCCCTGCCAGCAGCCAAGTTCCCATGGTGACACCAAGCAGGAGCATGGGGTCCAGGCGGCTTTGAGCTACAACTGCCTGGGCAGAGGGTACTGCAGGCACGTGCTAGACAGCCTGGATCTCAGGACCCCTGGTGCCACAGCTCAGCACATGCCCTGTGACTGCCCCTTTGGCTGGTCCAGCACTTGCCACCCACTGGGCCTGGCCACATGGAGCCAGGGGTCAGGCAGGTGGGGTCCCTGGGAGCCCAGGCGAGTGGGCAGAGCCTTTCTCAGAGCGGTTCCTTGTGCAGGACTGGAACCAGCGCAGGGCAAGGTGGGAAAGGCCGCCCCCTGGCACTGGCCCCTGCAGCGTGCCAGTGGTCCTGACCGAGCCCAGCGCTCCCGGCCAGTCTGCTTGTGCACCTCCTGCCACTACCCAGCTCCCGGCAGCCCAGGCGCCACAGATGCACCAGCCCAGGGCTGGTGGAGAGAGTCCAGGGTCCGAGCTGGGAGGATGTTTCAGGCAGAACAAGCGACATGTGCTTGCGCCTGCATTCGGGCGAGGGCCTGTGGGGCGTGCAGAGCACAGTGTGGGGGGTGGCATGGCTGGAAGAGCGGCCCCCTAGCTGCGTGAGGTGGGGGCCCCAGCAAGGCCATCCTTGTGGTGCTGGCCAGCAGGCACAGGGGCAGTGGGGTTCAGGGATGGGGGCGTGGCTTCACTGGTTTGGGCGCCCAGGCTCAGGAGAGAGGGAGGTGTGGCACGCTCTGTGCCAGCATCTTGCCCCTCCTTCTAGCCAGGCTCAGTCTCTAGGGCCTGCTGAGTCAGCCAGCCAGGCCCTGCCCTGGGGGGAGGTGGGGGTGGGGGGCGGTGACAGCCTGGTGTGTCAGGCAGTAAACAAAGAGTTCCCAGGTGAGCTGTCACTGGCCAGCTTTCCTGTCTCACTGGGAATAGAGTTGTTTGTGACCGTTAGGTTTTTAGGGTTAGGGGAGGACAGAAGGGGTCTGGGTGCCATCCCTCCTTCCCGGACTCCTGGGACATCCCAGGGCCTCATCCTGTCTGCTCACCAGCGCCCCCTGCCCTGGGGCTGGCTGGAGCTTTCTACCTGGGAACCCTCTGAGTGGCCAGGGACCCTTCCCTTGCTCCCACCCCACCGCCGGCTATTCCTCACTTCTTGTGTCCAGGTAGGGGCCCAGCTCCCAGCAGCTCCTTTCAGTGTCTGCTGACCTCAGCTGCCCCAGGAACCCCCAGCTCTGCAGCTGCCATCGCTGACCCAGGCCTGCTGTGGTGGGCAGGGGTGTGGGTGCGGACCATTCCCATCACTGCCCCCCTGGGGCTGGGCCTGACCCCTCACTGCCTTCAAATCCCAGGCTGGGTCCCTCGGCTGTGCCAGCCTGCTCAGACCTGCTTGTGGGGTGCAGGTGTTTACAGCCAGCCGGGCCCCACCCTACAGGGCCGTGGGGTGCAGGGCGGAGCGGCCCTGGGACCCAGCAGATCTGCAGATAGCACAGCCTGTGCAGTCCTGCTGGGGCCTGCTGGGCTTAGAGCTCGGAGGGTTTTAGGAGCCAGAATCGAACCTCTCCCCTCCCGCTCCGCGCCTGGGGGGCGCTGAGTCTGGGAGCTGGCAAGGTAGGTGACAGGAGGTGGCAGGCCAGGCGGTAGGATCTCTGGGGAGTGGGGGACTTGGAGGTGTGTTCTTTTGCCACCACTTATGTGCAAGCGACTTGGGGGTGAGGGTTGAAAATGCTGGTTCCCGGCCCCACCACAGCCAGTACGTTGGACATCCTGGGACTTTGTGCTGTGGGGGCTGCTGAGTTTTGGCTGGGAGGTATGGCCCAGGTCATGCCGCCCTCGAGGGGCACAGGGAGGTGGCCAGTGGCCGAGGCCACTTCCCCCAAGGTCACATGCCCTGCTCTGGCCTTGGTGGCCCTGGCTGTGGAATGGGCTGGCTGTGCCCTGGACAGAGGTGTCAGCAGAGCCTGAGGGGCCCTGTTCCCCTGAGGTCCCCCACAAAGCAGGGATCTGTGCCCACCTGAGGTCCCTCTCGGAGGGGCACCCACAGAGAAATTGAGGCAGAGGGCCTGTGCACAGCCTGCCTGGAGGGTCCTGTCTGATATCTGAGTCTGTCTACCTGTCTGTCCACACAGCAGGACCGGGCTGGACTGGACTGGACCAGACTGGGCTGGGCCAGGCGGGTGGTGGTGACTCAGACATCCCCGTGCTGGGCAGCGTTTCCTCCCCAAGTCAGCTGCTCAGGCTGGGGGGGGGTTACTCTGGGGAAGGGGTGGGGTCCCAGCTCAGGCCAGTAAGGGGAGGCCCACTCTCTCTGGTGGGGCTCTGGGCCAGCCTGGGAGGAGGCCTGAGGGCGGGGCCTCAGAGGGAGGGACGCGGTGAGGCAGCTGCGGAGCCGGGAGCCTGGGCCCTCACTTCTGGGCAAGCGGGCAGGACGTCGGCCCCGGTAAGCGGCTGCAGCTGTCCTCTGTACCCACCCTGCACCCCGGCCCCCAGCCCCCTTCCCAGGTTTAGTCCTGGGCACCTGCCACCTCACCACCCAGCAGGTTTGTGGGGGCTGGGAGGGGGGCTTAGGGCGGGGCACACAGCTGGCTGGGCATCTCCCTGCCCCTCTGCCCTGCCCCAGCCCAGCCTCCAGCTCATGTTGGAGGGGCAGGCTTGTCAGTTCAGCAGCACCATCTTAGTCCCAGGACAGGCAGGTCCCCAAGGTTGGACCAGGTGGCCTGGAGGGGGGGGGGTCCTCAGATGATAGTCTCTGTCCTAGTTGGTGCGCCGGGGACCCTTGGGAATTGTGGGGGGCAGTTCAAACAGGGCTGCGTACCTGCAGGTGCCAGGTGGGCTGTGGGGCCTGAGGTGGTTGGCCACCCCATCAGGGGCAGCACTGTGCTGGGGGTTGGGGTGCTAACATTTCCGCCAGAGATAAACAGGCTCGGGCCACTGTTTCCCTCTGGGGTGGACAGGACTGTGGGGCGGCTCCTTTCAACTGCCAGGCCCCTTGGAGTTGGTGGACTGGCATGCCTGCCCTGTGCCCCAGCTTCTCCAGGGACTGAAGGAGGTATGCTGGGCTCACCTGCGCCCCTCCCAGCACCTGCGCCCGCAGGCTGGGCAGGACTTGCCCCTTTCCCGGAGGGCTGCCTGTTCCTTCCCTTCCCCACATCTGCTCCCTGCACAAGCACTCATGCGCCATTGTGTGCCGGGCTCTGAGCGCTTGGTGAGCAAGGTGTTCTGGGGACCGGGAACCAGGCAGTGGCCAGGAGCGAGGGCGGGATGGTCAGGTGGATCTGTGAGCTGGTGGAGGAGACAGCATGTGCAGAGGCGGCGGCGGCGGCGGCGGTGGACGGGTGGCAGGCAGGGAGCCTGGGCGTGGGGCTGCGAAGCGGTGGTGCTGGGCCCGGCTTGGAGGAGCTCCTCCGAAACCAGACTGACCGACTGACCGACGGCACCAGGGAGCTTTGGAGGGGTGCTGCGGGAGACGGGGCCCCCAAAGCCTCCCGGTTGCAGCTGGGGCGGCCGTGGGAGTGCCTGCTGGGTGGGTGAGTAGCCCTGGGCTCCAGGCTTAGGCGACCAAGGCTGGTTCCTGCCCTCCTGGAGTCTAGGAGGCACAGCAGAGCCTGGCTAGCCTCCCCGTGACAAAGGCATCTTGAGAAACGTCCGGGAGGGGTGGGCAGGCCCTCAGGCGCTGCCTGCTGTTGCTTCTGAAAGTCTGAAGGTCTCATGACGAGTCAGCCCAGCCTGGCACTTTCCTTATGAAGTTCCAGGATGGGGTGACTCCCGAGCATCCCCGTGTGCCCATGTGGGCGCTGGGCATTAAGCCCGGGGGCTCCACTCCCACCGCTGCCTGGCCGACTGCGCACTGGTGCTTGAGGGGACGTCCCAGGCCCAGACACACCCTTTGCACATACATGCACACGTACGCCGAGGGTGGACCTCTCTGGCCACCATCTAGGGCCCCCCTTTGCAGCTCTCCTCCTTGCCAGTCTCACGTTCCCCAGTCCCACCATTGCCCTGGTGACATGCAAACTTGTCCCCTATGCTTGGCCCCACTTGGGCCCCAGAGGTAGCCAGTTTGGATGCAAACTTGGGTTTTGTTTAAGCAAAATTGCCTCATGGGTGGCCCTACTCTGGGCCCCCCAAGAACTCCCACTTGGCTGGTGCTGCTGGGAGGGTCCCCAACTTCATCCAAGCCCTGCGGGCAAGTCATCCTGGGCATCGCCCCCTTTCTGCATCCCCTCCACCTGGTCCCCCAGCAGGCCTTGGACTGGCTCTTGGCCGTGCCCCCTCTCCAGACTCTGCCTGGATGCCCCGCCCCAGAGGACTGCTGTCCCTGGCCGGTAGCTTTCCTGCCCGCCACCCCCAGTCTCCCAGGCCCTTCTCCCCCTAGCGTTTAAGGCCTGACCAGGTGGTGTCTGAGGCTGAGGAAGGGTTGGGGTGGGGCTGGATGGACATGCAGCGCAGCCAGAGGGCTGGGCCTCGGCTGGGCCCTGAGTCAGGAGGAGCGGGCGCAGGGCGTTTGGGAAGGCACCGGGTGCCAGCAGCCAGACCTGCTGGGCCTGGCTCAGTGTCACCTCCACATCCTCCTCTGTAAAGTGGGGCTTGGTGGCTTTATTATTATTAGCTATTATCTGAGGTGGCTGCTGGGGCAGGGCTGCGTACAGAGCCTGTCTGTGGGGCCACTGGTGGGGCGGGGGTGGGGTGAGAGGAGTGCTGGGCCAGCTCAAGCAGGCTGACGGGACACCTCCCCTGCACTAGGGGCTGAGGAGTTGCCCCCTCAGGACATGGGGACTGGCAGCACGGTGCTCTGGGGGGTCCTGGGGTCCCTCCGCAGGGCACAGGTTGGAGGCTGGCAGAGCTGTCAGCAGCCTTGCCCACGGCAGGCAGGATTTCCTCTTTCCTGTTTGTGCATCCCTGGACCAGGCCAGGCTTGTACCTTAAGGGGCACAGAGGGACCCAAAGCTTGAAACTGCAGCTGCCAACTTCCCAGCAGCGTGGCTCCCCGAGCCCACTCTTTTATCCCCACGAGCGGAGGGCCCTGCATGGGACCGGCTGCAGAGGGGCTGGCCGGGCCTCCCCACCACAGGTTCCCAGCCAGGGCCTGCCCTGGCCGCCCAGCTGTCAGCACCATCCTCACAGGCCCTTGATGCCCAGAAGACTCCCCCGAGCATATCTGAGGGTGCAGCTGCTCAGGGACTAGGGTTGCTGCCCGACTCTGGGGGTCTTCCACCGTGGTGCCCCCAGCACACTGTGCCCTGCTCATTGGCCTGGTGCAGCCCCTGTCTGGGTCCCAGAGCCTTTCCCTGTTCGACGCTGCCCCTCGAGGACACGCCTGCATGCCTGCCTGCCCAAGAGGGCGGTCACTGGCCCTTGTTTTGTCTGACTCAGAGACAAGGCTGCGGAGGCTGGAGGGGGTGGGGCCTGGGTTTCTGGTTGGACCAGGAGCTTCCAGACCGCCCCCACCCCCTAGCCCCAGGCAGGCAGGGACCCTCCACTACCCCAGCCAATGAGGGGCAGGCAGGGTGGGGCATGTCCAGTCCTCGCCCCACCCCTGCTCACCCTGCCAACTTGGGCAAGGGGCTTACCCTCTCGCAGCCTCAGTTTCCTCATCGCTTACCCATTGCTTTGGGGATTGGAGGTGAGGATCTGGGCAGAACAGGAAGGGAAACTGAGGCCAGAGAGAGTGGGGCCAGCTGGTGGCTTTGGCACAGGAGGCAGGATCCGTGGGGAATGGGCTCCAGTCCCCACCAGTCCCTCCTGCAAGGCGGGAATCAGGGTTAGGGGTCGGGGACTCACGCCCCGCTCCCCTGCGCAGCCCCTCATTCTTCTGGGTGGGCAGAGTGGCCCTCCGACATCCACGGGGCAATCAAGGCTCTGAGGGGGGACAGGCCTGCTGAGGGTCACACAACAAATTGGCCAGACAGTAGCAGCCCAACTGCACTCCTCCAGGACTGGCCTTCCTGCGTCAGCTGCACGGGGACAGGGACATGCCCAGGCCTTGTGCAGAATGTCCACCCGCCAGGTCACCAGCAGTGCATATTCCAGAGCTGGTGTGAGATCTGTGCAGTTTCTGGGAATCTTAGTACAATTCGGGGGCAGGTGGGGCTGGAACGCATGTGTGTGTGTGTGTGTGGGGGGGTGTGTGTGTAAATAAGTGCTTGATTGTTGAGTCACCGCAGAACTATTTCAATTGTCTGTTTCTCCCCTGCAGGGGTGGCAGGGCGTTTCTCTAGGAATATATCCAATTCGTCTAAATTTTCAGATTTATTGGCGTAAAGTTTATAACTTCCTTATTTCAATTTTATGTAGAATTAAAAATGTTTCTCTTCAAAAAGGATACAAATTCCTAAGTGTGGAGTTTGTGGCGTTTTCCCAAGGTGGGCACCCTCGTGTAACCAGCCCCAGGCTCAGGAAGCAGGCCCTGCTCTCCAGCCCTGCCCTCTCCCCAGAGGACTCCAGACTAGCAAGCAGGGTCGTGCGGGACTGTGAGCTGCACGCAGAGTGGTTGTCGGAGCTCCTGCATGGCCAGCCGCTTTATCTCAAGGTCGTGTTCGTGGACTTGAACACATTGCACACGGAGGCGGTTCATTCGTCTGCCTCGCGTGTCCGTTCCACGGGACAAAGCACCCCCGTCCCAATGTTTTTCGTTCTGTTGATGGACACTGGAGCTTTCTGGTTTCTGGGCACTGCAATAGTGCCCAGTGGGCGTTTGTGTGCCCACCTTTGGGTGCGTGTACGCCTGCATTTGTGCAGGGCGTGCACTTGGGTGTGGACCTGCCGGGCCACAGGGTAGGCTCTGCCAGGCGTGGGTAGATACTGCCAGGCTGTTTTCCAGAGTGACGGTGCCAGTTCGGCTCAGCTGGCAGCACCGCGTGCGGACGCCCTTCCTGTGGGAGTGGAGTGGTTCCTGCTGTGGTGTCATTGGCGTTGACCTGATGACTAAGGGTGCTGATTGCCTCTTCAGGTGCCAACCGGCCCGCTGGATGTCTTCCTGTGTGAATCGCCTTCCCAGGGTTTTCCTGCCCAGTCGCCCGGTGGCGGGTTGTCCGTCTTTCCCTTTGCTGTGCAGGAATTCTTGGTGCCCTCAGGTTAGGAGTCCCTTTTCTGGTCAGTGGATTGCAAGTCTGCCGAGTCCAGGGCTCAACTTCACTCCCTCAGTGGAGTCGCTTCACAGACAGAAACTCTTCATTTAACAGCGAACAGCACTTTATCAGCCGTTTCTTTTCAGGCTAGAGTTTGTGTCCTGGTTAAGAATTGTTTCCTACTCCCAGACTCATTTCCATTTATCTTCTGGAAGCTTGGTTGTTAAACCATCATGTTGGCTCTACAATCCACATGAAATTAATACTCTCTGTGGCTGACATAAGAGGCGAGATTAACCCTTCTCCGTATGGACATCCAGTGGGCGCAGCAGCAGCTATGCAGAGACCTTCCACCTGCCATAGCTTGGTGTCTGGATGAATCTGCTTCTGGGCCTTTGTTCTGTTCCATTGGTTTTAGTTTGCATTTCCTGATGACTAGCGATGTTGACTGTCTTTTCTTGTGCTTATTGGTACATCTTTTGAGACGCTTCTGTCCGAATTTTTACCCATTTTTAATTGAGCTTTTTGTCTTTTGCTATCCAGTGGTAGGAGTTGTTCTGGGTGCAAGTTCTTTGTCAGATGATGTGTTACCCTATGAATGTCTTTTAAGACCAGGAGTGTTTAATTAAGATGAAATATAATTTATCCAACTTTCTGTTATGTATTCTGCCCAAGAAAACTTTGCCTCCCCCAAGGTGGCAAAGAACGTCTATGTTTTTCTTCTCATTTTCTAGTTTTAGGTTTCACATTTAGCTCTGTGATTCATTTTGAGTTAATTTTTATGTGTGATGTGAGGTAAGGGTCCAGGTTTTTTTTCCCCCCCACAAATAAATATCCAGTTATCCCAGCACCCTTGTGGAAAATCTATTATTTGCCTATTGAAATAACTTGGCTGCTTTGTCAAAAATCAGTTGACCACACAAAGTGTGGGACTCCTGTGGATGTTATGCCGTCCCACTCATCTTTTTGTTTATAATATACTGTCTTGATTCCACTGGGGGTCAGAGAAAATACACAGAATGATTTAAATTATTTTAAATTTGTTGAGGCATTTTCCATGTCCCAGCATGTAGTCTATCCTGGTGGAGGTCCCGTGTGCACTTAATGTGTATTCTGCCGTTGTCAGGTAGAGGGACCTCTAAGGATCTCATTGGCTGATGGCGGGGTGGGGGAGTGAGTTGTGCTCAGCTGTTCTATTTTGGGAAGCTGCCGATTACTGAGAGGGCTCATAAATCTTCTGCTGGAATTGTGGATTTGTCTACTGGTCCTTTCAGCGTCACCAGCATCCACTTCAGTGTCTCTAAACTTTATTAGCAGGTGTGCATACACTTAGGTTTATGTTGGAGGAGGTCATCGGGAGGACATGACTGCTGAATGACCCTCGAGCTGGACCCGGGCACTCAGGCTCCTCACCACCTCCCTCGTCCTTGGAATATCGGCCCTCCCCGCTGCCCACCGTGGGAGCCATTTTCAAGGCCAGCCTGGAGCAAGCAGTGTGCTGATGAGACTCCCTGGCAGGATCTGGGACTGAGCTCAGTGAAAGCCTCTGCGCAAACTTTAAGATTCGGGTGGACGGCGGGGAGAGGGACTGGTCTTGGGTTGCACAAGACCTGCCTCCTCTGTAAGTTCCCTTGCTAATTAAACCTGCCACCTACAGGTCTGGAATGACCCGCTGTCTCTCCTGCGCTCCCTGTAATGGAGGCCTGTCTCGTTTATACCTGGGATGCTCCCTAGGTTGCAAACTAACAGCTTATTATGTTTCTTTTGATGAATTATTCCCTATTTATCATTATGAAATATTATGATTAGTTTTTGCATGCTATATGTTTTTCTTTGCTTCCACTTTTAAACCAAATATATTTATAGTCCGTTTCTTGTGCTAGCATATAGCTAGGTCTTGCATTTTTATCTCATCTGACAATCTCTACCTTTTGAACGGCATTTTGAATGTAATTGTCCATATATGGTTGGCGTAGATCCTACCATCCTGCTAGTTGCTTTCCATTTTATCCCATCTAGTCTTTGCTCCTCCTTCCCTCTTTCTTTACTTTGCTTTAGGATTAATTAAATATATTTGCATATGTAATCACTTAATAGTATAATTATATATACATTACATATATTTATATATAATGTGTTTTTATTCCATTTTATTTCCACTATCGGCTTATTAGCTATGCATCTTTATTTTAAATGGCTGCTTTACAGTTTATACTATGTGGTGTTTCCTCATGACAGGACACCTTCAGACAACACTACCTTACTTCTTGTATTGGGTCGTCGGGAAAGTCATGACGTGTTTTTCTATGTTTTCCAATGCAAACATGCGTCACAACTTTCCTGACGACCGAATATAATGTAAGAGCGTCACAGCAATAACTTCCCTCCGTCACCCCCAACCCCATTCTTCATACTGTAGTTGTCACATGCTTTACTTCTACATATGTGAAATTCTGCACTTATTGTTTTTGTTTTATGCAGTTACTTACTTGTTTCTTTTAAGCTCTATTGGAGTATAATTTACATACCATAACCCCACCCACTGTAAATGTACAATTTGAACGTTTTCAGTAACTCTACAGAGCGGCACAGCCATCGCCACAGTCCAGTCCCAGGACATTTCCACCCGCCTCGCACTCCCGAGCCTGTTCATGGTCAGCCCACTCCCACTCCCCACCCCAGGCAATGTTTCCTCAACTCTGACTCTGTCGTCCAGCACTTCTCATTCTCCTCCCCTCCATCTGGCTATTACTGTCACATGCATACTGCATTTCTGTATGTTACAATCCCAACAATAGGGCATGAGAATTCTTGCTTTATGCGGAGACCTGATAGATTCTGGCCTGTGTGCTAAGCCCAGCCGGCTGCTGGTTTTGTGGGTAAGGTTGTGCTGGAACCTTGCTCATTTGCATGCTGTCTACAGCCACCCCTGAGTCACAGCCCTGGGGTTGCAATGGACAGATAGCATGTGTCTACAGGGCTAAAACGCTTGCTGGCCGGCCTTTGACAAGACAAGCCTACAAACCCCTCTGCTTTATAAAACTCATGTCTTGGGGCGGCTGGTTAGCTCAGGTGGTTAGAGCACAACACCAAGGTTGCGGGTTCGATTCCCACATGGGCCGTGCAGCTGCGCCCTCCACAACTAGACTGAAGACAACTACTTGACTTGGAGCTGATGGGTCCTGGAAAAAGCACACTATTCCCCAATAAAATTTCTAAACAAAAAACCCTCGTGTCTCTTAAGGAATTTAAGAGACGGAATGAGGAAAAAGAGATGTCTCTAGCATGTTTTATATTTGCCCACATAGTTACCATTTTCTCCATTCTCCCTTTCCCCCCTGTGGATTGGAGTTACTATCTGGCGCCAGTTCCTTTTCTTTAGCATTTCTTGTGAGGCAGATCAGCTAGCAGTGGATTCCCCAAGTTTCTTTATTTGCAGATGTCTTTATTTTGCCTTTATTTTCAAAAGATAGTTTGCTAGATAGAGGACTCTTGGCTCACAACGTTTTTCTTTCAATGATTTGAATATGTTATTCTACTTTCTTCTAGCTTCTGTTGTTGGATGTTAATTGTATTGTTGTGTCCTTAAATGTGGTGGGTTGTTTTTCTCTTGTTGCTTTCAATGTTTTTCTAAATCTCTCAGTCATTTTGACTGTGATGTGTGTAGGTCCGGATCTCTTTGTGTTTGTCCTGTTTGGGATTTGTTGAGCTTCTTGGATCTGTAGGTTGTTTTCAGCCATTATTTCTTCAACATTTTTCTGCCTCCTTCTCTCCTTCCCTCCTGAGATGCTGACCACGCACAGGC
Organism: Hipposideros armiger; assembly: GCF_001890085.2. Lineage (NCBI taxonomy): Eukaryota > Metazoa > Chordata > Mammalia > Chiroptera > Hipposideridae > Hipposideros > Hipposideros armiger. The sequence continues at coordinate 469,065 of NW_017731393.1, forward strand.
ATTGCTGTTCTTAATGTTGGCCCACAGATCTCCAAGGCTCTTTTGCTTTCTTTCAGTCTTTTTCCCTCTGTTCTTCAAGTAGGTTAATTTCTATTAATCTACAAGTTTTAAAATTCTTTCTTCTGGCACCTCAGTTCCACTGTTGAATCCCTGCAGTAAATTTTCACCTCCAGAATCACCATTGGTATTTTTTATAATTTCTATTTCTTTACGACAGTTTCCCATTGATGCATTATATTTTCTGTTAATTCTTTCAACATGGTTTCCTTTAGTTTTTTTGAACAAGTTTATAATAGTTGCTCTGAGGTCTGTGCTAAATGCAGCCTCTGTGGACATTCAGACAACCTCCATCCGCTGCATGGCTCCTCGGCTCGGAGTGCATTCTCCTGCTTCTGTGCCAATCACGGCATTTTTGCTGCGTGCTGGATATTCTATGTTATACATTGTAGCAACTTGGGTTCTGATTCCTCTCAGGGTTCAGATTATTGCTTTGTTGGTATGTTTGTTTAGTGACTTTCTTGGACTAAATCTGTAGAATCTGTCACTTTGTCTGGGCTCCCCCCTTCCTGGCTCACTGCCCCCTGACCTGATGTCACAGCCTCCACAGCCCAGTGGCTGTGGCTCCTCCCCTCATGCCTGCATGTGCGCTCAGACCCAGCATTCAGAACGGGGTGACACCATCTCCATGGTGCACATGCTATTCTGGTTCCCCACCCCCAGGCCCCACCCCTGGTCCACCTGCCTGCACGGCCCTGCTGACTCAGCCTTTCTCTCAGCAGTGTCCGGCCGGCAGCTGCAGCCTGAGGAACCAGATGCAGAAACCGAGGAGCACCACTCTGTGAGTGAGGACTATGGGGGCGTGTGCCCCCCGCATGCCTCCCCCAGCCTCTCCTGGGCCTGGGCAGAGCCCAAGTGGCTGAGGGTAACCTGATTCTCTCCTCCTGCAAGGTGACCGAAGGGCCCGTGGATGAGATCATTCGGCCACGGCCGCAGGGGTCTTCACCCGTTTACGAGTGCGTGACTGAGGGTGCCAGCTTTGGACTCCCAGTAAGCTTGCTGGACAGAGACCCACAGGCTGAGGGAAGACCTGGGTGTGGGGCCACAGGCAGCCATGTCTCCTCCTGCATCGCCCTGTGTGGGCAACTCACATGCATGTCTGTGCGGCCATGCCCCCTGCCCTGTTGCCCACTTGGCCGTCCTCTCTGACCCCTCTGCCCCCTCCTGGGATCCCTCCCTTCAGCTGGCAAAGACACAACCAAGATGGCGCGTGTGTGTGCGTGTGGGGACAGGCCTCATGCTCCTTGTGCGGTGGGACACAGGAGGGGGGTGTGTGCATGTCGTCACTAGAGAGGAGGTGCAGACAGGGTCCCCAGCAGCTCAGAAGCTGGGCTCCCTCTGTACAGAGCTGTGCTCTAGGAGTTCTCAGCCTTTGAGCTGAAGTCCCCTGGCCTCCCCAAGACCCTCCCATCCTCTGGGCTGGGACAGGTGGGTAACCCCTAATGTCTGTGGCTGTAGGAAGACACACCAGGCAGGCAAGGCTCCTCAGGGAGACGGAGATCCTGGTGGAAGCGTGATTCAGGGGACTCACAGACATTTTCCAGGATGAGTCATCCAGAGGTGGGTATGGCGGGAACTGAGGGCCAGGGAGGTGGCTCCCTTCACCAGGGCCCCAGCCAGGGGGTGGGGGCCAGAGCAAGGAGGAGAGGAACAGGGAGGCTGGCAGCGTGCCCCTGTGCCCTGTGGAATGGCATGCCATCCTCCTTGTCAAACCTGGGGGTGGCAGAAGCTCTAGGTGGCCCAGGCTTCTGCCAAGACCTCTAAATGCCCATGGCGAAGACTCCTGGCCAGGGGGCTGGACCCCTTTACAAGGCTTCAGCCAGGGGACCTGGGCACACAGGCCTCAGTGTTCTCAGCTATGCATGGGTAAGGCTGCTGCCTGCGGTGTACACAGGCCACAGAAGGTGCTAGCAAGGCAGGCACTGCCTCCTGAGGCAGCCTGTCCTGACAATGGTGCTCCCTGCAGTTCTAAGGCTCTGCCACTCCTCAAGGCCCCTGTCGTGTCTGAGGTCAGGCTGGCTGCACTGTTTTCCCTTCGCATTTATGACCTTCCATGGTTTGAGCAATAGCTGCCTAGTTTGCAATCGAGCTTGGAGCACGTCAAGAATGAACAAGGAGCAATGGAAGAAGGCTCTGGCTGCCGGAAGAAAAGAAGCGTCTTCCCTTGGCGTGCCAAGTCTTGCTGTGCACAGCCTTCCTCTGAGTCCTGGCAGGTGGGGGAGGGGACGAGAGGAGGCCACTCCCACCAGAGGTGGCTGCAGCTGCCTTCTTGAAAAGCTTGGACACAGCAACCCAGGCCCACCTGGCTGGGGGCCCTACCCTTGCCTGCTGTCGCCTGGATGATGGGCAGGGCTCTGGGGTTTTTGTCCCCAGGGGAGGTGGCCCCCCAGAACTGATGCCCATGGTGGGACAGGTATGCTCACCACTGACCTGATGTGCTTCTGCTCGTCCATGCAGGAGGCGACAGACGTGACGCTGAAGACTGAGGTGGAGGCTGGAGTCAGTGGCTACAGTGTCACAGGTGGTGGGGACCAGGGGATCTTCGTGAAGCACGTGCTGAAGGACTCCTCAGCTGCCAAGCTCTTCAGCCTGAGAGAAGGTGCCATGGCCACCCCGTTCCGGAGTCCCCATCAGGATGGGAGGGACCAGGAGGGGGCCAGGCCACACCTGGAGCTCAGGATGACCACCCGCCATGTGGGTTTTCCCACCTGTGAAACGGGTGGGCTCCTTCCCAACCAGGGATGAGTGGAAGGAAGGGCTGGGCCGTGCAGCAGTGTCCTTCTCTTTCACGCACCCGGGCAGAGCTCTCCATCCCAACAACCGTGAGATGGTGGGAACTAAGCCCCGCTCTGTCCTTGTCCAGGAGATCAGCTGCTGAGCGCAACCGTATTCTTCGACGACATTAAATATGAAGATGCTCTGAAAATTCTTCAGTACTCAGAGCCGTACAAAGTTCAATTCAAAGTCAGACGGAAAGTTCCTGCTAGAGGGGCTGTGGAGCGGGCTGCCAGTGGAGCTCAGCGTGCCCCAAAGACGACGAAGCAGCAGGTGAGGCAGCCGGCTGGGGCCGAGGCTGGCATGGCCCCACCCTCCCCCTTTGTCCCCTGAACCCAGGATCACAGGATTTCTGTACTGGCACCAACAAGGTCACTGTCCCCATGTTTTAGGGAAAGGACGTCACTGACGGGGGCACAGACACACCCACGAAGATGATGGAAGGTGATGGGGACCAAGAGAGACTCATTGCCAAGCCCAGGGATGGCAGAGCCAGGCGGCCCCAGAAGGACAGGCTTTCCTGGCCCAAATTTCAATCCATAAAGAACAAGCGTGGGCGAGGACCCCGGAGATCACACAGCTCCTCGGAGGCCTACGAGCAGGGGAAGGCACCTGCCGTGGGCCCCACGAGCTCAGACACAGAAGCCGAGATCCCAGCAGATGAGCAGGAACAGGAGGCAGGCACAGGCAGCCGACACAGGAGCAGGTTTCTGAACCTGAAGTTCAAGGTGGGATCAGGGAAGGGCCCATCGCTGGCGGGGCAGCCAGGCACAGGGTCCAAAAGTGGGGCTGTGCATCCCGGGGTCCTGGAGGAGGCGGGGTCCTGGGATGACAACCAGGAGGGCGCCTGGGCTGGCACACGCATCACAAAAGATGACAGGACAGCAGAAGCCCAACAGAGGACACCTGCTCTGAGGGTACAGTGGCCCACAGAACCTGCCCTGTCCTGCGAAGGAGCCTTGGGGGGTGAGGCTGACATGGCACACAGACCCCAAAGGGAGACAATGGGGGGGAAAGTCCAGGAGGAGACTGTACCCCAAGGGGACCCAAGGGCAGGACCAGACCCAGGACAGAGCAGAGGCAGACCAAGGGAGGGAATGCAAAGGCTAGAAATGGGGACTGCCACATTGCCTCTGCAAGACACGGCAGGTGAAGGTCACAAACAGGGCCGCCATGCAGACTTCCAGATTCGAATACTCAACTTAAAGACACCCAAATTTGGATTTTCCAAAGAACACATGCTGGAGACAGAAGGAGACGTGGCAGTGCTCGAGCTGGGGATGAATGAGGAGAAGTCAGCAACCCAAGCCGTGAAAAAGGGGGACGAGACCACAGAAACAAAGAGGGACAGAGACCTTGCAGGGTATTGGCCAGACCAGGATGAAGTGACAGCAGAAAACGACATGGCAGGACTGAAAGGAGAAACCAAAGATATAGACAAGGATATGGAGGGAAAGGAGGAAAAGATGAAAATGCTAAACTTCAAAATGCCTTCATTCGGATGGTCCCCAGTGAAGGATACAAAGGCAGTCACAGAAACACAGAAAAAAGACACAGAAAGGGAAAATCAGAGGCACAGACAGGCCAAGGAGGTAAAACTGCAGATGGATGCACAACACAGTGAAAAAGATGAAGGCGAAAGATGGAGACGCTCATCAAAAACAAAAAAGGAGCGAGAGAAGGGGGAAAGAAAGGAGAGAGATCACTTCCTGGGAGACAAGGAGGCGGCCGCCAGAGACAGCAAGTTCAAGATTCCCAAGTTCAAGATGCCCTCCTTTGGTGTGTCGGTGCCAAGCAAGGATTTGGGAACATCCGTGGACATGCCTGTGCCCAAGGTCACAGGGGAGGCCCCCCTGCCGAGCCTGGGAGGCGAGATCCGAGCCCCAGAGGGCAGCGTGCAACTGCCATCTGCTGAAATCGAGCTCCCCGGGGGCGAGGTGGAGGTAGGCCTCCCCGAGGGCGATGTGAGCCTGGGAGAGCTGAAGGGCAAGGCAGAAGGGACCAGGTTCAAGGGCCACCTGCCCAAGGTTCAGGTGCCTGGCATCAAGATGCCCAAGGTGGACATCAAGGGTCCCCATGTGGACAGCAAGGGCCCCCACGTGGACATCACGGGACCCAAGCTGTACCTGAAGGGTGCGAAAGGTGAAGT
>NW_017731393.1:476948-478065 GCF_001890085.2 Hipposideros armiger
TGGACTACACGGGACCCAAACTGGACCTGAAGGGTGCCAAAGGCCAGGCGGACGCCCCCGACATGGCGGTGTCGCTACCCTGTGTGGAGGTGGACATCCAGGCGCCGGGCACCAAGCTGGAGGGTGACATCGCCCTGGGAGACAAGGAGGCAGCTGCCAGAGACAGCAAGTTCAAGATGCCCAAGTTCAAGATGCCCTCCTTCGGCATGTCGGTGCCGAGCAAGTCCACTGACGCCTCGGTGGACGTGTCTGGGTCACAGGTACAGGGGGACGTGCGCCTGCCTTCCTTCAAGGTCGACGTCAAGACCAGTGACCTTAGCATTGACCTGCCATCTACCGACGTGGACATCAAGACTGGCGAGCTTGGCGTGAAGCTCCCGGAGGGCCACGTGCCTGAACGAGAGCTCCAGGAACCGGCCGCCAGAGCCGGATTCAAAGGGCACATGCCCAAGGTGCACATGCCCAGCATCAAGATGCCCAAAGTAGACTTCAAGGGCCCGCAGGTGTACATCACGGGGCCCAAACTAGACCTGAAGGGTGACAAAGGCCAGGCGACCGCACCCGACATGGCAGTGTCGATGCCAAGCATGGAGGTGGACATCCAGGCTTCGGACACCAAGCTGGAGGGCGACATCGCCCTGGGAGACAAGGAGGTGGCAGCCAGAGACAGCAAGTTTAAGATGCCCAAGTTCAAGATGCCCTCCTTCGGCGTGTCGGCACCGAGCAAGGATTTGGGAACATACGTGGACGTGCCTGTGCCCAAGGTCACAGGGGAGTCCACCCTGCCCAGCCTGGGAGGCGAGATCCGAACCCCAGAGGGCAGCGTGCAAATGCCATCTGCTGAAATCGAACTCCAAGGTGGCGAGGTGGAGGTAGGCCTCCCCGAGGGCTATGTGAGCCTGGGAGAGCTGAAGGGCAAGGCAGAAGGGACCAGGTTGAAGGACCACTTGCCCAAGGTTCAGATGCCTGGTATCAAGATGCCCAAGGTGGACATCAAGGGCCCCCAGGTGGACATCACGGAACCCAACCTGGACCTGAAGGATGCGAAAGGTGAAGTGCCCGCCCCCGACGTGGCGGTGTCGCTGCCCAGCGTGGAGGTGGACATCCAGGCGCCGGG
>NW_017731393.1:480805-484483 GCF_001890085.2 Hipposideros armiger
AGACAAGGAGGCGGGCGCCAGAGACAGCAAGTTCAAGATGCCCAAGTTCAAGATGCCCTCCTTCGGCATGTCGGTGCCAAGCAAGTCCACCGATGTCTCGGTGGACGTGTCTGGGCCACAGATGCAAGCGGATGTGAGCCTGCCTTCCTTCCAGGTCGACATCAAGACCAGTTTCATGAGGGTTGACCTGCCATCTGCTGATGTAGACGTGAAGACCGGCGAGCTGGGCGTGAAGCTCCCGGAGGGCCATGTGCCTGAGGGAGAGCTCCAGGAACCGGCCGCCAGAGCTGAATTCAAAGGGCACATGCCCAAGGTGCAGGTGCCCAGCATCAAGATGCCCAAGGTGGACTTCAAAGGCCCCCACGTGGACATCAGGGGACCCCAGCTGGACCTGAAGGGTGCCAAAGGCGAAGTGGCTGCCCCCGACGTGGCGGTGTCGCTGCCCAGCGTGGAGGTGGACATCCAGGCGCCGGGCACCAAGCTGGAGGGAGACATCGCCCTGGGAGACAAGGAGGCGGGCGCCAGAGACAGCAAGTTCAAGATGCCCAAGTTCAAGATGCCCTCCTTCGGCGTGTCGGCGCCGAGCAAGGATTTGGGAACCTCCGTTGACGTACCTGTGACCAAGGTCACAGGGGAGGTCACCCTGCCCAGCCTGGGAGGCGATATCCGAGCCCCAGAGGGCAGCGTGCAACTGCCATCTGCTGAAATCGAGCTCCCCGGGGGAGAGGTGGAAGTAGGCCTCCCTGAGGGCGATGTGAGGCTGGGCGAGCTGAAGGGCAAGGCAGAAGGGGCCAGGTTCAAGGGCCACCTGCCCAAGGTTCAGATGCCTGACATCAAGATGCCCAAAGTGGACATCAAAGGTCCCCATGTGGACATCAAGTGCCCCCAAGTGGACTTCACGGGACCCAAGCTGGACCTGAAGGGTGCCAAAGGCGAGGTGGCCGCCCCCGACGTGGCGGTGTCACTGCCCAGTGTGGAGGTGGACATCCAGGCACCGGGTGCCAAGCTGGAGGGTGACATCACCCTGGGAGACAAAGAGGCGGCCACCAGAGACAGTAAGTTTGAGATGCCCAAGTTTAAGATGCCCTCCTTCAGTGTTTCAGTACCGAGTAAGGACTTGGGAACTTCCGTGGACGTACCTGTGCCCAAGGTCACAGGGGAGGCCACCCTGCCCTGCCTGAGAGGCGAGATCAGAGCCCCAGAGGGTAGCGCACAACTCCCATCTGCTGAAATCGATCTCCCCGGGAGAGAGGTGCATGTGGGCCTCCCCGAGGGTGAGGTGAGGCTAGCCGAGCTGAAGGGCAAGGCAGAAGGGGCCAGGTTCAAGGGCCACCTGCCCAAGGTTCAGATGCCCGGCATCAAGATGCCCAAGGTGGACATCAAGGGCCCCCACGTGGACATCACGGGACCCAAGCTGGACCTGAAGGGTTCCAAAGGTGAGGTGGCCACCCCCGACGTGGCGGTGTTGCTGCCCAGTGTGGAGGTAGACCTCCAGGCGCCGGGCGCCAAGCTGGAAGACGACATTGACCTAGGAGACAAGGATGCGGCCGCCAGAGACAGCAAGTTCAAAATGCCCAAGTTCAAGATGCCCTCCTTCGTCATGTCGGCGCCGAGCAAGTCCACCGACACTTCAGTGGACGTGCCTGGGCCACAGGTGCAGGCGGACGTGAGCCTGCCTTCCTTCCAGGTCGACGTCAAGACCAGTGACCTGAGCATTGACCTGCCATCTGCCGATGTGGACGTGCAGACCAGTGAGCTTGGCGTGAAGCTCCCGGAGGGCCATGTGCCTGAGGGAGAGCTCCAGGAACCGGCCGCCAGAGCCGGACTCAAAGGGCACCAGCCCAAGGTGCACATGCCAAGCATCAAGATGCCCAAATTAGACCTCAAGGGCCCGCAGATGGACTACACGGGACCCAAACTGGACCTGAAGGGTGCCAAAGGCCAGGCGGACGCCCCCGACATGGCGGTGTCGCTGCCCAGCGTGGAGGTGGACATCCAGGCGCCGGGCGCCAAGCTGGAGAGCGACATCGCCCTGGGAGACAAAGAGGCGGACGCCAGAGACAGCAAGTTTAAGATGCCCAAGTTCAAGATGCCCTCCTTCGGAGTGTCGGCGCCAATAAAGGATTTGGGAACATCCGTGGATGTTCCTGTGCCCAAGGTCATAAGGGAGGCCACCCTGCCCAGCCTGGGAGGCGATATCCGAGCCTCAGAGGGCAGCGTGCAACTGCCATCTGCTGAAATCAAGCTCCCTGGGGGAGAGTTGGAGGTAGGCCTCCCCGAGGGCGATGTGAGGCTGGGCGAGCTAAAGGGCAAGGGAGAAGGGGCCAGGTTCAAGGGCCACCTGCCCAAGGTGCACATTCCCAGCATCAAGATGCCCAAGGTGGACATTAAGAGCCCCCAGGTGGACATCAAGGGCCCCCATGGTGACATCACCACACCCAAGTTGTACGTGAAGGGTGCCAAAGGGGAGGCGGCCACCCCCGATGTGGTGGTGTCGCTGCCCAGCGTGGAGGTGGACATCCAGGCGACAGGTGCCATGCTGGAGGGCGACATAACCCTGGAAGACAAGGAGGCGGCCGCCAGAGATAGCAAGTTCAAGATGCCCAAGTTCAAGATGCCCTCCTTCGGCGTGTCGGTGCCGAGCAAGTCCACCGACACGTCCGTAGACGTGTCCGGGCCACAGGTGCAGGCGGACGTGCACCTGCCTTCCTTCCAGACCGACGTCAAGGCCAGTGACCTGAGCATTGACGTGCCATCTACCGTCGTGGACATCAAGACCAGCGAGCTTGGCGTGAAGCTCCCGGAGGGCCATGTGCCTGAGGGAGAGCTCCAGGAACCAGCTGCTGGAGCCAGACTCAAAGGGCACCTGCCCAAGATGCACATGCCAAGCATCAAGATGCCCAAAGTAGACCTCAAGGGCCCGCAGGTGGACATCACGGGGCCCAGAGTGGACCTGAAGGGTGATAGAGGCCAGGCGGCCGCCCCCGACGTGGCGGTGTTGCTGCCCAGTGTGGAGGTGGACATCCAGGCACCTGGCACCAAGATGGAGGGCGACATCACCCTGGGAGATAAGGAGTCGGCCGTTAGAGACAGCAAGTTCAAGACGCCCAAGTTCAAGATGCCCTCCTTCGGCGAGTCGACGCTGAGCAAGGATTTGGGAACATCCGTGGACATTCCTGTGCCCAAGGTCACAGGGGAGGCCATACTGCCCAGATTGGAAGGCGAGATCAGAGCACCAGAGGGCAGCGTGCAACTGCCATCTGCTGAAATCGAGCTCCCCGGGGGTGACGTGGAGGTGGGCCTCCCGGAGGGCGAGCTGAGCCTGGGCGAGCTGAAGGGCAAGGCAGAAGGGACAAGGTTCAAGGGCCCCCTGCCCAAGGTGCAGGTGCCCGGCATCAAGATGCCCAAGGTGGACTTCAAGGGCCCCCAGATGGACGTCAAGGGCCCCCATGTGGACATCACGGGACCCAAGCTGGACCTGAAGTGTGCCAAAGGCAAGGTGGACACCCCCGACATGGCAGTGTCGCTACCCAGCGTGGAGGTGGACATCCAGGCGCCGGGCGCCAAGCTGGAGAGCGACATAGCCCTGGGAGACAAGGAGGCGGGCGCCAGAGACAGCAAGTTCAAGATGCCCAAGTTCAAGATGCCCTCCTTCGGCATGTCGGTGCCAAGCAAGTC
>NW_017731393.1:484638-499323 GCF_001890085.2 Hipposideros armiger
GTGCCCGAGGGAGAGCTCCAGGAACCGGCCGCCAGAGCCGGACTCAAAGGGCACCTGCCCAAGGTGCACATGCCCAGCATCAAGATGCCCAAAGTAGACCTCAAGGGCCCGCAGGTGGACATCATGGGGCCCAAACTGGACCTGAAGGGTGCCAAAGACCAGGCGGCCGCCCCCGACATGGCAGTGTCGCTGCCCAGCGTGGAGGTGGACATCCAGGCGCCGGGCGCCAAGGTGGAAGGCGACATCGCCCTGGGAGACAAGGAGGCAGCCACCAGAGACAGCAAGTTCAAGATGCCCAAGTTCAAGATGCCCTCCTTTGGCGTGTCGGTGCCAAGCAAGGATTTGGGAACATCCGTGGACGTGCCTGTGACCAAGGTCACAGGGGAGGCCACCCTGCCAAGCCTGGGAGTCGAGATCCGAGCCCCAAAGGGCAGCGTGCAAGTCCCATCTGCTGAAATCGAGCTCCCAAGGGAAGAGGTGGAGGTGGGCCTCCCCGAGGGTGATGTGAGGCTGGGTGAGCTGAAGGGCAAGGTAGAAGGGGCCAGATTCAAGGGCCACCTGCCCAAGGTTCAGATGCCTGGCATCAAGATGCCCAAGGTAGACTTCAAGGGCCCCCAGGTGGACATCAAGGGCCCCCACGGTGACATCACCGGACCCAAGCTGGACCTGAAGGGCGCCAAAGGCGAAGTGGCCACCCCCGACGTGGCGGTGTCACTACCCAGTGTGGAGGTGGACATCCAGGCGCCAGGCGTCAAGCTGGAGGACGACATTGCCCTGGGAGACAAGGAGGCGGGCGCCAGAGACAGCAAGTTTAAGATGCCCAAGTTCAAAATGCCCTCCTTCGGCATGTCGGTGCCAAGCAAGTCTACCGATGCCTCGGTGGACGTGTCCAGGCCACAGGTGCAGGCGGAGGTGCGCCTGCCTTCCTTCCAGGTCGACGTCAAGACCAGTGACCTGAGCATTGACCTGCCATCTGCTGACGTGGACGTGAAGACCGGCGAGCTTGGCGTGAAGCTCCCGGAGGGCCATGTGCCCGAGGGAGAGCTCCAGGAACCGGCCGCCAGAGCCGGACTCAAAGGGCACCTGCCCAAGGTGCACATGCCCAGCATCAAGATGCCCAAAGTGGACCTCAAGGGCCCGCAGGTGGACATCACAGGGCCCAAAGTGGACCTGAAGGGTGCTAAAGACCAGGCGGCTGCCCCCAAAATGGCGGTGTCACTGCCCAGCGGGAAGGTGGACATTCAGGCGCCGGGCGCCAAGGTGGAAGGCGACATCGCCCTGGGAGACAAGGAGGCGGCCGCCAGAGACAGCAAGTTCAAGATGCCCAAGTTCAAGATGCCCTCCTTCGGAGTGTCGGCGCCAAGCAAGGATTTGGGAACATCCGTGGACGTGCCTGTGACCATGGTCACTGGGGAGGCCACCCTGCCCAGCCTGGGAGGCGAGATCCGAGCCCCAGAGGGCAGCGTGCAAGTCCCATCTGCTGAAATAGAGCTCCCCAGGGAAGAGGTGGAGGTAGGCCTCCCCGAGGGCGATGTGAGGCTGGTCGAGCTAAAGGGCAAGGCAGAAGGGGCCAGGTTCAAGGGCCACCTGCCCAAGGTGCAGATGCCCAGCATCAAGATGCCCAAAGTGGACTTCAAGGGCCCCCAGGTGGACATCAAGGGCGCCCACGTGGACATCACGGGACCCAAGCTGGACCTGAAGGGTGCCAAAGGTGAGGTGGCCTCCCCCGACATGACAGTGTCGCTGCCCAGCGTGGAGGTGGACATCCAGGCACCGGGCTCCAAACTGGAGGGCGACATCGCCCTGGGAGACAAGGAGGCGGCTGCCAGAGACAGCAAGTTCAAGATGCCCAAGTTCAAGATGCCCTCCTTTGGCGTGTCGGTGCCAAGCAAGGATTTGGGAACATCTGTGGACATGCCTGTGCCCAAGGCCACAGGGGAGGCCAAACTGCCCAGATTGGCAAGCGAGATTGGAGCCCCAGAGGGCAGCGTGCAACTGCCATCTGCTGAAATCGATCTCCCCGGGGGAGAGGTGGAGGTGGGCCTCCCCGAGGGCGATGTGAGGCTGGTCGAGCAGAAGGGCAAGGCAGAAGGGGCCAGGTTCAAGGGCCACCTGCCCAAGGTTCAGATGCCTGGCATCAAGATGCCCAAGGTGGACATCAAGGGCCCCCACGTGGACATCACGGGACCCAAGCTGGACCTGAAGGGTGCCAAAGGCGAAGTGGCCGCCCCTGACGTGGCAGTGTCGCTGCCCAGCATGGAGGTGGACATCCAGGCGCCGGGCGCCAAGCTGGAGGGCGACATCGTCCTGGGAGACAAGGGTGTGCCTCCTAGAAATATCAAGTTCAGGATGCCTAAAGTCAGCATGCCCTTTTCACGTTCTACTTCCAGTAGATCTGTTGTTTCAAAGCAAGTTCAAAGTGTTGACAGTGCTCTAGATGTGCCTGATTCCTTGGAGCCTTTGGACCCCAATGTTGGGGTAAGTGATATGTCTGATTCTACAGTGGATTTTGATGGAGGCCTATCAATTGAAAGAGGTGGTGAAAAGAGCAAAATCAAGAAATTCCATTTCAAAATGCCCAAGGTCTTTTCCCCTCCTGGGAAATCCTCTAAGAGCCTTGTAGGCCTTCATGCAGACTCGGAGTGTACTCTTCCTACCAGTGGTTCGGCCACCCCCTTGGAGATAGGTGGTGGGGTGCCTCTTGGGGAGCATGCGCCTTCCAGGGAGCTGTCCATGGAGGCGTCCCGGGTGGGCTGGCCACGTGTCACTTCAGGCACGCTTGATCTGAGCCGCCCCCATGTGGAATCCTGCACCCTGCCTTCTTGTGAGAGTGTCACACTGACAAAATACCAAGTTACTCTCCCCACAGCCACCATCTCTCCAGAGCTGCCTCCGGTCACCCTCTCTGAGTCCCAGGGAGACGCTCACATTTCCAGCAATGAATGTACTGCAGACCTCCCATCCTGGGACAGGCTTACATTGTCCCAAACTGACAGCCACCCCGGCCTAGTGGGCCCCTTGGTTTCCACATCTTATGGTCGGGTGACTTTTCCTAAATTTCATGGACCAAAGTTTGTGTTTTCAGTCCCAGAAGCGGGAGATCTGGAGGGCGCGCCCCGTGCTGTGGGGGTTGCCCTGTGTCCTCCCAGCCCGGTGTGGGGAGTGGACTCCTCAGCCAAGGAAGCCACGGTGTTCCCGGAGCCAGGCGCCCCGCTGCCATCTGCCGGTGTGTCTATGTTGGAGGGGACGGAGGACCCCGCAGGCACTGCCCAGATGGCAGCAACGGCTGCAGGCGGGAGCCCAGCTGCAGACGCTGACTGTGAAGGGAAAGGCAGTCCCTTGAAAATGCCACGGCTCAAGCTCCCGTCCTTCCGGCGGTCCCCGAAGAAGGTGACGGATCCCACAGGGCACCCGGGACACAGCCTGGCTGTTGATGTGGGTCCAAAGGGCTCCTTGCCTGGACTTCCTGTTCCCCAGGTGGAAGCATACTTAGACACAGAGAGAGGAAGTGTCAAGACACCTGGCTTTGCCATGCCTAAACTGGCAGCTCCCAAAATGAGGGCTCCTACAGGAGGGGCTGGCCTGCCACAGGGAGACCCGGATCCCACCCTGTCTAGTTCCCCAGCAGAGGATGCCTCTCAGGCCACACTGAGGGCCAGCGGTGAGGGTGCTGCTGAAGGCACAGGCGCAATGGTGGGCCCCAGAGAAGGAGTCAGCGTGGACCTCCACCTGCCACAGGTCCACCTCCGCAGCATGGATTTTTTCCAACCCGACCTTAGACCCACCGAGGTCCAGGTGGAGGTGAGCCAGTCTGCAGGTGAACTTCCTCTTCCCAAACACAGCATATCCCTGGGAGATGGCAGCAAAGAGCACGGGCTCAGGGATGGCTCAGCAAGCCATCCTTGGGGGGAGGTGATGGGCCCCTCAACAGAAGACCCCCTCCAGGCATCCAGTGGAACAGCAGATGCTGCAGCCCCCACAGTAGGAAGTGCAGAGGGGGACGCCACAGCGGGAGACGTGAAGGTGGGCTCTCAGGAGAGCTGGTTTCGAATGCCCTCGCTCCGTCTGCCCAGCTTATGGCGCTCCTCCAGGGAGAGAGGTGTGGCTCAGGTGCCCGTGCCTGCTGCCAGTGCACCAAAGCGAGCAGATGCACCAGCTACAGTCAGGAGTCAGGGGGTCCGTGTCCCTGGGTCAGAGACGGAGACCATTGTGTCCCCACAGCCCCCAGAGGCAGAGGCAGAGGCAGAGGCAGAGGCAGAGGCAGAGGCAGATGTCCTAAGGCGAACTCTAGACAGCAAAGGCTTGAATCTGCACTGCCCTCCTGCTGGGATGTCCTCTGGTGATCTTCCCACTTCCGAGGTCCAGCTCCATCCAGGCCAAGGCTCCCTGCCCCTTCAGATGCCCAGCAGGAGACTTTCAGAAACCAAAGCTCCTCCAGGGGAAACGGGCAAGACTCCCCCCAGGGGGTCAGAGAGAACAGAGCACCAGTCGTCCCCCACCGAAGGCCCCCTGAGACTGAAGGCTTCCAGGATTGACGTGCCATCCCAGATCCCCACCGTTGACATGGGTCAGCTCTGGGAGGATTCTGTGCTAACTGTCAAATTCCCCACGTTAAAGGTGCCCAGGTTTACCTTCCCAGCCCCCGGCTCCACGGCCGATGTCTTTATCCCCACTGTGAGAGAAGTGTGGTGCCCAGACAGCAGCCTCGACCTGGCCCTGCGTAAGGAAAGCTCCGGAGACTGGGGGGCGAGCATCCTGAAGACAGGTGCTGGGGTCCCCAGGGAGCAGCCGGTGGTCCTTGACCTCTCCTCGGAAGCTTCCCCCATTTCTAAGGTCAGAGTGCACATCCAAGGTGCTCGGGTTGAGAGCCAAGAGGTCACCACACACAGCAGAGTGACAGCAGAGTTTGCTGACCTCTCAGGACCCGAGGCTTTCTCCACTCAAATTGTGCGTGAATCAGAGATTCCGGCCTCCAAGACCCAGATGCCTTCCTACGGGTTTTCCTTGCTCAAGGGGAAGGTCCCGGAGCGCCCCTCACGGGCTCAAGTGCATGTGGTCACTCAGGACTCGGGGTTGCCTGAAGGCTTGCAAGAGGCTCCCCAACAAGTCACCCCAGGAGCTGATCCCAGTTCTGGAGACCTCCAGCCCGACACTGGAGAACCGTTTGAAATGATCTCTTCCAGCCTCAACGTGCTGGGACCGCAAACATTTACGTATGAAGTTCGCTCTGGCTACCAGTTTGCAGACAGCTGTTCCGACGAGGAGCCTGTGGAAATTCTCGAATTCCTGCCTGAAGATGACCGAGAGGTAGCTACACCCTTGGAGGATGAAGACAAGGAGGCAACAGAGAAACCAGAAAGCAAAAGGTCTGGGCTATTCCGGTTTTGGCTTCCAAACATTGGGTTTTCTTCCTCTACCGAGGAGACAAGCGCTGGTGCCACAGAAGATGTGCCAAGACCTGCTCCTGTGCAAACACAGCCTGAGGCTCGCCCTGGGGTGGAGCTGCCGAAGAAACAGGAGAAGGCAGGCTGGTTTCGATTCCCCAAGTTAGGGTTCTCCTCGTCTCCTACCAAGAAAAGCCAAAGCACTGAGGACAAGGTGGGTCTGGCAGAGCCACAGCTCCAGGAAGAAGCAGTCACCTTTTTTGATGCCCAAGAAAGCTTCTCCCCTGAGGAGGAGGACGGGGAGCCAGCAGAGGCTGCGGCCACCGGGCCAGGCCCCAGAGCCATGGTGACATCTGCAGCCAGGACGGAGTTGGTCCCGCTGGAGCAGGGCAGAAAAGCCAGTGACGAGCCTACACCCAGACCCACAACCAAGTGAGGGCCGCAGGTGTGACTTGTCAGGGGCGGAAAGAAGGAAGTTGGGAGGCCAAGCGCGTGGCCCCCTCGACTCAGAACGGAGAACCGAGCAGAAACCCTGCTGCCATGGCAAATGCTCCTAACATGGGACCAAAACATTGCCCAGCTCCCCAAATTTTGAAAGCAAAGCATTGTCCTGACTTTCCACAAGATGCCAGGACCCCATGAGGTCGTGTGTCCCTGAAGACACTGCTGGACAAGGCCTATTAACCCCATTTCTGAGGACTCACCCACGACACCCCGGAGAACACGGCTGTCTCTGTGAGGAAGGGGCAATGACCGCCGCGTGTGTGGACTCAGGTTTGGTGTCACCCTGTCCGGCCCCTGCTGCTGCTTCCTGGCCAGCGTAGGCCCTGCTTCCGGCTTCAGCAGAGTCCGGCATACCCTCTGGAAACCCCACTGCCTGCGCACTCTTACCCAGCCCACTCCTCTGCTGACTGTCCCACCAGCAAGCTTTGGGGGGCTTCGTGTGACATGCCCAGATGCTGTAAGCAGGGTGCTGACTGTGCTCGGCAGAGGCTGTGAGGATATCCACGCGCTGCCAGGAGGTTCCGGACGGGTCCCCCTTCCTGCTGGCGATGTGGCCCTGCATGGCCGCCAAGCCCCTCACGCACATGCTGCACAGACTCCCCACTCAGTTGTTCCCTGGATGGGCAATAAAGTAAGTGACACACCTGCGGTAGTGGCTGTGAGAGCTTTTGTCCGGGGACACGCACACTCCCGGTCCTAATCTCTACTAAGTCACTCTGGAAAACAGTCAAGGTGAATCTCAGCGTGGCTTTCACTTAGCCGTTTGTCCTCTTGTGAGCCAGCAGTTGGCAGAGACCAGGAGGAGGAAGGCAAGGGCCCAGGCAGTCAGTGTGGCAGGGGACATGGACAGGCACGCCCCCGCCAGCGGGAAGGCAGAGCAGGGGCGGCACAGAAAGAGGGCCCCGGCCCTCAGGGTCAGCGGGTCCTTGGCCATGACAGGGGCCCCTCTCAAACGTCCTTCCCTGCAACGCCCTGCTCCGAGCACCCCACAGGCCGCAAGTCCACCTGGGGTGGCCAATGAGGCCCAAGGGCTTTCCTAAGGGGCCATGTCTCCTCCTCCCAGCTGCCCCAGCCCCTCGTGGCCCAGGCGGGCTCCTGGTGATCTGCCCCTCCTCCCTTGGAGGGGCATGGCTGTGAGTGCAAGACAGCTGCGCTCTGAGCCCCTCTGGAGGACTGAGGGCCCAGAAGGGAGTGGGACTGCGGGTGGGGAGGACAGGCTGGGTCTGTCCCCCGAGCCACTGCAGACAAGACGTGTCTCCCTAGGGCCGATGGGAAGTCACCAAATTAGGGGCATGGAACCCTCTGGTAAGGGCCCTGCGTGGGGAGATGTGAGAGAAGGTCAGTGTGGCTGTCACCTGCTGTTGTGCCCCCTGCCCAGGTCCCCAGCTTCCCTGCCTGGCAAGTGCAGTCCCCTGGGAACACTGCAGTGGGGCCCACCTGTCTCCTTGGGGTCTTCAGCTGTCTCTAAACCTGGAGTCAAGGCCTGCGGTCCTGGGCCTTGGCCTGGAGGCCAGAGAGGCAGCGGTCACATCCCGTGGGGGCTACTGAGCAGCACAGACCCCCGGTCCCGCCACGTATTAGTTATCTGTGCTGTGTGACAAATCACCACAAATGAGCGGCTTAAAGACACACATTTATCACCTCCCGGTTTCTGTGGGCCAGGAGTCCATGCACAGCGCAGCTGGTCCTCTGCCCAGGGTCCCACAAGTGTGTGACTCAGGTGACGGTGGGGCTGTGGTTTCACCTCCAGACTTGAGCGGAGAAGGAGCTGCTTCTGAAACTGGCATTCTTGTTGGCAACGTTCAGTGCCATGGAGGCCTCTCTGTGGGGCGTCTCCCAGCCCAAGGCAACCAGCAGGGGGCGCTCCCAGCCGTTACATCCTGTAACTGCCTCTGTTACTAGCAAGTGGTCACCCAGCCGGTAGGGGTGGGGCTCACAGGATGGAGTTCCAGGGGTGGGGTCTCTCAGTCCTTATTAAGCTGCGCCCCCTATGGAGGGGGGTCTCCTGGGAGCAGGCCTTCCAGGCTGCCACTGAGGTGTGACCACCAGGCCGGAGGTGTGTGGCAACAAGCCTTGCCCTGGCTGAGGGCCAACGGGCAGTTGACTGGGGCCTTTCTACCTGCCGCATCGTGGCCTGGAGCCCAGAGCCATCCTAGACCATGGCCGACAGGCCTGGGAAGCAGGCTGAGAGCTCCAAGAAACATGCCGCTGCAGGACCAACAGCCAGGGAGCACGCCTGCCCAACAGCCCTGGAGGGCAGGTGGGGCTGGGATGGCGTCTGCACCTGGGCAGGGGATGGGAGCGCCGGGCCTGTCTTCGTCCGTGCAGTTCCCTGCAGGCCAGCCCCCATGGGCCCCAGCAGCCTTGCAGTGCTGCATGGGTCCTCGGCACCCCCTGAGACCCTAGCAAGTCTGGGCAGGGAGGCAGGCTGCGTCTGGGGGAGCTGCTTCACGGACAGGCCACTGATGTCTGAGGTGTCCAGCGGCAACCCAGGTGCATGGGGCTGGGGAGGGGGTGGCACGGGGCACCCAGGGGGTGGGACAGCAGCACCCTGGCATCCACTGGCTTAGCTCCCTCAGCATCTAGTGCCTCTTGGACCACTGAGCCAGCCCCAAGCTCCAGCCTTGGGTGGCCTTGGGGTCTCCGCCACAGCAGGAGGACTCACAGCCTGGGTCAGCAGCCAGCGGGGGAGACAGACACCTGATCCAGCATTCCTACCAGAAGGGCCACAACAGAATTCAGAGCCTGGCTCTGCAGGGCAGGTGCCTAGGTGGTGCCCAGGAGGAGAGTTCCAGTAGGGTTACATCCAACCCCGTGCAAGCTTGGTGTCCCCTTCCCCCGCTCAGTCCATGGCCCTCTCCACTGTACCCCACAGTCCTGAGTCTCTGTTGGCTACACCAACAGCTAACTGCCCAGGATGTACCCGGTGGCCATGGGGGGCCAGTCTATTCGCTCTTGCTCCGCCATCCCCAACCAAGGGCGCTGGGCATGCAAGGGTCCCTCCAGAGTCACTTGTGTGCCCGCCTACTGCTCCACCCCTGGGTTCCGGTGGGCTGGGACCGGACGCTGACGAGAGTCAGGAGCTCCCATGGCAGACGCCCCTCACTGCCTTGCCCAGCAGTCATGTGGACATTGGCTCTTTGCAGTGTCAGGAGGCTGAACTCCAGCCTCAGCCCAGGAGGAGGGGGTGCAACACTACGGGATACACACAGAGAGACAGGGAGGCACACATAATACAGAGGCCCCACTGGTGGGCCAGGATTGCAGTTCTGTGGGACTCAGGGAGAGGCATCCTGGAGGACTCCCTGGAGGAGGTGAGGTTTAAGGGGCTGTATTTGGAGAGCAGGGGGGAGCAAACAGTTTGCACCTCTGGACGTTGGGCATTCTTGACGTTGACCAGGGTTTGTGCGGAAGAAGCTGTTTGGAGCTCAGGCTGGGGGACAGACGGGAAGGCCTGGTGGAAGCCAGTGTCCACTGAGAGCTGTGCGGGCCAGGAGCCAGGAAGGGCTGGACCTCAGCCCTGCCACACACAGTCCTGGCCCTGGGCTTGTCCATCTAGGCCCACGGCATAGCGGGAGCTCCAGTCTCGCTCAAATAGTCGCCGCAGCTGCTCCTGCACAGTGGCCACCCCTGGCTGGGTGCTGGAGTTCCTTTGGCTGACCACCAGACCCACACCCGAAGTGCTGCTGAAGTAATCTTCCGACCAGTTGGAGGTGCCTACGGGGCGTGTGGAAAAGCAGTGCTGGGCCACTGGGCTCACACAGGCCCCTCCAGCCTGGCCAGTGCTATGGCCTCAGTCACAGCTTTGGGGACACATGGGCACCGCGGCCGCTCTGCTGCCATCGAACTCCAACCATGGCAGCCTCCAGGCAGGAGGGCCAGCTAGCTCTTCATATGGAACTCTGCCCACATCATCTGGGGACAGTTGCCCCAACAGTGTTCTGGGACTGGGTGCTAGGATGCCCCGCCTGCCCCTGTGGGGCTGGGTGACAGCTGGGCTGGTTGCCTGTCCTCAGAACTCCAAGGGAGACCCCATGGAGACCCCCTCAGCAGCCCCTGTCCTGCGGGGTGCATGCTGGATATAAGCGCAGTGCCCCTTTCAGCTCCCTGGCCTGGCCATGGCCTGGGGGCGTCCTCCCTTCTGCAGGTTTGTGTGGCCTCTGTGTGTCACATCCCCTCACCTGGCACCCTCAAAGACTCAAGGGTCCTGAGGCTGCCAGGGCCTGAGCTCTGCCCGAGACCTCCCCCAGCGGCTCACCTATGTAGGCCGCCTTCTCCGTGACCATGAATTTGCTGTGGTTTACCCTGCTGAACGGGATGTTGGAGTGATTCCCCACGGGCACGATGAAGACTTTCTTTGGGGACAGAGAGGGAGCGTGTCAGGGAGGGGGAGGACCACCCCACCCCCCGCCAGCCCAGGGCCGGGTCCTCACCACATCCACTGACACGCCGGCCTTGGGGTTGCTGAGGGCTTGCAGGGACCGCAGGTAAGGGAACATGCTGGGATCCGTGTTGAGCCCACAGCTGACCAGCAGGCGCACCTGCACACCTCTGCTGAAAGCCGCTGCCCGCAGTGCGTTGTCCAACACTGGCCAGTACCTGGGGGAAGGGAAGGTCAAGGTCCTCGGGCCAACTGAGGACCCTCCTGCAAGGTCCTGGCAGGAGGGGGAGTGTGCCCATTGGCAGAGCGTTCCCCACCCTCCAGGCCGCTGGCTGCCACGCAGACCCACCTGGCAGGGCGGCTGAAGCGCGTGGTGGGGAAATACTCCATTACTGAGACGTAGATGAACCGCCGGGCCTCCGCCATCACTGCCAGCAGTGCGCTCAGGTCCCAGGTGCGGCCACGGGGGCAGAGCACAGGTGGCGACGCCTGTGTGGGGAGACAGGGCCCCGAGGGCACGCCTGTGCTGAGCCGCTTGGCTCCTGCACCGGTGACCCCCCACGCACCCACCGCCCAGCATCTGGGATCCAGGAGAAAGACAAGAGGCGCTGGCTGGCGCACCAGGAGGACGAAGGGGCCGGTCCTGGCTTCCCTGAGAGACAGCCCCCACACAGGCAAGGCTCCTGCGCCCGCTCAGAGACGTGCCTTACTCGGACACCCCACTCTGTAGGGCAGCCACCGGGGCGGCTGAGTGTGTGTGTGAGTATTAGTGTATGTGTGCGTGTGTGTACCCTTTCTCCACAGGGTAACAGAATTGCTTGATGAGCGATTCCTGGCCCCGCCTCCCTGGCTCTTGACCCCGCCCAGCAGTGTGCTTGGAGGCCCCAGGGCCACAGGACACCGCCCCTCGCCCCGCCCCTCGGCCTGCCAACTGACAGCCTGCCCCTCCCCCAGGGACCACAGCCCGACCACAGCGCTGGCTCCACGGGCTGCATACGTGAGGGCCCGGCTGTGGTGTCTGCAGGGCGGGCCCAGGTGGAGCAGGGTGCCCTGTGGGTCTGGCCGGCCAGGAGGGCAGGGGCACAGCTTGAGCCCTCTTACCGAGAAGTAGGCAGTAGTGGGCACTCCGGCAAAGCGGGCTTTGAGGGGCTGGAAGCGGTTGATGTGGGATGAGAAGTTTCGAGGCCAGTGTCTGGGGAGGACAGCCTTGGGCGCCCCCAACACCCAGTAGGTCTGGAAGGTCTTCTCCAGGTCCCGGGCCAGGCGGCTACAGTTGTAGATGATGGCGCCGAGCTCCTTTACCTGCAAGGATGGGACAGCGGCTGTGGGAGGAGACCGTTCTGGGGCCTGTGTGGGGCCCCCAGGGCAGGGGTGCTGGACGGGGTGCAGCCCCCACATGGGTGGTCCGTCCACAGCCCTGTAACAGATAGAGGGCTGGGGGAGCTCTGGGTGGGGTTCCCAGAGGGTCCCTGTTTTCCTCGAACATTGTATTGTAACGATCAAAGCAATACGTGTTTATTACCAAAAAAATCATAGAAAATGCATACAAGCACAAAAAAGAAAGATCGTTCTTCTCTTTATTGTCATGTGCCAACCGTGATTACCTTTCCCATCATTCTTTGACAAGTTTTTAATGCTTTGCTTTTCCTAAATGGGACCAGGCTGAAGTGACTGGTCACATGAGGTTCCACAGCATGAGTCCAGTGTGACTGCAGGGACCAGCCTCCTGTGGGTCCCCCTGTGGTCATGTTATAGATGTGGCTGCATCAACCAAGCTTCCGTTCAGTGACTGGCTGCTGGGGACACCAGGCAAAGCCCCCGGAGTGTGCGGAGGGGACGAGACCCAGGTGGGTCTCCCTGTCTGGGCTCTGGGACTCACCTGTGTCAGGGACCGCCAGTCCATGTTGGCGCTGCCCATGTAGACATGCCGCCCATCCACGACCCAGAATTTGGAGTGCAGAACGCCCCTGGTAAGCTTCCCCATGGGCACGTGTCGCACCTGGGCACCTGGCCGAGAGCCCAGGACAACAGGCTGAACTAGCTTCCAGGTGAGCCTCAGCTCTTTATACCTGGGTTGACTCATTTATCCTCACAATGGCCCTAGTAGGTTGATGCTATGAACATCCCAGTTTTACAGGTGGGGAAACTGAGGCATGAACTGGCCTGGCCCCCCCGGCAGCCCCAGTCCAGAGCCTGCCATGTAACAATGGTGCCCACTGCCTCTTGCCCCACCGCTGAGCCTCCACCCACAGGTTAGATCATCTGGGCTCAGCAGGGACCCCAAGGCCACGCTATGCTGCACCCCATGGAACATGACACTCCCAGCTCCTGGGAGCCAGCTCGGTCCTGGTGGAGCCGCCTGGCTGGAAGGAGCTGGCAGCCCTGGGCTCCTGCCTTCCGGGGTCCTGGGGAAGTGCAGGGTGTTTCCCGGCCTCCCTGCAGCAACCCCACTGTCCTGGTCCCTGTCCATGACACCCGCATTCAGCCACGCCGGCCCCGGCACGGGGGGTACAGGGCAGCCACCTACCTCGGGTGGCCAGGACCTGCAGGTCAGTGGAGTTCCTGGCCAGTGTCGGGTGGCTGGTGGCCACAGCCAGGGAGACGTTCCTGTCCAGGAGGTCCTGCAGCTTCTGCAGAAGGGACTCCCCCTGCAAGCCCGACCCTGAGCACCGATCCCAGGCCAGCCCTCCGCACCTCTCACCAGAAAGGACCCAGACCTTCCCCAGGGGCCACCCTGACCGCCCACAGCTCAGAGTCAGACCGATGTGCTGCCGACTGGCAGTGAGCCCGCAGGGGACTGCCTGCAGAGGGGAGTCATGGGGGGTGGGGGACACACCAGCTGGGAGGATGAGTCGTTGACCCCAATGTCAGGTCCTGTGAGGGACCAGTAGAAGGAAGCCATGTGGATACTCTCCCGGGCAGTGTCCAGCAGCTGTAGCCAGGCCTGGGCCAGGGGCTGGGCAGACGGGCTTCCGGCTGCAAACCGCAGGTCCTGGGGGATGCTTTCCACGAGGACCAGCCTGCAGAGGGAGCAAGTGGGGCCCGAGCCTGGGCTCAGAAGCCATCAGGCTGCCTGCCATTACCTGCTCTGTCCCCACTGGCCAAACGAGGGGGTATCAGGGTCACTGCCTACATGGTCCCAGGGCCGAGCCCAGGCCAAGTGTGCAAGGAGGCGCAGCCAACCAGCCTGGGCAGCGCAAGCCTGAGCCCAGCAAGCCTGAGGAGGTCGGTGACACCCAGGAGTGTGCCAGGGAGGGCCTGAGAGCAGAGCAGATTGGGGACCCAGGCCCCACCCCTAGAGCCCCCACCTCACTGCCCACCCTCTCCAGGAAACTGCATCCTCCAAGAGGAGCTGGCAGAGGGCAACTTAGCCCACTGGGCAGATCCCAAGGAGACCACAGGTGGTGGCCAGGGGCTGAGACCTGCCCCCCGGCTGACCCCGCAGGTCACTCACTGGCAGGAGTCCGGCTGCTGCTGCATGGTCTCCCCTTCAAGGGGCTCCCAGGTCAGGCTTGAGTCACGCCCCTGGGACCTGGAGGGCCCTTCCTCGGGGTGCAGCTGGCCCCAGGTTGAGAGACGGGGCACTTGCCACAGGAGGTAGGTGAGAGTCACGGTGCCAAGCCACAGCATGGCCAGCGTTTTCAGCACCTGCAACTGGAGAAGGCATCCCCGAAGGGTCCCTGGTGGCGTGGGCGTGCCCTACTTCCCGGTGGGTCTGAGGGTCTTTCCAATGCTAAGATAGAGAGTGTCCCCAGCTCCCAGAGAGGAGCAGGCCTGCTGCTGGGGTGGGGCTGGTGAGCAAGGAAGCGGGGGATGGCACTGAGCAGGGCCCAAGGCCACGGTGTTGGTGGGATCAGGGGGCCTGGGATCCACTCTGTGCCACGTGGTAACCTACTGCTCCCGGGTCCCCCCATGACCGAGGGATGCGGGCAGGTGCCGAGCAGCCCGTTTGTTGGGCTGCTCCTGAGGGTCCCCCATGGTTGCTTTTGTCCTCGCCACTCTGCCCATGGGGCCCTGTGAGGCCTCAGCCTCCAGTCCTACCATGCCCGCCTCTCTGCTCCGTGGGCTGTGGGGTGGCATGGTGCAGGGCCACGCAGGGAATGCTCTCTGTGGAAGCCTCTGCACCTGCACAGGGCAGCCTGGTGTCACCCACAGGCCCGATCCTGCCCAGAGTGGCTGCAGAATGCCCAGGCAGCTGGGTGCCTGGGACGCCCCCTTGTAGGCAACCTGCAGACATCTGCTCAAACCCCCAAAGGCCTCCCCACTCCTGCCCAAGGTTGCCCCCTGGGTGTGAGGCTCCACTCTGCTGGTGGTGGACCCTGACACTGGTGGAGGTCCTGGCCTTTCACGTGAGTGTATGAGTGTGTGTGTGTGTGTGTGTGTGTGTGTGTGTGTGTGTGTGCGCGCGCGCGCACA
>NW_017731393.1:501823-507391 GCF_001890085.2 Hipposideros armiger
GGCAGCCCAGCTCCAGGTTGAGCTGTTGTTCAGCATCTTAGCTGTAGAGGGCAGTGTCACTGGCCCTCATATGTGGGTCCGAACCGGGGCCCTCTGGCATCCCAAGCCAGTTCTTAACCAACGCGCCACTCAGCCGGCCCTAGGGCTTTTTTCATTAACAAATGCACCCTCATTTCCAGGATATTTTCAGGTTGTTGTTGTTCAAGTGGCTGCTCAGAGCTCCCGTTGCTCCACGTCCCCCACAACACTTCATGGCGTCAGACGTTTTAAGTCTGCCAGCCCGGTGGGTGTGAATGGTGCCCGAATTTCCTGATTGTGAAGAACATGGTGCGTGTTTCCGTGTTTGCCCATCATGTGGGCCTCCTCTTTTGTGAAGCCCTATTTATGTCTTTGGTCCATTTTTAAATTGAATTGTTGGCTTTTTCTTATAGATTTGGAGGATTTACTTAATTTTCTGCATTGTCACACCTGAAACTAATATAATATTGTATGTCAACTGTAAATGAAAAATACAAAATTATTTTATTTTATTTTATTTTTATTTATTTTATTTATTATTTTTTTTAATTTAATTTTTTTTTAAGCTGAGCCATCCTGCTACCTGTTGGCAGCTCAGCAGCTGCTCAGCTCGGGCTGGACTCGAACCGCTGTTGCTCAGAGCTCAAACTCCTAAGCGAGCTCTTAACCAACTGAGCCACTCGGCCGGCCCAAAATACAAAATTATTTTAAAAAATAAAAAAATTGAATATATTTAAAAAAATACTTAATAATAATATAAGTTATTATGAAAATACTTCACAATAAAACCAGGAATACAACAATTCTAAATTATATGCACCTAACAACAAAGCTTCAAAATATATAAAGAAAAACTGACAGAACGGAAAGGAAAAATAGACACATCCACAAGGACAGTGGCAGACTTTAACACAGACCTCACAGCAACTGGTAGAAAAAGTAGACAAAAAATATTAATATGGATATAGAAAACTTGAATACAATTAGTAAAGCTGATCAAATTGATGAGAACACCTCTCAGAAAAAAATAATGGAAGTATACGTCTTCTTTTCAAGAACACATGGGACATTTATCAAAATTGTCCACATAATACTGGGCCACAGAGCTTCTCTATACCTGATGAAATAATTTAAAGTATGCATTCTGACCACAGTGGAAATAGGCTATAAATCAATAACAAAATAATAACTGGAAAATTCACAAATATTTGGTCATTTCGCAACACATATCAAAATAACACATGGGCCAGGGAGGGGAAAACAACAACAATAAAACAAAAAAACACATGGGCCAAGGGAAAAAATCATAATACACACAAGACATTGTTTTACTTGACTGATACTGAAAACACAATATATCAAACTTTATGGGATCAGCTAAAGCTATGCTTAGAAGGAAATTTATATCCTTAAATCCATATATCAGAAAAAAAATTCTGGAAATCAATGTTTATTCATCTCAAGAAGTAAGAGAGAAAATCTAAAACAGGGATAAAAGGGGGAAAAAACTGAGGCCAGCCGAGTGGCTCAGTTGGTTAAGAGCTCGCTCAAGAGTTTGAGCTCTGAGCAACAGCGGTTCAATTGCCGGCCCGAGCTGAGCAGCCGCTGAGCTACCAACAGGTGGCAGGATGGCTCAGCTGGTGTAACAACAAGACTGCCTGTTCGATGGTGGGCTACACGCCCCGGCAACTAAGACTGAACTCGGCACCTTGAGCTGAGCTGCCACCCAGATGGCTCAGTGGATAGAGCGTGCGCTCTTAACAACAAGACTGCCGGTTCAACTCCCACATGGGATGGTGGTTACGCCCACCATCTAAGATTGAACATGGCACCTTGAGCTTAGAGATCACGAGCTGCCGCCGGGCAGCTAGATGGTGACTGGTGCCCTCCACAACAAAGATTGAAGAACAACAACTTGGCTGGTCCCCTTCCCCAATTCCCCAACACTGTTCCCCTCCCCCAATTCCCCAATTTTAAAAAAATAAAAATATATATATATATATAAATATATAAAATAATAAATAAGAGCAGAAACTAATGAAACAGAAAAGAAATGCATAATAGCAGAAAATCCACAAAACCAAACACCCAGTAAGACTGAACAAGAAAGAGAAGGTACAAATCACAGATACAGTGAGAGAGAAGGAACAGACCCTACAGACACTTAAAAGATAACAGGAAGATATTAGGAACAACTTTATGCTAATAAGTTCTTTTTCTATTCTTCATTGCTTTTTAAAATTGTTATTACAATATAACATATATATGCAGAGGGCTCAGATTTCAAGAGTGCAGCCTGATGAATTTTTACACATCATGCACCTGTGTGACCATCATTCGGATCAAGATGCAAGACACTCCCTCGGCCACCTTCTCAGTAGATAGCGTCCTCCAAGAGGTAACCAAGATTGTGACTTGACAGACATTCCTACTGCATGTAGACATTGGCCTCCGGTTATGTGTGTGGCTTCATCAGAATACGGGAGGTTGTAGTTCCTCTCTGTTGCTGCGTTCTGTTCAGTGCACGGACGTGCCAGGAGCGACACCACTGTGTTGATGGCCGTGTGTGTGCCCAGTGGGAGTCTCTATGAGCTATTGAGAGCACACTCTGGTGATCGTGTGTACTCTCTTGGGTGTGTGCCTAGTAGAATCGCTGGGTCAGAGGCAGGCATATTAAGGCTCCGGTAAACACTGCCAGTTTTCCCTCAAATCATCGAACTGCTCCACTCTCACCATCCTTGATGCTGACCCTGGTTTGAGCGATTCTAGTGGGCACCATGGTATCTCATGGTTTTAATTTGCATTTCTCTCATGTCAGATGACATGCAGCATCTTTTCACATAGTTATCTCACCATTTGGATATCCTCCTGTAAACTGCCTGTTCAAGTCCTTTGCTCATTTTTATTGGGTCGTCTGTGCTTTTCTAGCTTGTAGCAGTTATTATACATTTTGGATACAAATTATTTGTTGGATCTAAATATAGTTAATATTTTTTTCCTTTTCCCTTTTTTTTTTTAAAGATTTTTTAATTTTTTTAAAATTTATTTATTTATTTTATTGGGGAATTGGGGGGATGGGAACAGTGCTGGGGAATTGGGGGAAGGGGAACAGATAAGTTGCTGTTGTTTTGTTCTTCAGTCTAGTTGTGGAGGACGTTGCTTCATTGGCCCAAGTTGGCACCATCATTGCGCTCTTCCCGGGTGAGGCAGATCAGTCGCCGGCTTCTGGACGGCCGCTCACTGCGNGTGTGTGTGTGTGTGTGTGTGTGTGTGTGTGTGTGTGTGCGCGCGCGCGCACACATGCGCGCACGTATGTGACTGGCTGTGTATTCCCCTTTCTCGGTCTCCCTCTCGGTGGGTGTGTGGTGTCAGAATCTCAGTTCCTTGTTTCAACCACAGCAGCAGTGAGTGTGAGATCTGGTTCTGCTTTTGAGCTTGGTCCTTATTACAGTTCTATAAATAGCCGCCTCCCTTCCCATGCTGGGCCCCTGTTCTGGCTGGGAAAGTGCCACACAGAGTGGGTAGAGAGGCCCAGCGTGGGCTGAGTGGGGACCCCACCATGCTACCAGGGGGACTGTGGCTGCGCGGGAACCCTGTGTTGCTGTCTGGGGACTCGCCCTCTGCAGCAGGACTCTCAGGCCAGCTGGGGATGGAGGACTCATCTGCTCAGAACGGCGACTCCCCATGGAGCCAGACGTCAGGTAGGCTGGACCCCTGCTGGAGTTGGACCTCTCCCCACAGGGGCCTCAAATGCCACCCCAAGCAGAGTGCTTCTAAATTCAGCGTGCCCTCCCTGGGGTACAGAGAAGGGACTGTGCACAGTGACCGGGTCACCCTGGACAGACAGCCTCTGACATGTCCACAAGGGGCGAGCACAGGCTTTCCTCCTTCCCTCTGGACTCGGTGAGGAAGGGCCTCTGGGGTCTGGGGCCTGGGACGAGATCAGGAGCAGCCTGCTCAGCCCGCGGTGTCTGGGGTCTGTCAGGGGCTGTCCTCCCATGGGACAGCCTGGCTTGCCTCAGCCTGGGGAGAGCCAGCTGGGGGCTGTGTCTGCCCCAAGCCAGCACGTTACAGGGTGGTGGGGCCCCTGGAAACCAGAACGAGAGAGGGGGGACTCCGGCAGAGTCTCTGAGGGCCAGCACACCTCCCTGCTGGGAAGTCCCCACAGAGGGGAGTCAGGGTGCCTCCCCACCCCCAGCAGGGAGCTCAGGCCTCGAGGGTGCTCCCCCAGGCCCCGGCTTCGCTGGCACTTACCTCTGGGGGTCCTGCCTTGACACCCATCTTGGCTCCAGCCGCGGACTGTAGGCCCTCAGCTTTCCAGGTGGGCGGGCTCCCGAGGCTGCCTCCACCCCTCACCCCTTCACCTGCCTTGTCTCTCCGGCCTGCTGCCTCCCCTCTGGTCACTTCCTCTCACTCCTGAGTGCTTCCGTCTGCTTTCTCGAAAGACATCTGGAGCTCGGTGGGCCAGCTCGGGGGTGGAGCTGAGGACTTTCACCTCCAGACAAAAATCATTCTTCCTTCCGTCTCCCAAGGAGGAAGCACTGCAGGCCCAGGCCTGTGTATCCGGCCTAAAGCAAGCCACAGGGGCCCAAGGAACTATGGCTTAAGCAAGATTCTTTATTTCTCTCTTGCACTAACCAGGTTCAGGAGCTGGCAGTCTAGAGAAGGCGTTGGCTCCACGGCCATGGGAGCCAGGTCTCTCCAGCTCTCAGCGGGTTCCTAGGGTTGACCAGCAGTTTCATGGCCCCACAGTGGCTGCTGGAGCTCAGCCATCACCTCCATGTTCCTCCTAGCAGAGCATTAAGGACATCCCAGAGGCTTCCTGGAAGTCCCACAGGGCACTTCTACTTTACATCTCATGATCTAGAACTTAGTCACACGGTAACATCTAGCTGCAAAGGAGGCTGGAAAATGGCGGCAGGTAGGTAGGACCTCTGTCCTGGAGAGTGCAGGTGGGGCCACTTATTGGCCTGTCTGAAAAGGGAGGCCTGGCTATAGGTGCCCATGCCCAGCCCCAGTAAGGGGCTCTGCCTCACCCCTCAACCCTCCAACTGGGGCTTCCTGAATACAGGACCCTGTGGCCCTGCAGACTTGACCATTAGAATAGCTCTTTTACTTTGAATGAGTTCTGAGTGTCTGCCCCAGCTCCCCCTTGGAAGCTCTCATTCAGGGCAGGGGCTGTAGGGGCCCTGTATAGGGTGGCCTCAGGGTGACCACCTGCTACTCGGGTGGGTAGCAATTCCCAAGGTCAGGGTTAACGGGGGATCCCTGGGGCCAGGGTGGGACGTGAGTAGGGAAGAATGCCCCCCGATACCTTCACTTGCTTTCTAGTCTCTCTGTGCCAGTCTGGCCTTGGGGTCATCTCTAGGCCACAACCAGGGTGGTCTCTGCTCTCTGACTGGGACTCTGATGCCTGAGTGCTGCTGGGTCAGGGTTAGGGCTTTTTTCTTTTTTCTTTTTTTTTTTAAGATTTTTATTGGGGAATTGGGGGAAGGGGAACAGACAAGTTGCTGTCGTTTTGTTCTTCAGTCTAGTTGTGGAGGATGTTGC
>NW_017731393.1:510886-537502 GCF_001890085.2 Hipposideros armiger
GGCTACACACGGTAGCCCATGGCAACCCACTGCAGCAGGGGCTGCAGCCTACGCCGTCGCCGGCGACTCACGGCAGCCCAGCTCCAGGTTGAGCTGCTGTTCAGCATCTTAGCTGTGGAGGGCAGTGTCACTGGCCCTCATGTGGAATCCAAACCGGGGCCCTCTGGCGTCCCAAGCCAGTTCTTAACCATCGCGCCACTCGGCCGGCCCTCCTTTTCCCTTCTTAAAGGTGTCTTTTCATGACTTGAGTGCCGTTGGGGACACCATGGGGCCAGAGGTGAGGCTTGGAGGGAGCAGCAGAGGTGGCCCCACACACCTGACTCCTGAAGGTATCCACTGGGTAGCGGGAGGGCCCAGCCAGCTCAGACTGGTGTGGGGAACAGAGCTGGCGTACGGAACAGACCTGGTGTGGGGTCTGTTCCCTGTGGGGACACACCTGGTGCGGGGGACAGATCTGGTGCAGGGACAGCCCTGGTGCAGGCAAAATGGTGAGGTACAAGTGACTCCTGTTTTGCTGGCTGAGTGGCCCAGCGAGCAGGCTCTGGTGGTGGTCTTTGTGGGCTCCCAGCACACAGGACACTTGCTCCAGCCAACTTGTCCCTCGGGATCGCCCCCAGTGTGAAGATGTGGGGCTGTGGGCACTGGGTGGTGTGACATCAGCACAAAGTGGTGGTCAGAGACCCTCCACAGCCATCAGAAGGAGAAGGTATTGGGACCCGGGGCTCAGGTAACGCCCTGCCCTCCTGCTGCCCCTCTGTGCGAGGCACAGCCTCTTGCGGGGAGTGCTCTTGGCCACTGCAGCTTTCAACCGCTTGAATAAAATAACTTTTCTCTTTGAGAAGCAAACATCTAGAAATTCCCCTGCTTTGCTTTCCCACCTAGGCCGCCACCTGGTGGCGATCTCTCCGCATTGCAGCGTCCCTTGGTCTTGGGAATCCAATTGGATTTTCCAGCCCAGGAAAGAAGACCCCTTGGGCCAAGCATCGCCCCGCCAAACACCACCGGTGGAGAAATGAGGCCGAGGTGAAGACACCGGGATGTTGCCACGTGATAGAATGATTTATTAGAACAAATTCCATGAGAAATCATATAAAATAACCATTTTCTGAAAGACACCCACAGACCACCTGAGGACAAACACAGAGGAGCCTCCGCGAAGCCAGACAAATAAGTTACCAATCCCAGGTCAAGAGCTGGAGGGGGGGGGAGGGACACAAATTTACGAATAAAAAAATTGTACAGTGAACCCGGGGGGGGGGGGCGGGGGCAATGAAGAAGGGTGTCGTGGACAAAGGAGCGTGGCCAGTGACCAGTTTCCAGGGACAGGCTGCGGGCAACTATTTGGGGCATGCGGGGGGTGGGGGACTAGGACTAGCACCTCCTCCGAGTGACACAGCAGGCTTGTGGGGTGGGGGCCAGGCGGGGACCCCACTGCCATTCACACACGTAAACATCAGGACCGTGCACTGGACGTCACATCAGCTAAATGTAAACAGGGAGGCACGTCACCCACCACGGCCTCCGTCCAGCCGCAGTGACCTCCCAGCAGTCGGCCCCTCCCACAATTGACACTGGCACAGATGCCAGGCGGGGTGCACTGCACACCTACACCACTCGTAAAGGTGAGACACCCCCGCCCCCCCGCCACAGCCACTGGGCTCTTTGGCTTAGAGGCTCCAGAAACACAGGTCCCCCAGGAGGGGCCACCTCTGCTCGCCTGGCCCGTTCCGCTGACGGAATCCTGAGAAAACAAAATTGCTCCAGGGACCTGTCCCTACTCCACCCCAAGGGATCAGGGGCCTGTGGGGCGCAAGCTGCGTGCAGAAGCCCCATTTAATGCCCACAGCGTCCAGGACAAGGACGATGCATTCTCTCAGGAGCTTCTGGAAGCCTGGTTCCAGCCACTTTGGTCTTGTGCTCACCTCCACCTGGCCCAGATGCACCAGTCGCCCAGTGCAGAGGCCCAGCGTCCATCACCGGGTCAGTTCCCGAGCGTGCAGATGTGCCTGGCTGGCTGCGAGTGGAGGTGTGCGTGCGTGCATGTGTGTGTGTGGCCGGCCCGGCTCACGCTCGGCAGGCCTCCCCTGCAGCCACTCACGTTCAGTGGGTTTGGCAGTTGTGTTGGCACCAAAGGCTTGAAGCAGCGGGGTTCCTGCCCCAAACATCTCCACAGCCACAGCCCTGCCCCAATTGCTGGACTCTGAGGCAGCTGGGGACCACCAGGCTCCTCAGCAGGGCTGGCCCCGGCACCCCGCCCGGCTCACACCCTCAAGTCCTGGGGCGTCGTGAGCCCCTCCCGGCTCCATGTTTGGCACTGAATGACCCCACAGCCCCACCTGTTTGCCTGGCCCCAGACAACACAGAGGGACAGGACAGGTAAGCGTGTGTCCCCCCAGACCACAAGGCAGGACCGGGACCTTCTAGGGCGGGGAGGTTGCTGAGGTGGAACAAACTGCTCTTTCCATGAACGCTAAAGACAAAAATAAGTGATAGAGAGGAGGCGGGACGCACCCGCAACGCTGGCCGTTGGCAGTGGCCACAACAGGAGCTGGGCCAGAAGGCCGGCGGGGCTGGACAACCGGCTGGGATGCTGGCTGGGAGCTGAGTGGGGGCTGGGCGTGGAGGCACCCACGGGGTTATGGCACGTGTGGGGGTCTTTATGGTGAACTGTCCACAGCTGGGAGGGGCCGCGGTGGTGAATGGGACGAGCAGGAGGCGCCGGACGCTCGCACACGGGGAGGCCGCCCTGGCCCCACCGCCTAGATCAGGAACCTCTCTGAGTCCGGGAGGAAGTCCGGGAGGAAGGAGGGGTCTGGCAGGCTCGGGGGTCCGCAGTTGGCCCTCTGCGGGAAGCTCCTCAGGGCCGAGGGGGGCGAAGACGGGCTCTGCGAAGCCGGCCGGCCTTTCCCGAGCTGCGCCGAGCCCGCAAAGCCCCTATTTCCGGTCAGCAGGTCCAGGTTCCCACTGGGGTCCACAATGGCATTGATGACTGGGGGGACGGGGGAGGGAGGGTTAGGCCGGCCAAGGGTCCTGCCGTGCCTCCCACGCCCGCCCCGGGGCCTCCCCGTAAACTATGGGCATGAGG
Source organism: Hipposideros armiger (assembly GCF_001890085.2). Classification (NCBI taxonomy): domain Eukaryota; kingdom Metazoa; phylum Chordata; class Mammalia; order Chiroptera; family Hipposideridae; genus Hipposideros; species Hipposideros armiger. The sequence goes on from NW_017731393.1 coordinate 513,972, forward strand.
CAGGTCTTCCACCAGGGTCCCTCGGGCCTGCCCGCCGCCTGCCTGGGCTGAAGCCCCAGTGAGGGCCCCCAGGTCTGGGCCGCACCCACCTTCCAGCTGCCTCTGCACGCGCCTCAGTTCTTTCAGGATGGAGCTGATCTCCTGCAAGTGAGGCAGAAGGGGAGACGGAACAAATGGAGCCGGCCCCCCCGGGTCGCCTCGCCCCCAGGGCTCTGGGGGCAGCAGTCGGGGTCCCGGGCTTGGGCCAGTTCCCCCACTCCCTCTGTGTGGCCGGGTGGGCTGGAGGACCCTGGAGTCGGGAGGGGCCTGCCTGTCCCTGCGCGTGGCCGGCCCGGCCGGCCTCACCTTGTTGGACGTCTTCAGGATGGGCACCTCATTCTCGGCATTGATCCTGGCTTCCAGGTCCTCCCACGCGCGGCCTGTGTTCTGAAAGAGGATCCTGCCCAGGCGGGGAGCGGGGGAGGCAGAGGACGGTGATGAGGGCACTGCACACGGCACCCTCCCAGACCATACCGCCTGCCACGGTGAAGCTCACGCCACCCCAGGGGAAACAGGCCCGGGACGGGACCTGGGCTGGCTGGTACCAGAGTCCGTCTCTGCCCGGCATGGGTCAGGGCTGGGAAGGGCTGGGGGGGAAGCGGAGGTGGGGTGGGGTGTGGCACAGGCCATCCTGGGGGCTCTCGCTGCCCCAGGCTCAGGGTCTGGCTGCCGGGAGCCATGGACACACGCACGTGCACATGCGTGTGCCCGCTGGATCACGTGCACTAGGAGGATACCAGTCCCACAGGGTCCTGGCTCCATGCACACGTTCGTATCTGCGGGGAGTCTGGCTAGGCATCCACTAAGCAGTGTCGGGGGAGCGGTTCTGCGGCCCCTTCCCGGCGGGGCTCCCAGGGCCAGCAGGGCATTCGGGGGCCTACTCACTTCATCTTCTCAGCAAGGTGCTCTGTGTTCTCACGGATGGCATGGGACAGCTGGGACACGGGGTTCAGCATCAGATTATCGAAGATCACCTGTGAGGACCAGGCATCAGCACAGTGCCCAGGCGTCCCCCAGAAAGCCTGCTCCCTCAGCACACCCGCCACCGGGCCGGCCCAGTCAGCTAAGGAGGTGGGTGGGGTGCCTGCCTCCTCGCGGTTCCGAGGCCGCGTCTTGTTGGCCAGGGGGTCCTCATGGCAGTCATTCATGTTCTGGTCCAAGTCCTGAGAGCTCAGGGAGCCGGGAGGCACCTTCTGGAAGTTGAGGCTGGCCTCGGGGATGCGCTGCACCAGCTGTAGGGGTGGGGGGGAGTCAGCTGAGCTGGGGGCGTCTGCCACAAGGTGGAGCACCTGCCCTACTATGACAGCGGGCGGACAGGGCGGACCCCAAGCCTGTGTGCTGAGGGCCCCTGGCTCACCGCCCTCTACCAAGGGCGCCAAAAGCCAAAAGGCCCAGGGGTGGGGGCCGGGCCCACCTCCTCACGGGCCGAGATGGTCGAGGCAGGCGTGCTGGGCACATTGCCGAGGGAGGAGCTTCGGGCGGGCCCTGCTGAGCCCAGCGAGTCGCCGTCACCGGCCACGTCGTGGATTTCCTGGGCGAGGATGGCCACGTCCTTCACCAGCGTCTGGCTCAATCTGCAGCCACCAGGAAAGAAGGCAGACCCTGTGGGGACCTCCCAGCCAGGCCTCGGAGCAGGAAGGTCACGGAGTAGGAGCCAGGCGGGACTCGATGACCCCGCTCCCCAGGCAGACGGACAAGCCCTCCCAGGAGGCAGCCGCTGAGTGAGGAGCAGGGGCCGGGGCAGGGGCAGGCAGCCTTGGCCGAACCACGCAACCGGCCACTGGCAATGCCTCCCACCAGGAGGCCCAGGTCGTTGATGCCCCAAGGGAGGGGTGGGAGTGGAGCTGGGACAGGGCCTAGGCAGGAAGGGTGGGCAGACACCCACAGGCTCCTGGGCCACCCCTCCTCCTCATCTGGCCGCCAGGGCTGAACATCAGGGCTGCCCCAGAACACGCAGGGCCACACAAGCCCTGCTCTGCGGGCAGGGAAATGGAGGTAGGAGAGGGGTGGGGTCGCAGATGAGGGTAGGAATCAGAGGGTAATGCAGGCAGGCCAATGCAGAAAGGCCAGGGGCCTCCCCACAGTGTAGGGAAGTTCCCAGGCCACCCAGAAAAGGACAGAGGCCAGCAGGGACCAGGAACAGCAACCTGTGCCCCACGGCCCGGAAAGCCCCAGCCAGATCCTGCAGCCTTCGGCACTGGCCCTCGAAGCACCTCAGGCCCACGACCAGCACGTCTGCACCTGAACCTCGACCCGGGCTTGGGACAGAGGGTCCCTCATCGCTGTCCACTGCCGCTCCCCTCACTCATGAAGGGACAAGCTCTACTCTACAGTCACCTAAGGGACGCGGCCCCCAGGCCCACCGAGGGCCAGGTCGTTGTCCTCAGCTGACCCACCTCTGCCCAAGAGCCTCCCAGCTGGCCCTTGGGGCCCGTCCACTCCAGAAGCACCTCCAGCCCCTGCCTGGCATGGCCACCGGAGCTCTTGCTCCCGACCAGGGCTGTCCTCAGCCCACTCAAGACAGGGGTCCTCCACACGGGGAACACAGGATGTCCCTCCAACTCCTGATGATGGACACTGACCACTGCCTCAGCACCTGCCCCGCCTGCCCGGCCCTTTGCTCCTTTGCCTCCTGCACCTAGCGCGTTGGTGTGTGCTCAACCTCTGGGAGCAGAGCCCACGGGGGGACCTGTGGACCCTCCCTCCTCCCCGTCCCCCCGAGCAGCGCCTCCTTCCAGAACCCCACGCCCTGCCTTCCTGGCTGGCCCTCAGCGCTCCTCACCCCCACTCCACACAGACGGCTTCACCCCCACTCCCCTTGGCGGCTCTGGGCGCTGGCCCTGGGCCTCGCCCCGTCGCTTGCGTCCTCTCTGCACAGCCTCATGCTGCCCACGGCCTCGGTCGCCATCCTTGTGCAGGTGAGGCCCACGTCTCCATCCCCCACACCAGCCACTCTCCCGGAGCCACCTGCTTCTGGTCACCTCCTTCCAGGAGGCTCGGAGGCTCCAGGTCAGCATCCGCAACACCGAACACTCGCCATCCGCCCGGCACCCTCCGGACCCCCAGAGGCCCTGTGGCAGGGCCCAGCCATTACAACGCTGGCCACCGTTCAGTGAAAGACTACTCCCTCATCCCCTGCCCTCCTCTGCACCGTCCTCCCAGCACCTGGCCTGGAGGTGACCCTTCTGCTAAGTGACCACATGAGCGCGTTCATGTTAATAAAAATCTTGGTGGAGGCCTTCGTTGTACCAGAGGTCCCCCACCTCCCAGGTGTATCTGCATTCACCCCCCTGCCACATCCATCCACCATCCAGCTGTCCATCCACTCAACTATCTAACTGTGCACGCCCCCTGCCACCCGTCCTTCCTTCCACCCATCCATCTGACCCTCCGTCATCCATCACCCATCCATCAGACAAGCATTCTCGAAGCCCATCCGGGAAGAACTCCCAGCCCCGTCCCCGCCACCCTCAGGGCACTCTTGGCCCCTGGGGAGGCCCGGGCAGGTCAGCAGCTCCCACCGTGAACTGGCGGAGCTCACCTGGCAATCTCTGCGATCTCGGCCGTCTGCACGACGAAGCCATAGGGGTCAGGCTCCTCTTCCTCGTCGTCTGTGTCCCGGAGGCCAGGGGTCCGGGGCCGGGCCCTGGTAGAGCTGCCAGGCCGTGGGGTCTGCGTGGCTGTTGAGGCACGGGAGCGTGTGTGTTTGGGGGAGCTGTGGTGGGAGCCGTACTCCTCCTCGGAGGTGGACGTGCAATCGGAGCCCTGCTGCCGGCGACGTGTGTCTCGCGTGAGTGAATTGGTTCCAGAAGCAAGAACAGAACAGAGCAGCATTCAGCACCCACGGCAGCCCGGGGTCCCTACGGGCAAGAGCCCAGCAGCCGCAAAGCGCTGGGGGACTGCAAGGCCACCACCAGCTCAGAGGCACATGCAGGCATGGGCCGCCTGGCATTTCCAAAGGCCCAGAGCCATGTCCATTAGATGGGAACCAGGGCCTTGGTGGCAGGGGCAGTGACGCCCACACCCCCCGAATGGGTAAACCTCCCCAAATGGGTCGGTCCCAGCCCTGGGCGGGACCTACAGGGTGACTGAGCACGGCCCTCACAGCCTCATGCCTGGTCTTACCCTGAGTGCTCCGTGCAGCCCTGCTGAGCCCCCTGCGGTGGCTGCGAACATGCACAAAGGGGGGGGGGGCGTCCCGCCAAGCAACTGTAGTCCTCAGCCACCTGCCACTCCGTCCTCCCTCCAGTGGCCCCTCAGCACTCCTTGCCCAGCGGCCCCCAGCCGTCAGCATGGGGGCAGGGGTGCGAGAGGGGTGCTGGGGGCAGAGGCTGGGCTAGCAACACCTACACCTCAAACCAATTCACTCAGAGCACAGCTTAGCTCCCAGCAGCGTAAGCCCGGCTCAGTGGACACAGATGTCCACCTTCCCTGGGCAGGAGGCCAGCTCCTGCGGCCACAGCGGCCTGTCCCTCCTGCTGCACACACGGGCAGCAGGCTACATGGGGCCTCTGCTTGTGTGGTGAGGGGAGACGGACACAGCCATCCCCCGGCCACAGGGCACCCAACGCGCGACCACAGCAGCCTGGGGGGAGCGCGCCAGGCCCTACCCCATATGGACGGCAGTACCCTACATGGACAGCTTGGCCTGCACATGTGCCTCACACGTCATCGCGGTCCCAGCTGGAAGTCTGGACTTCCAGGGAACAGGGGCAGGCCCAGCTGGCAGACAGGAGGGGCCCCTCCGTCCTAGATGTGGTCGGGGTCTTCTGCCCTCACACCAGGACAGCCTGGGCGCTGCGGGAGGCTGCCGCCTGTGCATGCCCACCCACGGGAACAGCGGCTCCTCTGGGGCTGGGACAGGGGCCCTGAGAACGGGCTCTGGGCTCACACACAGGAGCTCAGACCCACTGCCCAGGCCAACGCCACCCGCCCACTGCCGGCACTCACTGGGTGAGGAGTATCTGGCACTGCCTGGGCGCGCCCTGCTGAAGGGCTGGCGGGGAGCCATGGTGGCGTTGGTGGTCTTCCTGGCAGAGGCCCGAGCCTCAGCCATGGTAGGCTTGCGGCCAGCGCAGTACACCTCGACGCTGCGGCCAGAGAAGCCGGCGCGGGCTGGGGCCACCTCCGAGTCGCTGGGCCCTGTGAAGGAGCCCGCCCTCTTCCGGGGCATGGCCAGAATGTCCAGGCGAGACAGCTTCTTGGCCTGCTCAGCGGCCGGCCGCGCCACTGGCTCGGGGTTGGCCAGGGGCCCCCGTTCACTGTCCACCGCTTCTGAGTCCGAGGCGTCCCCCAGTCGGGCCCTCCTCAGCCGGGAGGCCCGTGTGGGCCGCGGGGTGGACAGGCTGTTGGAGCGGGTGAGCACCTGCTGCACCTTCTGGGCGCTGGCCGAGACGCGGCTCTGCTCTTCCCGGGCAGCTGGGGATGGCGGTGGGGCGGCGGGTTTTCGGCGAGACCCCAGCCGCCCGGCCCCAGTGGCTGTGGAGGTCTCATTGTCGGAAGTGACTGGGCCTGAGCCAGGTGGGTGGGCAAGGCCAGAGCCTCGCTCCTCGTCAGGCCAGTCCAGGGAGCCTTGGGGCCCCTGGCCACGCCGTCCGGCCAGGCGCCGCACTAGCTCTCCACGGCCAGTGTCCGCCGGGCCCGCTGGGCGGTGCTGCTTCTCCGACAGCCGCTCCCGGGCACAGCTGAGGACGGCTCCCCCCAGGTCCTGCGCTGCTGGTGGGGAGGGCAGCTTGTCCTTCCGCAGCCCCAGGGGCTGGGGGCTCGTAGGGCTGGGCCCATTCTTGCCACTGAGCAGGCTGATGGTGCTGGCCGTGTCCACGTCTGAGCCCCCAGACAGGGAGTCCTCTGGAGGCCCGGGGGTACCGCCCACCTCACCCTCTGCCTCTTCCACAGACTTGGAGAGCAGTCGGGCCCCCAGGGCTGCCAAGACCGTCTCTGTCTCCTTTAAGATCAGCTGGGTGTCCTGGGAGTGGAGGTCCATGCGCGAGGCCCGGGCTGCAGCCAGGTCCTGCAGGAGGAGGTGGCTGGAGATTTGAGGGAGCTGGCCAGGTGCAGGGGGGCCGCCGGCCGGCTCCTTGATGAAACTCTCCTGCCGGACGAAGGCCAGGGCCTCCTTGGCCTGGGCCGGGGCGGGGCCGTCGGGCTCTGGGGCCCGCCCCGTCTGCAGCTGGATGACCATCCTCCCACTGGTGCTCACGTACACAGCGTCCCTCGCCGGGATGCTGGGCTGGGCCACCCGCCCTGGGCCATCCACCTCCCCTGGAACCACAGATGTTTTCTGAGGAAAGGCAGCCTCTCCGTTCTGGTCTCCGATGAAGAAAGAGGTGTGGGCAGGGTCCCGGGGGGCCCTTGTTGGACGCCGGCCTCTCGTCCACACCAGTCCCTCCTGGGGGCTCCTGCGTCTCTCCTCCTGCAGGCCCCCATCTGACCCGCTGGCATCACTGAGGCTATCGGGTTCCAAGTCCTCCTGGCCCAAGGGGCGGCTGGGCTGCTCACTGCCCGGCTCTGGTGGCCCAGGCCCGCTCCTCCGGGTGGCCTCGGGGCCGGCGGGGCTGTCCGCCCTGTCACTGGGTAGCTGTGGGAGTAGTCGTCGATGGCGCACAGGCAGAGCCCCCTCGAGTTCCCCGGCTGTGCGCCCGGGGCCGTCCTCTGAGAAGACAAGGGCAGCCTGGTTAGAGTGGGCACCGGGGAACACTGACCCTGCTCCAGGCAAGGCTGGCACAAGCTCGCACCTGCGTTCCCAGTCAGTGGCCCGAGCCACAGTGGCCAAGCCCCTGTCCCCACTGCAGCACTGGAGCCACTTACCTGCCAGGCCCGGGTCCGAGTAGCTGTCAGCCAGGCTGGCCCAGCGGGACACCCACTTCTGACCCCCGGGGGATTCCGGCACTGGAGGGCCCTGCAGAGAGAAGGCAGAAGTGTATCTGTGGCCGGAGCGCCACGGGAGGTGCTGGGGCCAGGAGGGGGCGTCAAAGGCAGCCACCCCAATACCTGGCCCCGTACATGCCATCTCGTACCTGCCACGTTTCCCTGCAGAAACAGCCAGGAGGCTCCGGTTGCCTCGATTGGCTGTGGGGCCCCAACATACCATCCACGCCTGAAACCGGCTCCGTGGCCCTGAGGTCAGCAGCTTTGGCTCGGCCCAGCCCTGCCCATGGGCAGCACACACCCAGGCACCCAGCTTGACTTGAGGCCTCAGAGCCTACCCGAGCCCACCACACCGGGGCCCCAACCACCTGCCCGGTGGGCACACTCCTCGCACAATGTCCAGCCTGGCCTCATCTGGGGGTTGGAGTCCAGCTCTAAGCAGGACCAGAGCCTCCGAGTGTGTATAGGACCTGATGACCGGGCCTAGCCGGACACAGTCCTCTCCCGAGGGCGGTATCTGCTACCTGGAGCTCCCCCTGGGGTGCCACGCCCACTGGCCGGGAGGCGAACTCCTGCAGCAGGGCCATCCGCTGGGCCATCCCGTCACCGGACTCGTCTCTGTCCCCTCTGATGACTGGGCGAAAAATGGCTGAGGACACCCTGGAGAGTTCAGGGGACTCGAGAACACCAAACACCTGCCGGGAGGGACAGCCGGGCTGAGGGTCAGAGCGCCCAGCACCAGCCTCTGCTCAGGGACCCCACCCCGGGCACCAGGAGGGCAGGGCCCCTGGTTGGCCAGACTGGGCAGCAGCCGAGACACATAGCCTGGCTGTGCAGCTCTCATGCTGAGTGGGAAAGTGGTCTCAGCCCGGAAGAGCGAGGCCGGGCCAGAGCGGGCCGCCTGCACCGAGCCCACCTGGTCGATCATCTTGCGGGCCTCCTCCACCTCCTGGTCTTGCGTCTCGGTCTCGATGGTGTAGGTCCCCGCGTCACTGAGGCTGTCATCCTCCTCCTGTTTGCGTGCCTTGGTCAGCTGAGGGTCAGCGGGGGGTAGTGGTGGAGTTGAGGGGGCCACAGGACTAGTCCCACGGGGCGTCAGCGGGGCTGGTGGTGCTGGGGCCACCTTCTCAGAGCCGGGCCGGGCGGCCGGGGAGCCCTCCCGCAGGCACTGGGCCATGAAGTCCTGGGTCAGGCGGGAGCGACGCCCCACACTGCCGAAGGGGCGGGCGGAGGCCCGTGCGGGGGGAGAAGGGCCACCCAGCCGCTCCTCTGTCTTCTCCCGCTTAAGCGAGCTGGCCCGCTGTGGCCCCGAGCTGCCCGCCCCCCGGGCCGGGGCCGGGGCTGGGGCTCCTGGGCGGTCCCTGTCGGCCAGCCCTGGGCCTCGGCGCTTGTCGGCCTTGGGGTCCCCGGGCGGGGTGTGCGTGAAGGACTGGGAACGCTTCTTGCGGGGCGTGTCCTCGTCGAAGAACTCAATGACGAAGGCCTGCTGGTTGCGCAGCAGCTCCTGGGGGTCCCGCTTGATCTGCCGCTGCAGCCGCACCTGCTCCCCGTTGTCCATGGGGACCCCAGCTGCCGTGGCTGACGTGGCCATGGGGTCCTCCGAGTCGCTCTGCGTGCCGTCTTCGTGCTTGTGGTCTGGGGGAGGGGGACTCCAACTCATCAGGCCGAGAGATAGGACACAGCACCCCACACCACACAGAACTCAGCACACATGACTGAGACGAGCACCAGGAATGTGCCGGTCACCCCGACTGGGCAGGCGGGCCTTGGGCAATTAATTGAAACACTGAAATTGATCAAGCTGATCAGGGCCCCCCCACTCCTGGGGCGAGCAGACTCGGACAGACGTGGGGCCACGTGGCACCTGGTCCCCGGTAGGGCACTCACCCTTCAGGGTACGGGTGTGGATGGGCAGGTCGCTCTTGGTGCTGTGGCGGTCGTCTCCAGGGCCGGCCCGGCGCAGCAGGCTTGGGTCATTCTGCACCAGCCAGTCGGCCACCTTGGTCTCTGCAGAGACCACCTCCACAGGCGTGGCCTCCTTGCCCGGGGGCCGCCGCTGACGCAGGGAGAACTTGGTGACATGGTCCTTGATCTTCACCTTGCCCGGGTTGCAGTCGTCAAACTCGATGGTGAAGGAGGCGTGGCTCTGCACCACCGGTGCCACCCCGCCCCCGCCTGGCTCCTCATCCTTGGTGGGCACCTCGTGCGTGGGCACCTCAGGGGGCCGCGGTGGCTGTGGGGCCTCCTTTGTAGGGATCTCAAAGTAGCTGGGCTCCCGCCGGAATGAGTAGCCCTGAGGCTCCATGGGGGCCCGGAAGCCGACCGTTGTCCCGGTGAGGTCCCCGTCCTGCTGTGCCAGCTCCTTGGGCCGCTCTGGGGGTGGGGTGACACGGCCTCAGCAGGGACTGAAGGGCGGCACCCTCACCCACCCACCTCTGCTGGGGCTGTCAGCTATCTTCCACAAAGCAGGCAGCCCCAGACCACAGATCAGCCTCAGGACCTACCTGGGTATGGCCCTTCCTGATGCCGGTCCCCAGGCGGAGTGCCACCATCGTCCTCACCCCACCAGGAGGGCTGTCCATACAGGGGTGTGCGGTAGGCTGCTGCCTCTGCAAGGGGGGAGTTCAACCCTGGGTCGCCGTGGAAGGCCTGGAGCTGGGGAAGACTGGGGTCTGCAGGGGGGGGGTCTGGCATCACCTCCCAGCTTGGACCTGCAGCCACCCAGGACCCTGGCCAGCCGCCGACCACTCTCAGCCCTATTTCTGAATTGATGGCATTGACAACTGCCGTGACTTTGTGGCCACTGGCCTCCCCTGTCCCCATCTGTGCCTCCCCACTGGGTGACTGTTCCAAGGGCGGCTCATCCCTCGGGCAACACTGTCCTCAGCACCCCATCCTGGGGCGGGCAATGCCTTTAGCCCTGATGGAGGGGCAAGAGTTTGGCGATAAGCCCACACTCAGGGCGGGCCTCTCTCCAAGGGTCTGCAAATGTTTCAGGCCACAAATGGGTGACCCTAGAGGCTGAGTGCCACCGCAGTCTGACTGTACCACACAAGGTGCAGGGGTGTAGGCACACGGGTGGGTGTGTCTGCGGGGTGTGGAGGCACGTGTGCGTGTGCACGACACAGGTACCTGAGCTCACACGTGAGCAGGTTGTGCTATGGATGTGGGATGATGTGAGCCCAGGGGACTGTGAGGTAGAGCCAGGGCTTCTGTGGGTGCAAAGGGACTACCCTCGGGTGAGGCTAATCACGGGGGGCTTGTCGGGAGACCTGCAATGCCGTCATACCTGCTGCTGGTCTCCGGTCGCCCCGCTCCAGCCTGGAATTCGAGGACTCGCAGTATGGCATGTGCTCAGGCAGCACCTCACCCCTCTTGGGAACCGGACCCTTGACACTCACCTGCAGCTGGCTGGTGTACTTCTCGTGCTGGGGGCAGTGGGCACAGGTTAGGGGCGGGCAGCCGTTCGGGAGGACACCCCCACCCAGGCAGGTGGCCTGAGATGGGCCCAGTCCACACCCTAGCTTGGGGCAATCCTCAGGACCACAAAGCTTCCAAGAGGGAGCTGGGGCTTGTTTGGGGTGGGGGACGATAGAATGGGGAGCAGTCATCAGAGGGGAGATGGCCACCCCCAGGCCTCACCAGAGAGAAGGGCGGGACAGGCCTTGGGGCACAGGGTCAGCCACTCAGGGGCTGTTGGCGAGCAGTGGTCTGTCCGAGAAGCTGGTGTGTGCATATGTGCAAGTGCACGCATGTGTGCGTGCGCATGCATGTGTGCACATATGTGCACATGCATGCATGGGTGTGCGTGCATGTGTGCACGTGCATGCATGTGTGTGTGTGTGTGTGCGCGCGCATGTGTGTGTGTGTGTGTGTGTGCGTGCATGCCGGGGCCCCACCTGGCTGAGTTCTGCAGTCGTCGGAGCCAGGCTCACACTGACCCTGCCCCTCATTGGCCCTGTGACTCTGGACAGGCTACCCATGCTCCCTGTGCTTTTGGTAAATGGGCTGAGGCCAGTCTCCCCTGCTCCCCAATATAGGGCTCCTGGGGAAAGCTCTGGACGGGGTCCCCCACCTGCTATGGCCCTCCACCCAGGACCCTCGAGCCTGCCTGCAGCCTTGGCCACTCCTTCCTGCCTGCTCCTGGCCCCCTCCACTCACGCTAGCCCGATCAGGGTCATCCAGTACCCAAGAAGCTGGTGGGCCCTCTAGGGTTCTGGCCACGCCCACTAGCCATACCCACCATGGTGGCTGCAAAGGCCTGGAGGGGAACGGCTACCTCCCCACCTGCCAGACTGTGAGCTGGCGGGACAGGTCAGGCCAGGCCGCTGACTCAGCACCACAGCAAGGCCAGGGCAGCCAAGAGGCCTGGGAGGGATGGGCAGTGGGGAGCAGGGGACTGTGGGACACGGGGCCCTCGTAGTAGGGGCCCCCCAGGCCGAGCGCTGGCACTGACCCTGAGTGCCTCCTCGGGGACGCGGTGCTGCACACGCTCCAGCACGTACATGTTGGAATGTGGCAGGAGTTAAGGAGAACAGGGGGCAGGACAGGAAGTGAACATCAGCCTCAGGCCCGAGAGATAAAAGGGCCCCTCCCGGGACAGGCAGACAACGGGGCACTAGTGGGGGACTGTCCTGCCCCCGGTGTGGATCCCTGCAAGGACACATACCCTCGTGCACCAGGCATGTGTCCACAGTTCAGGGACAGCCACTGGGGTGGGCTGGCGGGCAGAGGCCGCTCCAGGTCATAGCACGCACATGCCCGAGAGTCACGGGCACACCCTCCACCCCCCACTCAGCCCAGAGCTTACACCACATGTCTAGCTCCCAGCTCCCATCCCAGACCACGCGCCAGCCCCCCGCATCCAAAGGTTCCAAGGGGGAGGGTCTCAGCCAGTGGCCAGGTCCACACCCACCAGTGGATGTGCCAACACGAGCGCAGGCTGAGGCGGGCAGAGGACAGGATATGCTCCTGTCATGCAGATGGGCCCCCAAGCTGCCCAGGGTGGAGGCACGGCCCCCAGTCCCCCATGATCTGGGCACAGAATGCCACCCTGGGTCACACAGGGCCTCTGGGTCCCAGGGAGAGCTCACGTGTTCCCCGGGTCCTGTGTGAGCTCAGGCCGGTGGTGGCCATAGGTGCATGGCCGGTGCCTTGGCTTGGGGTGCGGGTGGCAGGGGACAGAGTTCGGGCTGAAGCCTGAGCCGCGGTTCACCCTCTAACCTCTGTCAGCTGTGACCACTGAGACCCCACCTGCCCCCAAGATAACAGGGTGGCTGTGGCCCTGGGGACAGAGGGGGAGGCCAGGATGGCGGGCAGTGCCAGGAAAGGATATCGTAGCCGAAGCGGATGACGTCGTTGAGTTTCAGCGTGACGTACTTCTGGTCGGGGATGCGCGTCTCGTTCACAAACGTCTGCGGAGGAAACGGGGGGGGGGGGGGGGTGAGGCACTGACTGGAGCCGCCTTCCGTCCTGCTAGGGGCCGGCACTGCCCCTCTCACACCTGTGCCCAGTCTCGTGTCCCGAAAGGACCCCAGGACAGACGCTGCTGAAGGACTGGCCGGGGAGCTCGCGGTGCCACGCCTTGCCCGGCACCCAGGGACCCTGACGTAGTCCCTCAAGCAGAAAAGCCTCGGGCAGCTTGTGAAATGGGCCCTTTCTCTCATCCACACAGGAACGGGTGCTGGCCCCAGACCCCACCAGGCCCCGCGGTGCCCTCGGGAGCGGTGACGCCGGGCAGGCTGTGCCAGGTTGTTGGGCATCGCCCCCACGCAGGCTTGCGGGGCGTCAAAGGGCCAGTCCCTGGGAGCCCTGTTCCCTCCCACAGAGGCTCTCATCAGCCGTCAGCGGACAGCACGCTAGTCTGATGAGGGGCCCAGCATACTGAGGGCCTCTGGGGCAAGCCAAGGTGACAGAGGGACAACAGATGTGGCTCAAGCATGGCAACTGTGCCGGGTCTTGCCAAAGAAACAAGGAATGTGCAGGACTCATCACAGGACAGCGGGCCAGCTCCCCGGGCAGGCATCCCCGGCCGGAGTCTGCCATGGTTAGAGACATGGAGCAGTGCACCTGGGAGATGGCCGCAGCCAGGGCAAGCTCGGTTTGGGGCACATTTATGTAAAGTAGGGGTCTGTGGGCACTGAGGAGGGGGCAGAGGACAGCAACCCCAGCCTGGGGACAGCTGTGAGGCCCTGCAGACCCGCCTGGCCTGCCAGCCTGTCCTCGTCTGAGCTAGTGTCACACAGGCAGGCAGGAGCTGGCCCCAGGTCTGTGGACATCACAGTTCTCTGAGGAACCTGCCCCTGGGGGTCGAGGAGCAGGGACCAGGCCAGCAGCCCCAGGGACCCTCTCAAAGCCCACATGGTCTGGGGGCCTGAGACCAGTGCCCATGTGGGCACAGGGGAGGCCGGCCTGCCTTGCAACCCATTCAGAGGGGACTGCTACCTCTCACAGGAGGAAGAGTTCCGGGGGCTGACCCCAGCAGAGACCCCCGCTGGGAGCCCCCAGGAGGGACCGGGTGGGTGGAGCACGTGAGGCAGGGCCAGCCTGAGGCTGCTGTGGGACCCCCAAGTCAGGAGGGATGGAAAGGGCCCTCCTTGGCTCCAGCTAAAAGGGTTAGAGGCTGGTGGCTTTTTCTTATTGAGACAACATCCCAGGGCAGGCTCCTGTCCACCAAACACAGAAAGAAGCAAGACACCCAGACGCCTCCAGGACAGACACAGAGCACAGACTGACATTGGGCCGTGGAGAGGGCCACTGCCCCCCGCCCACCTGCCCCGTTTCTACCCCAAACACCAGGTTCCTCTCACCTGACCCCTCCCTATTCCTGCACTCAGGGCCTTCCTCCTGGTCACCTCCCTGTCCCCATCACCCAAACTCACCAAAGAGGTCACATACCCCCAGGACAGGGTACCCCGGCACACCCCCATCCGTCTCAGCAGCCCCACTTCCCTGACCACCTGAGGGGCTTGTCCTGCAGGGCCAGGTGGGCAGGCAGAGGGGCGTGGTCACGGAGGGGCGTGGTCACGGAGGGGCGTGGTCACGGAGGGGCGGGGCCAGCAGAGGAGGCCGGGCACTCACCCCGTTCAAGCTGCCCAGGTCCTTCACCCAGTGCTCGTCCCTGTCCTGGTCGTAGTTGATGACGGCGTGCTGCTTGTCCACGCTGCGGGACTGGGGGACACAGACGACTTTCAGGTGGCCTTCCCAGTGAGGCAGGACCCAGGGGACAGGAGCCCCCATCATCCCGCACCCACCACAATACCAACACCAGCCCACGGGCCTCAGAGCCCAGGAAGCCCCACCCACAGCCTCACACCTCGTGTGTGTGCCCTGGAAAGCACACCCAGGCCTGACCCGGCCACCGGGGCACACTACAGGGGTTTGCCAAGATGCCCGGCAGGTTCCCCTACCCCACTGCTGCCACCCTGGCCCCTCCCTTTGTGACCAGCCCTCCACAGCCAATAGGCCGGAGCCTCCCTTCCCCCCAAGCTGGTAGCTGCTCCTGGGTCAGCCGTGGGAGGGGCTGGGAACCCTCTGGTCATCAGGGACATGATGTTCGGTCCCAAGGCCAGGTGGGGGCGGGCAGGCTGGGCAGAGCGCAGGGGGCGGGTGAAAAGGCCCTCACAGCCTGCCCAACCGGCCCCACAGGGGCTCATATACCCCTCCAAGTGACAGGCATGTGCACACACACACACATGGGCGACGCGTCTCAGCCCCTACAGCCAGACGCTCGTGTGCACAGGACTCACACATCCTGAGCACACCCTGCCACCCTGCTCCAATGCACACGTGCACATACACACAGATACTTCCACCCTGAGCACTCCTAACTATCTCCCGGCCGTGACTCCACCCAGGACCTCATCCCCAAGGACAGTCACCCAGCTCCCTCAAACGGTCAAACGAGGGCTGCAGCCAACCCCCCATCCCCACCCTTCCACTGCCAGGGCTTGGGGACAGAGGCAGGGTGCTGAGGTCACATTCTACTTGCTTAGGCACTGCCAATGCGACCGCCTTACCCAGCCAAGAGGCCGGCGGCCTCAGCACTGAGCTGTCCACCCACGTGCTGGAGGCCCTGGGTGTCTGGGTGGCAACCACCTGAGAGGTTACAGGCCTGGGGTTCAAACCCAGGAGAGGCCGATACAACCGGCCAACCCAGGGTGCTGTCTGGCACTGGCCCTGGTGACAGTACGGACCCTGTGGGCCTGTTGGACAGTGCCCCCACAAGATCCCAGGCCCGCCTCCAGAGCACACAGTGGGAACAACGGGTTGTTACTCACTCCTGCTACCTGGGACGTCTCCCTGCCATGGCAGGGTGGCCCAGGACCTGAGCCCCCGAGTCACACCACCAGGCTTTTCAGCTGTCACAGGTGAGTGCCCAGGGTCCCTCCCCTGAGCAGCTGGCCACCACCACGGAGCCCACTTTGTCTCTGATGCTCTTTACCTGCCTAGTCCCCTCTCAAGGACAGGAAGTCCCCAGGGTAGGGTCTCCTTCCTCACCCAGAGACCCGAGCACACGGCAGGGCACAGTGAGGGTGGACACAGGCTCTGGCCCAGCCCTGCCCAGGTCACCCAGCTTGGCAGAGGCGCTAAGCCCGGCCCTGGAGAGGAGACAGCACTCACTCCCGTGCTCCAGCCTCTTCTGGATCCAGAGGCCCCAAGGTGGCCAGACCCACAATGAAGATGCTGCCTGGGGGGCCTGGGGGTGGCGTGAGTGGGGGAGAATGGGGCACAGACCCTCGGTCCCCCAGAAGGGAGCATGGGCGCAGGGGTGACTCAGAAGGCAGAGCACGGCCTACAGGGCCAGCCAGGGCCTCCGACAGACGCCGCCCCTGAGCCACCTCCCTGGCACCGCCCATGTGAGCCCGCGGAGGCACAGGTCAGAGGCTCCGTCTGCCCCAGGTACCCTCCCCAGGAAGCCCCCTGGACTGATCCTGGGGGGACTCCTGGTGACAACTCATCTGCCTCCCAAAGCCACGGGTCTTTGGCACGGTGAGTCTAACCTTGAGAATTACTGCCCAGTCCCCCCGGACCTCCCCTCTGCCCGTCTGAAATTGGCACCACGGCCAGACAGCTTCCAGCCACCCTGGACGCCAGGCACTGCCTCCTCCATTGGACTCCTGCCTGTCTCCATGAGGCCTGCCTGGTGCTCACCTCCCCCAGGAGCCATTCCTGGTGACCCTCCACTGCAGCCCTGCCCACTGGCCCCTGCCTGGGCCTCCCCAGCCTAGCACGCCTGGGGACAACGGCACTCCATTCTCTGGACCTCAGTGCTCTGGCTGCAGGGTGTTTGAGGGGCTTTCCCAGGACCCAGCCATGGGGTGGGGTTGACAAGCACTAGCAACTCTCTGGGGTGTCTGGGTGCTCAGGCTTGCCCCACCTCAAGCCAGGTAACTGCCCCTCTCGGTACCCCCAGGGGTCAGACACCACGATTCCTTTAGCTCGGCCCAGCAGCTGGGAGGACCAGGGCTCGATGATGAGGCTGGGGGCCCCCCTCCTGCACAGCCCGGGCTCGGGAGCAGGCCAGCTGCCACCTCAGCCCCGCCCTGCACACAGGTGCCACTGGGCCACAGGAACCCACTGTCTCGGGAAAGCAAACCCCGAGGCCTGGGGGCCAGGCTCTGCCCTCCTTGTGGACACACATCAGACCTCCGGGGCGTGCGGCCTGAGAAGGGACATGCCAAGGGGCTGCCGGCGCCTCCACGCCAGGACAGTGGGATGCGGGCCAGCCCCAGCCTCTGCCTGGCCCAAGGTGAGGGCACCGTCCCTCGCACTTGGGTGCCACCTTTGCTGATGAGCGACCCCTGGAAGGGCCTCTGGGCTGACCTTTCCAGCCTGAACCACTCTCCTCCGTCCCCAGGCCTCAGGCCTCCAACTCCTGGACACACCACCTCCGGGAAGCTCAAAACCAGCCCAGCCAAACCCAGGTCTTCCCTCACCACCCACCTGTCCCTCCGGCCTTCCCCGGGCTGCCACCGGCCACGCGCCCAGCTGCTCCGGCCCCCCCCCCCAGACACGGATGCCCACTGGCCTTCCTCAGCACCCCTCAGTCCGTCCACCTGCCTCCATCCCCGTGGCCACCTCCCTCCTGCCTGCCCAGCCCCCATCTGGCACTGCCTGTCACTCCTCTGCTCAAACTTCCTGGAAGGAAAGGCTGGCCTTGTCCCATGAGCCACAAGCTGCAGAGGCCTCTCCAAACCTGCCTTTCCCCACCCCGCCCCGGCCGCTGGCCGCCGCTGCAGGCTCTGGAGGTGCCATACCTGGGTCCTCTGCCCAGAACTGCCACCCTGCCTGTGCCCACTTTCCCTGTCCTGGCAAGATGCCCCACCTTCTGGCTCCCTGGACTTGGCACAGCCCACCCTCCCATTTGACCCAAAGACGAGCTGCCCCGTCCACCCCTGGCCAGGGCCTGTCACCAGGCACAGCTCCTGCCAGAACCCTCCCCAGACCGCGGGTAGCATCAGGACTCCTGGGGAACAGACAGGGAGGAGCCCCACCCCCAGGAACCTCCCTCCCAGAACAGAAGCAGACCCTGCCAAGCCAAGCTGAGGAGCTCAGAGGCTGGGCCCGCCCATGAGGGGTGGAGACAGCCCCTCAGCCTGGGAGTGAGCCTCGGACTCAAGACTGAAAAGGACAAAAACCAGGCCCCACGATGCAAGACGAGGAACCGCTGTGACAGATTCGTAGCCTTCCGCTCCAAACACACAGATTTTTGGAAAAGAGTCTAATTGTTTGTACTCACTCTACAATGGAACAAAGTTGTGCTTCCAAACATCGTGCATGCCGCCCTCGGTGGGGGAAAGCCCCGCTGGGCACGCCCTCCTGCCAGCTCACCCGGCATCACCCCAGCAGACCCCCTGGGCCTGCGGTGTGTGCAGGGGCTCCCGGGCCACCCACAGGCCGTGGTTTCCGGGTCAGCATGCCAGCAGACAAATCCCAGCTGTCACACGCTCCCACGGGGCAAACTGAGCGGAAGCAGGGAACACCTCGCCACAAACGCACACAGGCGTGCACACACGTGCACATGTGTGCACCCATGAGTATGCGGGCACGCCCTGCACCAGAGCGCCAGGCCACGGGGGCAGGCACACAGCCGGCAGTCCAGCTCTGGCAGCAGGCAGACCCGCGCCTGTGTCCCCGCTCACGTTTGCGTCATTTAACACGTCCTCACTGGCTCCAACTCAGTGCACTGCAGCCAGGACACTGTGGTGAGCAGGCGGTGGTGCCGCTGCAGAGCATGGGGTGGCACATGGCCAGGCTGGCGGCTCTGCCTCCAGAACAGGACCGTCCCCTCACCTCCTCCAGCCCCGAGGTCCAAGCCATGGCCCCTCTTGCCCAGATCAGGGCACACGCCTCCAGGACAGCCCCCAGCTCCCCGCCGTCTCCCGCTCACCACTGCCTCCTCCCTTCCCCCTGAACAGAGGCCCCTCCCCCACTGTGCCCAGTCCCCAGACCCCGTCACATCTGTCACATCTCCAGTGCCACCTTCTTAGGTCAGGTGAGGACACAGGCTGGGTGGGCTACCCTCAGGTAGGGGTGGGAGCGGCACATGGCGACACCTGAGGTGTGGGTAAAGGAGAAGCTAGTCAGGGTTTGCCCCAGGATGGCTGTTGGGGATGCTCACGCTGGCAGGGACCCTGGTGGAAGGGACCGAGGATGATGGACACTGGACTTGGACTGCCTCTGAGGAGCGCAGGGGACTGACGTCTGCAGGAGGCTGGGGGCTAAGACAGGGCGGAAGCCACCGTGTGAACCATGTGAGCAGAAGTGTGGCCAGGACCTCCAGGGAGAGGCGAGCAGTGGCGGGAGCGCAGGGAGGCGGGTGCGTTCCTACACACTACACCTGCACGGCCTCCCTGCACCTCAGCTTCCCCGCGTGACGGGGCTGAGAACGCGTTGCTCCCTTCCTGCCCAGGCTCTGTCCTGCTCAGCACTCCACCACCAACCAGCCAGAAACTAGGAATCGGACCCCAAACTCACTCTGAGTCCCCTGACACCCCCACCCCAAGCAGCCTCTTCCAATACATGGAAAAGAGTCAGAGTGAGGGCCTGGTGCAGAGGAGGGAGCCAGGTGGGGGGCAGGAGGAGCGCCCCAAGGCCTCCACAGGCTCCCATCACGTGCTGCCTTCTTTGAGAGGTCTTCCTGGCCACCCTGGTCGACCAGCAGGGCCATCAACAGGCCACACAGGTGCGGCGCAGAACACACAGCACCCTACCAGGGGTCAGGGCCAAGCGTGGCGACTGAACCCAGCTGCACCTTCAGACCTGCCTCCAATCAGGGTCACGTCCCACAATACGCCCAGGGAGCCACCGGCCACATCCAGGCCTCACGGGCCACTCCACAAGGCTGGAGGGTGCGACCTACGCTTACTGCCTGCTATGAATGCTCTTTACCCTTTAAAGTGGTTTAAAGAAATCAAACGAAGACTATTCATGACGCGTGCAACTGACATGAAAGTGGTATCTCAACGTCTGTAAATAAAGCACTACCAGTGTAGCCACGCCCGCTGGCGCTTCCGCACGCGGCCGGCAGAGCCGGGAGCTGCAATGGAGGCATCAGCCCATACACCCAGCCTTTACACATTCACCCCACCCCCACCCCCCACCCCCGCAAAGCCACGGACTCGGTCTCCCTGGCTTCAAAGGCATGGAGGAAAGGGGAGACGGTTCCAGACTGAAGATACTCAAGAGACCCAACACAACGTGAGAACTTGGCTGGGTCTAGAGCAGCGGTTCTCAACCTGTGGGTTGCGCTCCCTTTGGGCGTGGAATGACCCTTTCACAGGGGTCGCCGGGTACTCGTATGTGGGCGTATCTGCATATAGGCCTGGAGACGGATAGAAGAGCGGTGTCTCGGTTCCTAAGACCATTGAAAATACGTGTTTTCCGATGGTCTTAGGCGACCCCTGTGAAAGGTTGAGAACCGCTGGTCTCGAGTCAAGCAAACCAGAGAACGTGCGGGGAGAAGCCAGGGGTCCAGACGTGGATGGGGCCTGCCCTCAGGCGAGGGGTCCAGCGTGTGCTGCCCACATGAACATGCACGTGGCTGGGGCCCCTGGTTGTAGCCCAAGCCCCACGTGGCACAGAACCAGGGTCTGAGCAAGGCCTACCTGAGCAGGCCCCTTGGGCAGACCATGTAGTGCAGCCCACCTAGGATGCTGGTTCCCTTCTAAGAGCCCTGCCGTGGGGGTATGGAGCTTGGGGGGCTTGGGGCTGGGGTCCTGTGTGCCATGCCGTGAAAGGTCAAGGCTGTAGGGGGCCCACTCAATCACATTATGATGGGCAGAGAAAAGGACATCCAAGCTAGGGTAGACCCTATAGGGTCAGCCCACCGCCCGCTTCTTGTTCCCAAGCAGCCAGACACATGAGCCCCATGAAAGCCAAACTCGCGCTCTGAAACCCTGGCCAGAGAGCAAGTCCTGGCTGCTAAGTACAGGCCTCTCGTGCCTGAGAAAGGGCCCCCCAGGGTGCCTCAAAGGGACAGCAGCCACCATGGACAGGCCTCATGGTTGCAGCTGGCTCCCGGTGGGGCCCCCAGAAATAAGGACGTGGACAGATCCACTTCCCAGCACCTTCCAAAGGGGGACCCCCACCCCTTAAGAACCTGATAGAAACCTGAGCACCCTCCTGTCAGACCTGCGCCCAGAGCACGCACTCAGGCCCACTTCAGACCCCAGAGCCACGGGTGGGTCCAGGCCCCAGGTGGCTGCACGGAGGCCTCCTCACTGGGGGTCCCGCAGGTGCCCTCACTCACCTGCAGCATGAGCTCACACTCATCACGCCC
Organism: Hipposideros armiger; assembly: GCF_001890085.2. Lineage (NCBI taxonomy): Eukaryota > Metazoa > Chordata > Mammalia > Chiroptera > Hipposideridae > Hipposideros > Hipposideros armiger. The sequence goes on from NW_017731393.1 coordinate 534,661, forward strand.
CACGAAGATGAGCTCTCGCGGGAGCCGGTGGCGGGTGCCGCTGCTGCTCACCAGGAACCAGGAGGTGACACTCATCTTGACGCTGGTGAGGCCCGTCTGGCCCTGGGGGGAAAGGAGTCCTCAGAGCAGGCTCCCTGTCCGAGCCCAGGCCCCGGCCCCGGGATTCACCAAGGCTCAAGCACCTTCATGGCGCCATCGCCTCAGCCACTTCTAGAAACACTGGGCTCCAGCCACAGCAGGCCTCCCGCCCTACCTAAGTGTGTCTTTCCCACGGACCCCTCCCCAGCTGAGGTCTCCTGGTCCTCCCCTGTGCGCTAGCTATCCCTTCTAGGTGCTAGGGGTTGAGTCTGTGGCCATCAGTTGCACTGCCTGCATGTGGACCTACTTATGTCCCGTGACAGGACCAGGAGCAGCTCCCCTCAGTCGGAGTCCCCACAATGCCAGGTCCATGGCACCAGACCCAGGGCACAAACTGAACCAGAGGCTCTGCTTCCCGCTACCGGACACTCCGGGACAGGCCACAGGCACAGGGGCCTGAGGAGACAGCTGGAGACAGGTCCCCTGAGACACCAGTGCTCCTACCACTAAGAGGAGACCAAAGGTCCCTCAGTGGTCACTGTGGCCATCCTGCAGAAGCTCCCATCAGGACAGTACCGGCAGTCAGGGCATCAGGCAGCCCCTCCAATGCCCAAGAGGGAGGTGATCCTTTGGTACCCAAGGTCCTGGGGCATCAGCAAAGGAGGGTCTGAGGGCTGATGTGGTCGGGACAGCCAGGGAGCACATGGTGGCTTGAGGGGCACCATAGAGGCAACCTGGGCGATAACAAGAGCCAATGTCATCCTGAGACCAGGCCCTGGGGCTGCCGGAGGCTTATGGTCCTGCTGCTCTAGGACAGGGCCAGTCTGGGGCAGCCAGCGTGCACCCCCTCTCCCAGGTGCCCTGGTGGCCCAGAGCACGGGTGGAGCTGTCACTACACCAGTGCAGGTACACACGACCTCCACAAGCACCTCCAAAACCACCCACAAGTGCCCTGGGCCCACTCGCACTGCTCACACACACACACGGGGTAAAACTCATCCTGAGGCCACCACATGCTAGGCAGTGTCCTAGCCTCTGGCAGACAGCTGTGACCAAGACACACAGCAGCCCTGGATAACGGGGCTCCCTCCAAACAAACAATGAGAAGGATCTGAGAAGGTTCCAGTGACACAGAGAAAAACAGCGTGGGGTCAGGGATGGGCAGTGTCAGGAGGGGTCTGTTTATGGAGTGGCCAGGGAAGCCTCCCAGGGAAGGTGACATCTCAGTGGGCAGTGAACATCTCAGGGGTGCATTCCAGATAGAGGGAGTCCTGGAATGAGAGGGAAGTCCCTGCAGAGCTCAGGACATGCTGCATCACTGGGGCAGGGGCTCAGTGCAAAATGAAAGTGCCAGACCCTCTCCAAAATGATGAAGAATTTCAAAACAGGGAGAGCAGAGCGTTAAACCCAGCGCAGGGATCCGTGCAAGTGTGTGGGTCACAACCCGCGAGGTGGCCTGAGGTCCTGAGTCCATGAACTGACTCAGTGCACACAACAGGTGGGAGGCCAAGCAGGAGACTAGTCAAGACGCGAGCCACAAACCAGGGAGAGAGGACAGTGCTGGCACCCTGGTGAAAGTGGAGGAGGTGGGGGCTGGGGTCCTGGGGCCCCCCAGGGCTTTGAAGCCCTGGCCTCAGCTCCCTTCCAGGCAGGCAGTGGGCAAAGCCAACACCAGGCCCCACCCATCTGTGAAGGCCCACGTGACCATGTATCCCCTAGCATACCCTCACGTCACCTCAGGCAGGCAGGTGAGAAGGAAAACTCCTCCCCAGAAGGTAGCTCTAGCGGGTCAGAAACGCCCCCCCTGGGCCCCCTGCCCTTCCTCGGGGTCCACTGGGCATAGACACTAGAGACCAAGGGGCGAGAGGCCTCCACAGCCCAGACCACCTCGAAAACTCCCCAGCGGGCAGTGGGGGGGATGACAGGGCTCTCTTGGACAGCTCCCAGCCCCTGGTTGCCATTGCCAGCACCCAACTCCCAGCCCAGACGCCTCACATGTCCCACTCTCTGCCATCACCTGCTACCAGCTCCCTTGGGCGGCGGGCACCGAGACCCCACCCAGAGGCCAGTCTCTGCTTGCGGCAAAGGGAGGCCAACCACTCAGAGCCTATCTGCCTCGGAGCCAGGCGGCCCTGCCACCGACAGCCTATCGTGAAACGCCCAGGCCTGGCAGCCATGGATGCGCCCCAAAAACCCGAGGCCCGCTCCGGGCTGGGCACCATCGTTGCTAGGAAGGAGAATAATAAACACCCCAAACTTGTCCCCTCGGCCGCCCCAGGCAGAAGAGCCACCCGCCCGGAGGTCTGGACGGCTGGGGGTGGAGTCGCCGATGGGCAGGGGCTGGAGGCCGCCGTACTGGGAAAGGGAAGGGATAGGGCAGCGGCCGGCGGCTGGAAGGAGCAGACGGAACGGAGGCCGGGGCCAGGCCGGGAGAGGAGGCAGGGACAGCGGAGACGGCGACGGCGGCGAAGGGAAATGAGGAGACAGGGAGGAGGAGGAGGAGGAGGAGGAGGAGGAGGAACGCGGAGGGAGGGACCGCGGGAGGAGGGAGAGACCAGGCCGGGAGGCGGCCGGCGAGAGCGCCGGGCCGCAGCGGGAGGGAGCGGCGCCGCTCCTGAATCAGCGCCGGCCGGGGGCGGCCATGGCCGAGCCTGTGCGGGCCTGCGCCCCCTCTCCAGGCCGCGTGGACGCGCGTCCGGCGACCCCTCCCGGCCTGGCGCAGACCCGGGCCGCCTCCGCGGCGCAGGCACCCGCCTGGCCAGGT
>NW_017731393.1:538087-547117 GCF_001890085.2 Hipposideros armiger
TGGGCTGCGCCCCGCGTCCTGGCCCTCGGTTAACGCTTAACCGCGCCTCGGGAGCCTGAGGCTTGAGCCGCGCCCCCAGCACCTGACCTTTGGCCCCGCCTGCCCAAATGAGGGGGAGGGAGGTGGGGTGACCCCAGAGGCCCTCCCCGCCCGCCCGGACCCCTCCTCCCGCGCCCCACCATCCCCGCGCCCCACCCCAGGCGCCCTAGGATGAGCTTGGGGGCGGGGGTCGTGCGCGTCGACCGTCCTACCTGTGCGCGAACGTGGGCCAGACCCTGCCGAGGAGCGGGGGTGGGGATGGGGGCCCGAAGGTGCTCGGCGTTCCTGGGGCGAGCTCTCGGGGCTCGGGCCCTACGCTGGGCGCTACGATAGAGGTTTGCGTGTCTCAGAAGCCGAGAGGAGAGGAACGCTAGGGGCGGGGGCGGCGTGGGAGACGCCGCGGCGGAGGGAGTGCCCTGCAGGTGGGGAAAGGCCTGAGCTCAGACCTGAAGGTGAGCAGCGAAAGTGGAGGGAAGTCCCGAGAGGTAGGCTGAGGGGGGCGCTGTGCCGGGGAGTCCGGGCGGCTGGAGCCGCGGAGGGCCCACCCTGCCCTGTCCCCGCGCCTGCTGCCGCCCCCCGGCCGCTCTCCGTAATCCGCCGGCACAGTCGGCGGTTCCCGGCAGAACCCTGGTGCCTGACCCCGACCTGGGGGTAGAAGTACCCTGGAGGGCGGAAACCCACCTGCCGTGGGAAGCCTAGGAGTGCATGAAGTGGGCGGGCCTCCTGTGCAGGCTCCCGGCAGGACCGGTGGTGGGAGCACAGGCTGCGAGGGGACCGGAGTGGTTCAGCTGGAGTGGGGGTGGGGGAGGCTGCGGCAGGCCAGGTGATCAAGGAGTTTGGACTTCATTCCAAGGACTGTATGGCGCCAAAGGGAGGGTTTGGTGCCGGCTGAGGCCTGCTCAGATGAGGGTTTTAGAGAGCTCCAGGGGTGGAGGGTGTGGATGGGAGAACTGGTCTGGGGAGAAGGGGGATGGTCAGATGTCCAAGCAGAGCGCAGGGCTGGAAGAGGTGGGGCCCATGAGAGGGGAGGAAGTTGGCCTTAGTATTCCTGGTTTGGCCCCCAGACCTTGGGGATGGCATCAGTGGCCCCATGCCCCACCCCCCACTCCCACTGGCTTCCGGGTAAGTTGGCCTCCAGCCCAGAGGTTGGGGAATTTCCTCAGCTCCCTCCTTGCTGGGCGCAGACCTGTTCTCCCTGAGGCCCCAGACTCTACCTTTTCAGAGCCTGATTCAGGATCTGCTGGCTTCTCCAGCCCCTTGTCCACACCTTGGTAAATGGCCCTTAAAAAAGCCCTCTCTCGGGCCGGCCGAGTGGCGTGATGGTTAAGAACTGGCTTGGGACGCCAGAGGGCCCCAGTTTGGATCCCACATATGAGGGTCAGTGACACTGCCTTCTACAGCTAAGATGCTGAACAGCAGCTCAACCTGGAGCTAGGCTGCCGTGAGTAGCCAGCGACAGCGTAGGCTGGAAAAAAAAAAACCCAAAAAAAGCCCTCTCTCTTTGCATCTTTCACCTGCCAGGACCCAGACTTCCTCCACCATTAGGGAAGCGAGGAGGCAAGGCCCATGCCCAGTGGTTACCCGGACCCCTTGCTGTCAGTGGGAAACAGGTAAGCAGGCCAGGAGAGCGGGTGGTCAGCAGTTGAGAGTTTGACACTGGGATGGGGAGATCTGAAGACACTCAGGTGAGCTGGCCAGTAGCATTTGAGAGTTCAACAGAGCTAGGGGAGCAGCTTTAGGCGTCATCAGATGTGGGTGGCACTTGGAGCGATAGGGGGGGGAGTAGAAAGGAGGTAGACAGAGCCAGGAACCCTCAGGAAGGGTGAGGCCAGAGTCCCCCAAACCTGATCCATGCATTGATTGCAACCCAGTAAAGAAGCTACAGGTTGTTTTTATAGCTATGCGATCCAGTTCTAAAGTCCCTGAGGAAAAGAACAGGTGCAGGAATGAAGACGCTGAAAAGGGCTTGAGTGGCCAGGTCTCCAAAGGAGACGCACAGATGGCCAACAAGCACATGGAAGGGTGCTCGCCATCCTTAGCCATCAGGGCGATGCAAACCAAAACTACACTGAGACCACTTCCCACCCGCTGGGATGGCTGCCATCAGGAAAAAATGGAAAATAGCTAGTATTGACGAGGATGTGGAGAAAAGGGAACCCTCATGCACGGTTGGTGGCAATGTAAATGGTGCAGCCACGATGGAAAACAGTATGGAGGGTCCTCAGAAACTCAGAAACAGAGCTATGTTATGATCCAGCAGCCCCACTGCAGGGTGGAATTCCACCCGGGAATTGAAAGCAGGGACAGGAACATGTGTTCCTGTGCACGCGTGTTCACAGCAGCGTCACTCACCACAGCCACAAGGTGGCAGCAGCCCAGTGTCCAGGGCTGGAGGGATGGATGGGTAAGTGAAATGTGTATCCATATTCAGCTGTCATCAGAGAAATGCGAGTGCATGCCTCCTGAGGTCGGAGTGCCCACTCACAAGACTGGCGAACATTGCAAGATTTGAAAGGGGATGGGAGGGAGGGTGGGGTGACAGTCCCCCGTTACTCGCCCGAGTGTGAGTCTGAGGTTCTGGGTCGGGAGACCGTGCCCATCAACTTTCCAAAGGCACTTGTCGGGCCAGCCTTCCACCTCCTGGGATCCGTCCTGTGGGAATGTTCGCGTGTGTGCACTCATCATGCGTGTGATTTTCATCGCCGCTTGGCTCCAACAGTGAAGCTAGAAGCAGCCGGAAAGCATGTCCATCCAAGGGCACCAGCAAGGGGAGCTGGACGCGACACAGCAGCCCCCTGGGCTGGCACAGAACCATCTGGACTCTAAGCGAGCCCCCGGCCCCCTGGCCCCTCCACGCTGTCAGTCAGTGTGGCAGCCTCTGCACGTGGCAACTGGACCTTGTTCCCTGTTTGCCCTCGGTTCTGCATGAATTGTTTAAACCAGAAGCTGTATTGACGATGACAAAATTGGCTGTATTCTTCCGGGGAGAGTCAGGAGGGGGCCTGGGGGCCTGCTGCAGAATGTGGCAAAGTCCGGTGGGCTTGGGGCCAGGGGCACATGGCGTCAGGGCTGAGCAGGGACCTGAGTTGGTGCCTGGGAATTGAGGAGGAGTGTGCAGCTGTCACACTGAGGGGTGACAGTGGAGCCAGGGGGTGGGCTTAAGAGAGAAACGCAGGGCTGCAGTGGGGCTTCCAGCCCCCAACCTCCTGGCCTCAGAGCCCTGTGGCCCTTTGAAACACAGGACTCGCAGGTCCAGGTGGGGTGGGGGCTGGGGCTGGGACCCCCCCCCCTCAGGACATCGGCCCACATTCCCTCCGGCCTCCTCCTGAACCCCATTCCCCGCTGCCCAGGACAGGGCTGGGGGTCTCTGGGAGAACTCACATAAGTGAAGCTCTGTCAGCCCAGCCATCCTGTCCTGTCCTCCTGGGGCAGGACTGTGGGACCCTGGTGGTCCCTTTGCATTCAGTCACCAGTTTCACTTGTGTCATTAAAAATTTCCAGCCAAAGCAGAGCCCTAAGAACTGGGTGCCTTCGCTGCTCATGGGAGAAGGAAGCCTCAGTGCTGGCAAATGACACAGAAAGGACAGGCACAGACCCCGGCAGAGAAAACCCAAAGGTCCCGAGAGTCAGGCCCAGAGGCCAGTTCTTCCCTTCCCAGTTTGTCCGGCCTTGCATGGCCCTGCTGGTGACCAGAAGCCAGAGGTCAGCCGCAGCTGTGAGCAGGCTGATTTCCCATTTCATGTGTCCTCTGCACGGCTGCCCAGGTCTGTGCAGACCCGCCCACCCCAGGAGGACAGGAACAGTCTGTAGGCCTTGCCCCCAGTGGGGAGGGTCCTCAGTGGGGCTTTGCTGCCTGGGAGCTGGGTCAGGCGTGCTCCAGATGGGGCAGACAGGCCTCCCTCTTGCATTCTCCATCCGAAGTGGAGGGCCCCCAGGCCTGCTGGCTTCCCTGTCTGAGACCCAGTCTGGTAGGTTGGGCCTAATGGCCCCGGTGATTATCCTGACACAGCAGGAGGGCCAGAGGCCACAAAGCCTGAGCTGCAAAGTGTCCACGTTTCATTGTTCACCCCAGCTGAGGCCACAGCCAATGGAACGGCATCACTCCCTCTGGGAGTGGGGGGTGGTGGGCAACAATGCTTCTAGGGCCTGGCTTGGGAGCAGTGGGACGCTGGGCCATGTGTGCAGCAGTCATTAGCCCCAGGACTGCTAAACCTGAGGGGCAGGGGTGGGGTGGAGGGGCTGTGAGGCTGTGTCCCCAAATCCCTTGGTGAGCATCCCTCCTGAAAGGCGAGATGTCCTGCACCCCTCACAGAACTCACCCCTATACAGGGAACACAGATGGGGAGGGAATTACCACACCCCTACCACACTCATGCCCCCGTTGCCCCCGCCCCTGCATTCATACCCCCATTGCTGACCCTCCATGCCTGCATTGCTCCTGGCTGTGGCTGGGAGGACTGTTCAGTGCTGTGGGACAGAGTGGGACAGCGGTGACGAGGCGCATGCCCAGTCAGGAAACCGTGGTTGTCTTCTGTTGCCCCCTCAGGCTGGAACGCAGAGCGTCTGTGCTCAGGGTCCAGGCTCATGACCTGCCTTCCCGCCCATGACCCTGCAGCTCCCATGTGGGACAAGGTGATGAAGAAGGGCTTTGGGGCCACCTCCAGCCCCAGCAGTCCTTCCTCAGAGAACACGGAACGTTCTTGCCACTTGTGCTGACTGCCTCAGCTCTCCACCACGCAAGCACTGAGGACCACCTGCCCCAACGCCTCTCCCACCTATGCGTCCAACAGAACCAGGTTCCTTCAGCCATTGCAGGAGAGCTCTTGACCTTGGGGAGAATGTGCGGGCCCAGAGCTGGGTGTGGGCACGTGCCCTGTTTCTGGCCAAGGAGATGTGAGGGGAAGTCTGCTGTGGGTGGCGGGTGGGGGAGGTGCTTCTGGAGATGCCGTTCCTTCCATTTAAGGGAGGAGGGGAGGTCATAAACTGCCCTCCACTCGCTGCCTTTGCTGGGTGAGGATGTGATGCGTGGAGCTGCAGCAGCCATCATGTGACCAAGAGGAGAAGACCAGGAAGAAAGCAGAGGGGCCAGTCCAGATCCCTGCCATGACGGACCAGACCCGCACCGGTGAACACCTTACTTCTATTAAGTCAAACAAGCAAACAGCCCTCACTGTCGTTTAAGCGGCTTCATGTTGAATGTTCTGTTGGTCGCAGCTCTGTGGCAGCATCAGTGTCACATAGTGTGTTCACATCAGCTTCCTCCAAACTGTTTTCCTTTTTTTTTTTTAAAGATTTTATTGGGGAAGGGGAACATTGTGTTTTTCCAGGACCCATCAGCTCAGAGTCAAGTTGTTGTCCTTCAATCTTAGTTGTGGAGGGCGCAAGCTCAGCTCCAAGTCCAGTCGCTGCTTTCCATCTAGTTGCAGGCGGGAGAAGGACATAGTTCACCATCCCATGTGGGAGTTGAACCGGCAACCTTGTAGCACACTGAGCCATCCGGCCACCCACTGGCAGCTCACAGCTGCTCAGCTCAAGGTGCTGTGTTCAATCTTGGGGGCGGGGGGGAGCGCAGCCCACCATCCCATGTGGGAGTCGAACAGGCAACCTTGTTGTTAGGAGCACACGCTCTCACCAGTTCAGCAGCAGCTCAGCTCAGGCGCAGCTCACTGGCCCATGTGGGAATCCAGCCAGCAACCCTGTTGCTCAGAGTTCGCTCCCTAACCAACTGAGCCACTCGGCCAGCCCCCAAACTGTTTCTTGGAATATTGGTAATAAATGTTTCTATGAAAGTCAACTTGAGTCATATATGTATTTTCTAAATAAAAATGTGTTAACCCTACCCACCTCAGCCATGACTACTGAGCACTGAGTCCTTATTCCTGCTGACCTCTGGAGACCACCAGTGAGGTGTCTTCTCTTTCCGGATGGTGAAGTTGGGAAACGGCTCCATCAGCCCTCCTCCAGGGTGACCCATGAGCCGGAGGACGCCAACTGGGACCAAGCTCCACAGAGTCTTCTCACGACGTCCATTCCTTCAGCCCCCCACAGCTCTGGGCCAGGAGCACGTCCTAGGAAGAGAGCACAAAGAAAGGCACGACGACATCAAGAAGACTCACTGGCGTTCACCCTTGTATTCTTTGCGTGCAAACTACCACTGGTGGGTGGTAGCACTGGTGACAGGGTGACCGCTGCTGTCTTATTAGGAAGTGACCCTCTCGAAGCTCTTCTCCGCAGGTGCTGTCCCACCGTCCCTGCCTGGACTGACAGCTGCTTGTGGTCCCGGAGGGTTAGTTCAGGAAGCGACAGAAGAAGTGCCCCCCCACAAGTCAGGACACTGGAGAGAAGGACACTGTATAGCCTGGTGGTCACTTGGATTCTCCTCATGCATCAGAACCAGGGCAGTATAAAGCTACCCCAGGCCTGTGGGCACAGCTTTGGTTAAATGTGAGATTCGTTGTAGGAAGAAAATGGCTGGAGATGGGGTCTCCCCGTTTGATGCTGAAGCGGTGACATCACAGGTGGCTTTGTTGGATGGCTGATAAAGAACAGATTCATTGTCCCACCCACAGACAGGCCACTGAGATGATGTGCTGCCCCTTCTGTCATCCGTGAGCATGAGCTAGTGACAGAAAGGTCTCTTTAGTCCCGATCTAAGATGTCTTGATGTGTCGAAATAGCACTTTCATTCAGCCAAGTGGCTTTTTATTTTGATTCACATCTCAGGTTTATTTTGTATTTTCAACACTCTACCTTAATCCCCTGTGTGTAGTTTAATTCATGCACATGTGCTCTTTGTATGTTTGAAAATTTTAATAAAAGTCAACAAAGTTTTTAATGTGTTCCGACAGCGTTTATATATATATTATGATGCACAACCTGCCTTCGAGTCCCGGCGTCTGGTCTGTCCCGTCTGGTGGCGTCGGCCAGCCCTGCCTGCTGGCTGCTCCAAGCCAGGCATCTCACCTTACAGCTCCCACACGTCACAGTGCCCTGCAGGGTTCGCAGCACACCAAACACGTATGCTGCCCGCACTTGTTTCTCCTGGTTCCGTGCTCAAATAGGGAAGAACTGTGTTAACACACAGTAAACACACAGTAAACAGCAAGGCCTCATGGCCTCACACTGGGCCCAAAGCAAACAAGGCAGAAATCAGGATTCTCCTGTGTGCAGACAAGGACTGCGGACCCCTGGAGGTGGGCAGGGCCTGGCAACCCACTGCCACGTGTCAGGACAAGACGGACATGCAGCTAGCACGCCATTTCCCTTTGCGGGAGATGGACTGGGGTTTCAAACTGTTCTGGAAGGGGGCAAGGCTGCGTGTTAAGACTCTCACCCAGAAACCACACACCAGGGGAACCGGATGGGCTTCATTAAGGTTCTTGCTCTCTCTCAGGTCCAATTTTAGGAGGAGAAGGAAAGAAAAATAAATACTGTATTTTTTTTTAAGATTTTTATTGAGGATTTGGGGAATGGGAACAGCGCTGGGGAATTGGGGGAAGGGGAACAGACAAGTTGCTGTCGTTTTGTTCTTCAGTCTAGTTGTGGAGGACGTTGCTTCACTGGCCCAAGTTGGCACCATCATTGTGCTTTTCCCCAGCGAGGCAGATCAGTCGCCGGCTTCTGGACGGCCGCCCACGCTGGCTGCTGGCTACACACGGTAGCCCATGGCAACCCACTGCAGCAGGGGGTGCAGCCTATGCCACCGCAGGCGACTCACGGCAGGCGGCCCAGCTCCAGGTTGAGCTGTTGTTCAACATCTTAGCTGTGGAGGGCAGTGTCACTGGCCCTCATATGTGGGATCTGAACTGGGGCCCTCTGGCGTCCCAAGCCAGCTCTTAACCATCGCACCACTCGGCCAGCCCAGTACTGTATCTTGATATGCTTTTTTTTTACGATTTTATTGGGGAATTGGGGAAGGGGAACAGCCAAGTTGTTGTCCTTCAATCTTAGTTGTGGAGGGCGCAACTAGCTCAGCTCTAAGTCCAGTCACTATCCGGCCACCTGTCGGCAGCTCGCAGCCGCTCAGCTCAAGGTGCCGTGTTCAATCTTAGTTGTGTGTGTGTGGGAGGGGAGAGGCGTGGCCCACCATCCCATGCAGGAGTCGAACCAGCAACCTTGTTGTTAAGAGCACGTGCTCTCACCAGCTGAGCCATCCTGCCACCTGTTGGCAGCTCAGCGGCAGCTCAGCTTGGGCGCAGCTAACTGGCCCATGTGGGAATCCAACTGGTGACCCTGCTGCTCAGAGCTCGTGCTCTTAACCAAATGAGCCACTTGGCCCTATTATCTTTCTTAATAGCGTTCTTACTGAAATAAATGCAACATGGTTTCTCTCATTCTGTTACAAAATTTAAAACATACAAAGACACATGTCATTTTAATAATTTCTTACATCAATTAAATCACCCAGTAGATTATTTTTAACATCTACCAAGCAAACCTATAGCACTGGTTGTATTTATTAAACCACTTAATTTTTAATCATAATCATGAAACTCCATGTACCCAGCAGTAAACTCTCAGCACAAAGCAAAGGCCCCTGCTCCTGGATGTGACAAAAGCAAATATCAGACAAAACCTTGCAGCAGAAGCAACTCTAAAATCTAGACTTAAAAACAGCTGTTTAAAGGTATCTGCAATGAACCTGCCGAGTGGCACGTTGGTTAGGAGTTGGCTTGGGATGCCAGCTCTGAGCAGCAGGGCCCCCGTTTGGATCCCATATGGGGGCCAGTGATGCTGTGCCCTCCACAGCTAAGATGGTGAACAACAGCTCGACCTGGAGCTGGGCTGCTGTGATCGCTGGAGACGGCGTAGGCTGCAGTGGGGCTGGCCGGCAGAGGGCGTGAGCTTTTATGAGCTGCCCTGTGAGCCGTGAACTGACGTCCAATGGCCTGCGAGCGACTGCCTCACCCAGGAAGAGCACAATGATAATACCAACATGGGCCAGTGAAGCGACGTCCTCCACAACTAGACTGAAGAACAAAAGGACAGCAA
>NW_017731393.1:547297-548498 GCF_001890085.2 Hipposideros armiger
GTTCCCCTCCCCCAATTCCCCAATAAAATCTTAAAAAAAAAAAAAAGGTATCTGCTAGCGACCAAGGCAGCCAGGACTCCAGGGGCCAGGACCCTGACCCGAGGGTCACACTGACATGAGCCCAGCATTCTCGGCCACTTTCCTCCTGGGGACATGTGCTGTTGGGTTGTCGGAAAAGTCATGACGCATTTTTGCAAGGAAAAACAGAAAAAACGTCATGACTTTTCCGACAACCCAATAATTTGTGGACAGTGTTGGGCCTAGGGGCCAGACCGGACACGCAGTTCAGAGCTTTCCACGCTCTCACAGGCCTGGGGAGACAAATGTCAGTGTTGAGAGCTGCCACCCACCCGCTGCGTCTCTTTTCCCCTCCAGGTATCTGCCATTTCTAAGCTGTTTGAGGTAAGGGCGGAGTAGCCACGCAGAAGGTGGCAGCTAAAAGCTTAAAGGGCCGATGCTCAGGGATCTGAGGATGTTGGGGGTAGAAGCTGGAGTTCTGGCATCAAGGAGAAGCCACCCAGGCTTTGTTGCCAGTCTTGGATCTTAAAACAGCATCAGGCATGTGCTCCGGCACGAAACTGTTCTCTGCATTACCGAACGAAGAAGCTGTCTGCCTGTGCCGCCATTCGCTTTATTTACCAGTTTTTTCCTCTTGTGCCACTATAAAGAATGATGCACTAGGCAACTGTGAATAGATATTTTTGGCAATGGAGGTTTTGTTTTCATGGCAGAAATTCTCATTCAGGGGACTGATGTCCATTAGTATTTTTAACCACATTTGTGGTTGACAGACTGCTTCCCACGGGGTGGTAACGATTCTCATTTCCACCATCAGCATCTGAGGGTCCCTGATCCCTCATGCCCAGGCCCGCTGGACACTAGCCCAATTTCAGTGTGTGGCAGCGGAGCGTGGAGCCCACGTTGGGTGGGTTCAGTGGTATTTTCCCAACAGCCGGTGAACCCACATGTTTGTCCACCATTTGTCTTTGCTCTTCTGTGGCTCGCTTACTTCTACTTTGTACCTCTTTCGTTGGTTTTTAAAAATCTGTTTCTTGTCAATTTCCAAGAGCCTTTTGTATATTATAGATATTCATCATTTGTCTGTCGCCTGCTTTACAAATACGTATTTTTCCAAATTTATATATATATATATATATATATATATATATATATATATATATATATATATATATATATATAT
>NW_017731393.1:550952-571696 GCF_001890085.2 Hipposideros armiger
TGGTGCGTTGGTTAAGAGCTGGCTTGGGACGCCAGAGGGCCCCGGTTCGGATCCCACATATGAGGGCCAGTGACACTGCCCTCCACAACTAAGATGCTGAACAACAGCTCAACCTGGAGCTGGGCTGCTGTGAGTCACTGGCGATGGTGTAGGCTACAGCCCCTGCTGCAGTGGGTTGCCTTGGGCTACCGTGTGTAGCCAACAGCCGCAGTGAGCGGCCGTCCAGAAGCCAGCGACTGATCTGCCTCGCCCAGGAAGAGCGCAATGATGGTGCCAACTTGGGCCAGTGAAGCAACGTCCTCCACAACTAGACTGAAGAGCAAAATGACAGCAACTTGTCTGTTCCCCTTCCCCCGATTCCCCAGCGCTGTTCTCATCCCCCAATTCCCCAATAAAAATCTTAAAAAAAAAAGACTGAAAAAAAAGAACTCTTACAGAGCAATAATAATAATAAAAAGACAAATAACCTAATTAAAACACAGGCAAAGGATTTGAATGGACATTTCTCTGAAGAAGATGCTCAAATGACCAACAAGCACAGGATAAGATACTCAGTATTATTGGTCAGAAGGGAAATGCAAATTAAAACCACAATAAGATATAATTTCACACCCACAGGATGGCTGGGATCAAAAGGAGTCCTGGTGACAAGCATCAGTGGGGGTGTGGCAATTGCAACCCTCGTGCAGTACTGCTGGGAATATCAAATGGTACAGCGTTTCAGAAAACAGTTTGGCAGTTCCTGAAAAAGTTCAACAGGGCGGCCGATTAGCTCAGTTGGTTAAAGCGCAGGCTCATAACACCAAGTTTGCCGGTTTGATCCCCACATGGGCCACTGAGTTGCACCCTCCACAACTAGATTGAAACAACTACTTGACTTGGAGCTGATGGTTCCTGGAAAAACAGAGTTCCCCAATTAAAAAAAAAAAGATTTAAAAAGTTAGATAAAACATGCCTTTAAAAAAAAACGTTAAACAAAGAGTTACCATATGACCCAGCAATTCTGCTTCCGGATATACAATCAAGAGAAGTGAAAACATACGCCCACACAAAACTTGTACAGAATGTTTGTCGCAGCGCTAATTCATAACACCAAAGAGAGGAACAAGCCCGATGCCCATGAACGGGTGAACAGGTAAGCACGATACGGCCCATCCATACGGGGGATATTATTCAGCCACGAAAAGGAAGGAAGACTGACACACCACAGCACGCGTCTGAAGTCATCATGCTCAGGGAAAGAACCCAGACACAAAAGGTGCATATTTTGATGCCAGAAGGAATAGTGGTTTCCAGGGGCCGGCGGGAGGAAGGGATGGGGGGTGACTTCTAATGGGGTGGTGGAATGTTCCAGACCATAATGATGGGCGTGGTTGTGAATATACTAAAAACGGCTGCATTGCACACTTATTTAAAGGGACACTGGGGCCGGCCGAGTGACTCAGTTGTTTAAGAGCTCGAGCTCTGAGAAACAGGGCCGCCAGTTCGATTCCCACATGTGCTGTGCCTGAGCTGAGCTGCCACTGAGCTGCCAACAGGTGGCAGGATGGCTCAGCTGGTGAGAGTACGTGCACCTAACAACGTTTCCGGTTGGACTCCCACATGGGATGGGAGCTATGCCCACCCACAACTAAGATTGAACTCCGCACCTTCAGCTGAGCAGTTGTGAGCTGCTGAAGGGCAGCCGGATGGCAACTGGACTTGGAGCTGAGCTAGCTGCACCCTCCACAACTAAGATTGAAGGACAACAACTTGGCTGTTCCCCTTCCCCAAGTGCCCAATAAAATCTTTTAAAAAATAATTAAAAAAATAAAATAAAGGGTCGAATTTTATGGTATATGAATTATTGGGTTGTCAGAAAAGTCATGACGTATTTTTTCTGTTTTTTGTTGCATGACTTTTTGTCATGACTTTTCCGACAACCCAATATATCTCAACTTCAAAAGTTTTTAAAAAGAGAATGAAAAGAGAGGAATTACAGACATTGCGAATAAACAACATCCTATGATGACTTTGCAGTAAAGATCTGCGTCTTTGATTATATATACATTACACTTCAATAAAAAATAAAGGGAAAATAGGACCTCAGCATGCTTTAATCCAATAAAAGAACATGCAAGGACAACCGGAAGTGGCTTTATTTCCAGTAACCCCAAACTGGAGCCCCATGTCCAGGGATGGGGGTGGGTACAGTCACCCACAGAGGCCGCCCAAGTCACAAGGTCCGTGCATCTCGTGGACATATTATTGAGTGAAAAAAGTTGAACACAGATGAGAGTGGACTGTGTGAGCCATTCAAATGAAGTTCAAAACGGGAAGTTGGTGACCGAGGTGGAGGTCAGAGCAGCGGCTGCCTTAGGGCAGCCCTGATTGAGTAGCACCAGGGTGCCCACTGGGGCCACGTGAACACGGATAATTACAGGGACGTCTACACGTGTGAACATTATCTAACTGTACACTTAAAATTTGCACATCACACCTCGATGAAAACATGTTAAATGAAGAAACAAAGCATGATTTTTAGCACACACATGAAACAAGTGTTTAAAAAAAAGGTTCACATGAACACTTTATCCTGGGAGCAGCCTGGCAGGGAAGGGCTGGAGGGAAGGCTGTGTGAGCCAGGACCTCATTCCAGCTCCTAGGACCTGTCGTCGGCTCTGCAGCCATTGAGGCCTTGGTCGCCGCCTCTCCCTACCCTGCCTTCTCCCTCCAATCCAGCCACCCGCCCCAACTCACCGAGGCCCTGGGTCCCGAAACCCTTTCTGCCTCCCCCATACCCCAGTAGGCTTCCCTCCCGCGGCTGCCAGGCACAGGGAGGGGGCAGTAATCCGTGTTGTCATCTGCCTGCGCTGCAGGCCACCACACCACGCCCACCCGCGTGGGCTGCGAGCGGATACTACAGCGCCGGGCGCCACCCACACGGCGCTTTGGGCACGTGGAGGCGCAGGAGGACGTCCCACTGCAGATACTCCAAAGGGAGCAGCTTTGGGTAGCGGCTGCAGCGAGTGTTTTGGAGAGAATCCAGCAGAACGGGGAGCCCCAGCGCTAGGGTCCCCTAGGCCTCCGCCTCGAGCTGCCCGGGCAGCCCGCAGGGGACAGGAAGCGGCAGAGGGCAGGCTGGGCGCAGGCAGCGGACCCCGCAGTCCTGGGGGCACGTGGGACCCGTGGCTCCTGCCCGGGGCTGCCGCCTCCAGCCGCACAGAGGCCCTGCCGGGTCCCCACCGAACCTGGCCTGTCATCGCCCCGCCCCGCAGACACAGGGCTGCCCTGCCCAGGGTCCCCCTGCACTCGCTGGGCCCTCACTGGCCGCTGCCTGCGTCCACCCCACAACTTCAACACAGGCCCGTGCTGGCCGCTCCCAAGCCCGGTCCCCACCAGGCCTCTCTGCTCCCCAGTTTCCACCACAGCCCCCAAGCTGGTGCCAGAGCTGAGGTCGCTTCCCTGTTACCTCCCAACCTTCCCTGTCCCCTGGTACCAGGCACCGGGCCCCGCCTCACTCCATACTGGGTCAACCACGCGGGCCTTCACCACTGCGGGGGCGCCGGGACCAGGGCAGCCGCCCCCCCCAGCACGCCCCTCAGTACGCAAAGTCCCCCGTCTGAGTGCAAACCCCACTAGGCCGAGCGCCCGCTTGCATTCCCCCTGCTTCCCATTTCTCCTAGGACCCCCGAGTTCAGTCCGGTTCACCCCGCTCCTCTCTGATCTCCGAGAGCTCGGGTACCCGCAGGCCTGAGCTTCCCGGGTGCCGCCAGGTCTTGGCACACGCAGTCACCCCCACCGCGACGCCCTTCCACTTCCCCGAGAACACCGCCCATCTTTCTATCGCACCCCTGATGCCCCCGCCCCCCAGACCCTCAGCTTTCTCCGGCCCTCTTGCCCAGAGAAGGAGAGGGTGCACCCCCAGTCTCTGCCCCCTGAGCCTGCTCCCCTCACCCCCGGAGGGAACCGAGTCCACCCGCGTCAGGAGTGTTCAAAGGGCTGCATTTTCCCTCCGTTCCGCGCTCGGGAAAGGCGGGGGTTTGCGCCGCGAAGTCTCTTAGCGCAGCATGGAAAGAGGGGAGCCCTGCGCGGGGCGCTATTGCGGCTCGGCGCCGCCAGGTGGCGCGCTGGTTGTGGGGACCAGACCAGGCAGCCTTGAGGACACCCTGGGGATGCTGAGCGAGCCCAGCGACTAGGAAAGGGGTCTCTCTCCATGCGGACACCCGGTTCCAGGCTGGCTCTGGTGGCCACAGAGCACCAACGCAGAGCTGGCCGCCGTGTGCCCTGGGATGACTTGGGACGCCCCCTGTGCAACTTACCGCTCCGCATAGCTTCCAAATGGACCAAGCCTTTCGCGGGGGAAGGGGAGCCGTCGTCGTTGGGGAACTTCAAAGCGCTCGCTTTGCCCTGCAGGGCCTGCGGAGACAGCCAGACAGCCGTGGCCCACCCTCCTAGGGTCCGGGCCACGTGAGCCCAAGCACCGAGGTCCTGCAGCCTCTCACAGCCCTGCTCCCAGACCTCCCAGCAGCCCCCCTGCACTGCTGGCCTGCGCTGTTGCAGCAGCTCCTTGCTCCTCACTTTGTTGTGTCCACACAGCAGCCAGGGGGATGCGGTCAGAATCCAAACTCCATCCTGTCACTTGGCAGAGCGAACCCTCCGGTGGTGCCCCCTCACTGGGAGTACAAATCAATATCTCCACGTGGGCTGCAGGGACTGCGTGCCCTCCCCGCCCTCCTTCAGCTCCAGACACACCGCTGCCTCGCTGCACCCCAACACACCAACAAGCTATGCTTGTCCCCCTCTGCCCAAATGTCCCCAGGGGCCAGGCCAGCCCTGCCAGCCCTAGGTGCGTCAGCACCTGGCATCCCAAATACTCACTTTTCTATTTGTATATTGGGCCAGGGACTCTGGGGGTTATCACATACTTGCTCTGAATGGACACCACTGGGGCCTCTGAGTACCACCATGTCAACGTGGAGGCTTGGGGAGTAAGTTTGGCCCAAGTCCATCTCATAGTGGGGCCAGAGGGCCCCAGGACCTGTCCTGGGTTGCCTCCCCCATTCCTGAATGCACTAAAGTTAGACAGACTTGGTCACTAGCGTCATCTCCACATCAGCTCCCAGAGCTCTCCCACACCAAGCAACTCCCCGAGTCTAGGTGAACACTGACTGAGTGCCCTATGAACCTAACCGTCTACATGCAATGGCATCAGACATCATAGACCGAGGACTCAGTCCCCTGAGACTATGCCATCGCAGATGCCAACTCCATGTGCAGGCTGTCACCTGTGCTTCTGACTGAGGCGACGATCGGGGTTCCCATGCCCCCTGCTTGGATTTGATAATTTGCCAGAACGACTCACAAAGCTCAGGGAAACACTTACCTGTTTCTTACAATGGACACCGATGAACAGCCAGATGAGAGGTCCACAGAGTGAGGTCTGGAAGGGTCCCAAGCATAGGCGCTTCCGTCTCCATGTAACTGGGGGGTGTTACCCTCCTGAGTCATGGATGTGTTTGCCAACCACCAAGCTCATCAAACCTTGTTCTTCAGTTTTATGGCGCTTCATCTCCAGCACCCACCCCATCCCCAGAAGTCCAACCCTCTACTCACGTGGTCTTTCTGGAGATAGCCCCATCTAGAAGCTATCAAGGGGCCCCACCCTATGTCACCTCATTAGCATAAAGGCAGGTATTATTAAAAAGGGCTCCTTACAGATAACAAGACACTCCTGATACTCAGGAAATTCCCAGGGTTTTAGGAGCTCTGTGCCTGGAACTGGCGACAAAGACCAAACCTCTTTCTGACTATGCCATGGGCGGGAAGGGCCAAGCAGCACTCCGACCTTGCCAAAAGTGTAACCCAACGACACATTACATCCCTCAGGGAACTGAAAGTAGTGTCCCGTGAAAGACTTGAATAACAGGGGTGGCAACTCTGAATAATGGTGCCCCAAAGAGGTCCATGTACTAATCCTTGGAACCCTGGAAGCTGTGAATATGGGGCCTCACATGATAAATGGGACTTTGCAGATGTGGTTAAAGTAAGGGTCAGCCCTACCGACACCTGACCTCGAAATTCTGGCCTCCAGAACTTCCAGAGAATAATTTCTTGTTGCGAACCACCCAACTTATGTCACTTTGTTACAACAGCCCTAGAGAACTAACTCAGAAGCAGTGACCGACTTCTGAAGTGTAGAGGGCGGTGGGCAGTATGGCCCTCAGCCCCAGAGCATGGGCCCTGTCCCAGGGCCTGTTCATTACAGTCCCCTGCCCTGGCCCTCCTCCCACACAGGGGATATGCCCCTCACAGCCTAACCCCTTCCCTTCTCTACCATGCTCTGGGAACCTGAAACCCCAGAATTCCTGCCCAAATATCCTGAGCCTGCTTGCACTGCTTGTTCAGACTCCGCCCCAGGTCTGGTCTAGGTGGGACACCATGCTGGTCTGTTGCACGGCCACTTGTGCAACAGAGTGAAATGCTTGGCCTCTCCGACTCTCTCTTGTTCAGGCTTGCTTGGTGTCCATGGCCTTCAAGCTAGTATCTCCTGCTTAGTCTTGCACACAGACACACCAGTCCTCAGAGGAATTCTGCTCATGGCTTGAGTTTTACAGAAACAGCCCCTTACCAGAAAGTGCCTCTCCCAAGGAGACAGGCAAGTATGTATAAAAATCATGATTGTTTATCAAAGATATGCAGGAACCTCATGACCAGACACACATCAACTAGAGTCAACAGGCTAAGAACAAGGAAGTTTCACAGTCCTCCTCGGACCCCTGCTGGTGCCCAGATGTCAGCAGTGGTCAGTCACCTCTTGCCCCTCCATGTCCCCTTCCCTTGACATAAAAGAAGCCTGAACATACTTTCTTAAGATGGACTTGAGGTATCACAAGGGCTCCCATCTTCCTGCCTCCTCCAGCTGCTGGTGGCAGCTGCCGGTGCTACATTCCTTGGCTTGTGGCTGCAGCACTTTAGTCTCTGCCTCTGTTGTCACATGGTGTTCTCCACTGTTGTCTGTCTGTATGTATGTGCGTGTGTGTGTCCAAATTCCCATCTTCTTATAAGGACACCAGTCGTATAGGATTCAGGCCCACCCTCACAACCTCATCCTAACTTGATGACACCTATAAAGACCCTATTTCCAAATAAGGTCACATTCATAGGTAGCAGGGCTTAGGACTTCAACACAGCATTTGGGAGACACAATCCAGCCCATAACCACCTCGGATAACAGAATCCACTCTAGCTTGTTTAAGCAGATAGGGATTTATAAGGAGCTATAAGATGACTCACAGAGCAGGCTAAGCTTCCGGGAACAGTGCGCAGACACCCCCCCCCACCCCCGTCAGACAGGTCTGGGTGAGGGATCTGCTGTCCCCACCAAACCCGGAGCCACTCTCTGCAGCAGCAGGAAGCTGACACCGTTCCAGCCCGGCAGTACGCTGCCTTTGCTGGGAGCAGATCCAGCTGAGCCCAGATGTCCTGGTGTCGCAGCCCCATAACACGGCAGGTCCGCCGCCTGCCCCTGCTGGCGAGGGGAGGCCGGCCAACGGCGTCCTTCTGAATTCTAACTGGGAAAGAGGACTCACGATGTGGGAACTATCAAAAGGCAGAAAGGATATTCAAAACTGCTGGGCAGCCACCGCGATAGGTGTCCACCGCAGCCCTTAACTCTGTTCTCCCCTCACCCCCATGCTGAGAGCCCACCTCCCTAACTGTGCTGAATAGCCTTGGGTGTGTGACACGGTTCTGGCCAGCGAGATGTCGCCGGAAGCCGACTGGGGAGCTCCTCAGGCCCTGCTGTCCACACTGGGTGGCCGCAGGGCGCTTGAGGATGGTGTGTTCGTGCCTCCAATGTTAAGTAACAGTGCCAGGCACTGATGGACCCTCCAAGAAAGACAGGGTCCCCATCCTCAGGTCGCCGCCGCCCAGCAAGGAGGCGCACAGGGAAGTCCAACAGGTATATCCCACGGGTAAGTCAGCGCCGAGGTCCAGCGAACGGCTGTGCCTCATTCGTTCAGTGACTCCCATCGAGCGTGCAGGATGCCGGCACCGCGGGCAGCCCCGTGGACACAGGGAGCCGACGGCACGGTCCGCTCCTCCAGGAGCGCACACGGGGGCCTCAGGCCACACGTGACCCGACCACCCAGCGCTGCGGGGCGGAACCAGCGGCCCCGGCTCGCGTTTCCGGGGGGGACACACGGAGCGGGACGCGCGCCGCCCCACGTGACTCGAGCACGCGGGAGGGGGAGCCGAGCGTGCGCCGCCGGCCGGCGGCTTCCGGGTAAGTGGGGGTGGGGGAGGAGAGTGGCGGCTGCCCACCCGCTGGCCCGGAAGGCGCGCTGTCTCCGCGGTCGGCCGTGCGGGGCGCTTTCTCCCGCCGCCCGCCTTTCGCCGCCGCCCGTCTCGCTGCGGCGTCAAGTCGGGGAGGGCAGGACGTGACGAGGTGTCTTTCTAGAAACGCCCCCGGGGGGCATCAAAGAAACGGGCGGGTCTTAGTAGAGCGTGAGGAGGGGGGCGTGTCGCCTGGGACCCGAGGTGCCCCGGGTTTTCGGACCCCAGTCCCGGTCCCCAACCCCTGCTCTTCCGGCCGCCCCGCCAGGGATGACTGAGCCGGGCATGAAAGCGCCGAGCCCGAAGGTCCAAGGCTGGTGACGCCAGTCCTTCCGAAGCCGAAGCTCGGGGCGGGAGCTGGGCCGTGCGGTCGGCGGGAAGGCTGGGGCTGGACCCCTCGGGCGAGCGGCGTGGACGGCCTTCCGATCGCATGAGAACCGGTGGGGGAGTCCCCGCGCGCAGGGGACAGGCTCTATTCATGCCGTTATTAGACCACCCCGTAACTGTTCGGAGGGTGACTCGGTGTTGGCCCTGGAGGTGGAAACACCAAGATATATTCTGCAGGCAGAAACCACAGGACTTTCTGTGGGACGTGGGGAGTGAGGTGGAGGAAAGATGCAAGGGTGCCGTCCAGGCTCCCAGCGTGGACACAGGCTCGCAGGGGCTTTTATCCACTGAGTGGGGGCAGCCGGGCGAGGAAGGGGTTTGTGGGGGGAAATGGCATTTCACTGTGTGCTCCTGGAAGGTTCTCGGGTGTGTGGAGGTGTCGCATGTGCGAGTGGAGTCAGGGGAGCTCAGGCAGGCAGCATCCGTTTAGGAGGCTCCGGCGAAAGGTGGCACCTGTCACGATGGAAAGACACTGAGGAATGGGCATTCACGGGAGAGAGCCGGGCTGAGGCTGAGGCGTGCCAGTGAGCACAGGAGCGACCCACCCGGGAGGTGAATAACAGCCAGTGAGGTAGAACCGCGGGAGACGTGCGTCGGAAGGAGGGAGTCAGCTGAGCAAAATGCTGCTGAAAAATCGAAGGGGGGTAAGATGATGTGAGGGCCTAGTGAAACTGGTTTCTTGAGCAGTTTCGGTGGAGTAGCGGGAGAGAAGGTGTGTCGGAGTGGATGGCAGAGTCAGTAGCTTTTCCCCTTGAACTAGATGCGTTCAGTCTTGAGTTCACGTGGAAAATGAACGAGCAAAAATGGTTAAGAAAACTCTGAAAAAAGAAGAGGAATGAGAGCACTAGCCCCGCCAGAGAGCGTAACACGTTCTGAAGTTGCATGCAGCACAGCTGTGCGGCGGCTGCGGGGAGGGGGTGGGCGGGGCAGAGGGAGGGGGAGTTCATGCCATCGGGGTTGCTCTCTGGCCAGGGAGGGTGAAGATGGACAGTTTTAGTAAATCTGAGTAATGGTAAAGTTAGGCCCATAGCCTGGTCACAACCAGTTAAAGCTAAAATGATCAAAAGTGTAAATGTCAAAGAAGTGAAACCATAAAAAAAAAAGAAAAAAATGGTGAGTTCCTTAACACTGGAGTGGAAGTGGAAATGCCCAGTGGGAACGTGGGCAAAAGACATGAGCAGGGCGACCGGTTAGCTCAGTTGGTTAGAGTGCAGTGCTCATAACACCAAGGTTGCCGGTTCGATCCCCATGCCCTCCACAACTAGATTGAAACAACTACTTGGAGCTGATGGGCCCTGGAAAAACACACCGTTCCCCAATAAAAATAAATTAAAATCAAGCAGATTCAACCCAGAGGGAACCTGGGTGACCCATGCACACAGGAAAAGCTATTTAACCTCACTCAGTAAGAGAGATGCAGGTTCGAATGATACTGAGGTGCCGTTTTTCACCCATCAGCTTTTGAAAATTCCCAGTTTGATAGCACTGTAATTGACAAGGTTGCCAGGGGAATGAAGATGGGGGCAAGTGACCTGACAGGCTCGCAGGTGCTTTTACCCACTGGGCTCTGTGTTTTGTCCCTCCCTGTGCCACAGGATACAACAAGGTTGTTTGCTTACAACAGCAGAAGTTCGGGAACCACCCAGGTGTCCATCTCTAGGAGGCGATCTGCAGAGCTTTGACCACGCTATCAAACACTGCAGCTGTGTACAAAGCAAAGGTCATGGAAGTGTCCATGTGCTGATGTGGAAAGATGTCTATGGCCTGTTTTTAAGCAAAAAAAAAGCAACGTGCAGAACAGCATACATGCTTTGTCACCTTTTGGGGTGATGAGGAGGAGGAATACTGGCTTGTATTTACAAAAAAACACTGGTGAATCCCCAAGAAATGAGTAATCGTGGAAACCCAAAGGCAGAGACAAGTGGGGCGAGGGCACAGCCCCTGTGTATATCTTTTAGTGACAAAGAATAAAGATAAAAACAATACTTTGGGGAAAAGGAAATAGAAAGTACACAGAATTAAGCACTCACAGAGATGTCTTGTTGGAAAGAACAGGAAAATGGACGGAGACGTGGATGAAGGAAGAGGCTTCAAATTTTACTCCAATTCATTTGCATTGGTAACTGATGATTGGTAATGTGACTCAAGATAAAAATAAACCAAACGGGGAGGGGTAGGCGTCTCCCCAAGCAGCCAGATAGCTCAGTTGGTAAGAGCACTAGCCCTGAAAAACAGGGCTGCGGGTACGTTTCCCACATGGGCCAGTAAGCTGCGCCCTGTACAGCTAAGATTGTGAACAACGGCTCCACCTGGAGCTGGGCTGCGGGGAGTGGCCAGCAGTCAGTGTGAGAGTGGGCGTGAGCCGCGGCTGTGAGCAGCAACCACCTCAGCCAGGCAAGGTATACCAACTGGGCCAGTGAGTGGCGTCCTCCACAACTAGACTGAGAACAACGACTCGGAGGTGGGGGGAAGGAAAAACAAGGTCTCCCCACTTTTCCCATGCTCTAGGCACCAAGTTCCCTCCTTATAAGTGACCAAAATGTCCGCATTATCTATTTCTTGAACATCCTTCCAGGAATATGTTAGGCATATGCAAAGGTATATTTATGTGCATGTAATTTCCCATCTTTTTCCTCAAAAGGAGGGAGAACTATCACAGGCTTCTGCACTTTGTAACTTTCCCTTAATGTCTTAGGAGATGGCTCTGCGCCATCCACGCCTACAGAGTGCCTTCATTTCCGTGTCTCATAGTATCCCGTGCAACACAAGGAGCGTGTTTATCCAGTCCCCTGGGAGGGACACTGACACCTTTTCCAGTGCTTTCCCATATCGAACAACTCGCTAGCACTTCCCATGGAAGTCCTTTCACACATGTGCGAGCTTAGCCTCAGGACAAGTCCTGGAACTCCCGGGTCAAAGCATTTGTGCCTTTGTAATGTGGATGGCAGTTGTCAAGTGACCCTCCCAACCAGCTGTGTGCCAACTCAGACCCTGCCGGCGACGTATGACAGAGCTATTGCCCACAGCCTTGTAGGGTACACTCCTTGCACCCATCACCAGTTTCCACAGCTCTCTAGCCATCATTCCGGGCACATCTAGACCTTCATTTGTCCTTGTTCTCCCACAACTATTGTCATAATCTTTATAGTCCATGCACTGAAATGCACAAATCTTAGCTAAATTTTGACAAATGGCTACACCTACGTAGCACACCCTCTATAAAACTCAAGAAATGTCCACAAGTCCCAGAGTTCCTCGTGGCCTTCCCAGTCAGGGGTTCTCCCATGCACAGGAGCTCTGACAGATGTGTGCTCTCTGCCCTGACAGCGGTGACACCCCATTGTCATGTGTATGGCAGCTCCTTCCCTCGGTTGTTGCATGCTGTCCACTGCGTGAATCAGTGTGTCGATTCTGCAACTGCTGGACACTCGGGTTTCCAGTTTTTGGTCATGTGGACAAAGCCACTCTGAACATTGAGTGAGGTGCTTTTGTGGACTTGTTTCATTTCTCCTGGATGACACCTCGGAATGGAATCGTTGGGACAAATGATAGGTGTATACTTCCTAAGAAAATAGCCAGGGCCAGCCGAGGGGCGCGATGGTTAAGAGCTGGCTTGGGATGCCAGAGGGCCCCGGTTCGGATCCCACATATGAGGGCCAGTGACACTGCCCTCCACAGCTAAGATGCTGAACAACAGCTCAACCTGGAGCTGGGCTGCCAAGAGTCACCTGCGACGGCGTAGGCTGCAGTCCCTGTGGCAGTGGATTGCCATGGGCTACCGTATGTAGCCAGCAGCCAGCGTGAGCAGCCAGCAGCCGCCGTGAGCGGCCATCCAGAAGCCGGCGACTGATCTGCCTCACCCGGGAAGAGCACAATGATAATACCAACATGGACTAATGAAGCAACGTCCTCCACAACTAGACTGAAGAACAAAACGACACCAACTTGTCTGTTCCCCTGTCCCCAACTCCCCAGCGCTGTTCCCCTCCCCCAATTCCCCAATAAAATCTTTAAAAAAGAAAGAAACTGGCCACCCCTTTCCAACGTGGCAGGCCGTGTCTGAATTCCCACCAGTGCTTGGTATGTCCAGTTTTCGAAGTTCGGGGTGGCCGTGTCGTGGTATCGCACTGTGCCTCTCATTTGCGTCCCCACGACGATGGTGCTGAGCTGGTTTCCACGTCTGTCATACAACTTCCTTTGAGAAGTGTCCGTCAGACCTGCTGCCACGAACCACACATCTCACTGGTTGCTGTTTCTCTTTGTTTCAAGGGTGGGTTTCTTTCCAGTTTCTGCCTTTTACTCAATCCATGCCTTCAAATAGCTTTTTGAAAGCTATATATTTTTGTCCAGAATTTCTCATTGTTACCCATGGCAGGGGCAGGAGGGGGACCAACCTAGCCATGCCAGCATTCCCAGACATCGTGCCGTTTATTTGCATCTCTTTGGTTACATTATTGTGAGTGAGGCTACGCAGTCCCCGAGTGTCTTGCCCTTCCTTTCTCGTGGGCTGTGCAGTGAAGGGAATATCTGCATTCATCCAGGTTTGGGTTTTGCCAAGGAGTTTGGCAGGAAAAGAGGGCGGGGACTGGGGGCCTGGACAGGGGAGGGGGAGATGGTGGGAAGGTGGCCAGGTCAATGGATTCAAAACCACAAGGCCAAAGGGTGATTACCGAGAAGCTGCTTGACCAGGCCGACGGGAAATGGAGCTTGTGCCGCATGAGGGAGTCTGAACTTCAGTCTCCAGAATGGGTGCTGCCACTGGCCATGCCTGAGAGCCGGGAGTGGGGGCTGAGGGGATGGAGGGTGCTGAACACATGGCAGGGGGCGGGCGAGTTTTCCTGCAGATGTGGATGGAGGGCCTTGGCCTCGGCCTGGAGGGGGAGTGAAGGAGGCAGCGTCTGGAGCTAGAGCCTCTGAGAACAGGGGAGGAAGGCAGGGGTCCCCCCAGGGCTGAGCCTCAAGAGAGCTGGGATTTTGTGATAGGGACCTGGCAGAGATGTCCCCACCTCCCTTCCTGGTCCTAGTGGGGGGAGGGGAGGCAGATGGAAAAAACAGCTTGACTGTGACACTGCAGGGGAAGCAGAGTCTGGGAGGGACAGCCAGGTGGGACACAGCGCACGGCATTCTGGGAAGAGTGTGCCCTAAGACAAAATGTCCATCTCATGCAGAAAGCCAGCAGTGGGGCGCAGTGGGCGAGGATGTGAGGTTCGGGTGATGATGGGCCAGGCAGGGTGCGGGCAGAACGGGATGAGGCCTGGGGGCCCTGAGGAGGGTCCCCTGAGCTGTGGTTCTGAATGCCAGGTGGCCTGGTGGCATCAGCTGTGCCCAACTGCCCATGAGTTGGCCAGCACATGGAGGGTGAAAATGGGAATGTTAACAAACTTCACAGAGAAAACTGCAGGAGGCTCAGGTTTGGGCAGAGCCAGGCTGGACCTGGGCCTCCCAGCTCCCAGGCCAGGGTCCTGTGGCCTCCCTGCGCCTCTGAAACACCAGTGTCTCCCCAAATTCGTATGCTCAAGTCCTAACCCCCGGGACCTCAAAATGTGGCTGCATTTGGAAGAGGGTCTTTACAGAGGTGATCGAGGTAAAATGCAGTCATGGGGTGGCCCCAGTCCAGGCCGAGTGTGTCCTCCGAAGAGCTCAGGACAGAGCCAGGCACAGAGGGACGGCCATGTGAGGACTTGGAGGAAAGGCCCGTCCACACACCCAGGGGCGAGGCCTCAGGAGGAACCAGCCCTGCAGGCCCCTGACCTGGGGCTTCTGGCCTCCAGGACTGGAGAGAATTCGTTTCTGCTGTTCCAGCCGCCCAGGTGTGGAGCCGTGATATGGCCCCTGGAGCAAACAAATACAACCATTAAAGAAATACAGTGTGGGGGCCGGCCGAGTGGCTCAGTTGGCTTGGGGGTGTGAGCTCTGGGCAGCAGGACCCCAATTCGGATCCCACATGAGGGCCAGTGACACTGCCCTCTACAGCTAAGATGGTGACCAACAGCTCGACCTGGAGCTGGGCTGCCATGAGTCGCCAGCGACGGCATAGGCTGCAGTGGGGCTGCTGTGGGCTGCCGTGAGTGGGCGGCAGCTAGTGTGGGTGGCTGGCAGCCTGTGTGAGCTGCCCTGGGCCGCTGTGGGTGGCCGTCCAATGGCCGGCGACTGATCTGCCTCAGCCAGGAGTGCAATGGTCACAATAGCAACACGGGCCAGTGGGGCAACGTCCTCCACAACTAGACTGAAGAACAAAAGGACGGCAGCTTGTCTGTTCCCTTCCCTGATTACCCAATGTTGTTCCCTCCCCCAATTCCCCAATAAAATCTTTAAAATAAAAAGAAATACAGTGTGATATGGTGACTTATAATAAATACATATCGGGTCTTCATTCCCATTCCTGGCCCAGGCCACCCAAACCCTTGGGATTTCTGGTGATGAGAGTGGCAAAGGTGTCTTCTGTTATGTGAATGAGGTGACTTGGAAAGACCCAAGGTCCCCCCAAGGATGGGGCTGGTTGCCAGGGGCGCCAACCCTGTGATTAGAGGGTTGGAACTTTCAGCCCCTCCGCCAACCTCCAGGAAGGGGAGAGGGCCTGGAGGTGGAATGGATCGCCAATGGCCAATCAGCTAATCATCCGTGCCCGTGTCCTGAAGCCTCCATAAAGACCAGAAAGACGGGCTTCTGGGAGCTTCCAGGCTGGTGGACACGTGGAGATGGGGGAAAGAGCCCCTCCCGCTGCCCACAACTGGCCAGATCCGTCTCCACCGGGCTGTTCCTGAGGCCTCCCCCAGTGACCTGGTGCGTGAACTGTCTCCCGAGGTCTGTGAGCTGTTCTAGCAAATGAATCAGACACGGCAGGGGTCATGGGACCCTCCCACCTATAGTCCGTCAGTTACCTGGTCAGAAGCACAGGTGACCGCCTGGACGTGCGACTGGCGTCCGCAGTGGGGGACAGGGAGTCCTGTAGGACTGGGCCTTGACCTGTGGGATGTGACGCCATTTCTGGGGTGATAGTGTCAGAATCGAGCCAAATTGTAGGACACCCTGCTAGTGTCAGAATTGCTTGTTGGGTGTGTGGGGACCCCCATCTCCACCCCCTACACACACACAGTGGAATTGGGTCCAGAACCTGAGTTGAGCTTCTCTTCACACAGACTTTTATGTCCACACTGGTGAAAACAGCTGTTTCGGTCCAGCTTGGGGAGTTGAGTCCCCGCTCCCTCAGATCCCCCCCGCCCCCCGCATCCTACTCCCTTCCACTGACTTCTCTGCGGGGCTACCTGGGGTGGGTGGCTGTGCCAGACACTCAGCTGGCCTCTCTGAACCACCCCCAGCCCCCAGAAGTTCCGGAGGCAGCATTTTCTGCCACTCCTGGCTGCGAAGTCTGGGACCACCCCAGCCCTCCAGCCAGCGGCCCCCAGGCTCCTCCACTGCCACCAGGGTGCACTCCTCCGCAGGGGGCTGGGCCAGTGACAGCTGCAGGAGCTGCGGGAGGATAGTGCCCTGGCAGGCGGCTACCAGAGGAGGCCCAGGACCCAACAGCAACGCTGCTCAGGCTGCTGGCACCCACGACCCAGCCAGGCCAGCACCAAAGCCCTGGGAACGGCCCCGGGGAGCTGGGCCCCTGACATGCTCACCGTCCGCAGCAGCACTGCCTCTGTGCTCACTGGGCATCACCCCTCACCCGGAACCCCGTCTGCCATTGTCCCCACTTGACACGTGAGAACACTGAGGTGGAAGAGAGACAGACGTGACATGAGGACAAGGACAAGGGCTGGTGACTGGGACAGGGACCAGGTGGCCCCCTCTCCTCACTGGGTGGGTGGGCCAGGCAGGTCCCTTTCCCTCCATACACACACATTTCCTTCTGCGCATGGTGGGGCTGGAGGGGCTGGGGGCTGAGAAACACCTTGAACCTTGAGGGCTGCAGGGGAGGTAGAAGGAGACAGTGGCGTCTCCACCCAGGCCTCAGTTACAGCCAATCTGGCACGAGGCCCTCAGCTTGGGGACGGCCTCGGCTTAGGGCTCAGTCTCCTCGGGGGGGGGGGGGGGTGCCACAGCTCCAAGGCAGCAGTGGAGGTGACCATGGAGGAGGGGAGGGGGAAGCACAGTGATGACAATGACAGTGTCAGCGCAGGGTCTGGGCTTAGAAGGGAACAAGGAGGGGATTGAGGTGGGAAGAGAAGCCCGGAGGAAGTGGGGGAGGCAGGCCTGCAGCCATCTTTGCGCCGTGAGACACCCTAAGGCTCCTTGGGTGTCGGGGTGAAACTCCCTCCCATGGCAGGCTGTGGCGCCACTTGTGAATTCAGGGGCGGGTGTGGGCAGCTGGCTGACCCCAGGGCGAGGGGCAGAGCATGTGGGGGAGGCCAGGGGCTGCCAGCCCTGTGGTGGCCCACCCCTCCCTGCTTCCCAGCCCCCAGCCTCACACACCGCCCGACCTCTCAGCCTGTCTTGCCACCTTTGCGGCGGCCCTCAGCCTGGACTGCCATTCCTGTGCTGCACCCTGAGGCTCCTGAGAGCCCACCCTGCCGGGACCTTTGGGAGCCCTCCGGCCTGGTCTGACCCGGCTCCCTGGGGGCTCCCTTGCATGCCGGGAGGGCAGGTCTGACAGCACGGGGGCCAGGCCAGCACTGCCAGGCAGCGGCCAGGGTTCCTGAAGTTGGGGGAGGAAGTCCTGGGTTTGCTACCAGCTGACTTTGGGCTGGAGTCAGGCCCTTCCAGGTGCCTCAGTTTACCATACAGACAAGGGGTGAGGCTGAATGGCTTCCAGGGAGGGTTCTAGGAGGGTCACCCTGCTCAGGAACCCGGGAACGGGGCTCCGGTCGGGAACGGGCTCCGGTCGTGAGCTGAGTGTGAGCACAGCTTGGTAGAGCTGGACAGGCGGGATGGGCCCCGGAAGCCCCCTCCCAGGGCAGCCCCTCCCTTCAAGGGCATCTCCACCCTCGCCTGGTTGGCATGGCAACAGCCTCCTTCCAGTTCTGAGAAGGCAGGGTTGAGCATGAGCCCAGCTGGGAACAAGACAGGGCCTCCCTGCAGGACAGCGGCTCTGTGGAAGGCAGGCTGGATGAGGGAGGTGCCAGGCACCGCTTCCCAGAAGCACAGACTTGCATTTGAGGTCTGGACTCGGAAGACCTTAAAGATCAGCCCTTCAAGGGTCAGATCAGCTCAGCCCAATGACCCCTAAGGATGCTTGACAAGCACGGTCCTCCCACCCTGCCTCAGCTCTGCCCCTTTTGGAGGGTGCTTTGGCCAGGGCTGGGCTCGGGGCACACATGGGCTCTGCCCGTTGCCCTTCCTCAGGCCTTCTAGAGGTCAGGCAGGCCCACAGGTGCGAGTGGAGGCAGAAAGCCTCGGCTGCCTTTCGCCCAAACCCAGGCCTCTGAGGGAGCTGGGGGACAAATGAGGTGTGGAGGGAGGGGGCAGGGCAGATGGGGGGGGCAGGGGATTCGGGGTGGCTTCTGGAAGGCGGGAGCACAGGAGGACCCAGAACCACAGGCTCAGGAGGCCTCAGACCCAAGCCCCAGGGCTCATGGCTGCTTAGCAAGGTCCCCTTCCCCCCCTGGGGCAAGAAGCCACAAGGCCTCCTTCTTGGTGCCAGCCTGCATCCTGCCCCCCAACACAAACCTGCCTCCCTGGGACACTCCTCTCCCAAACTCAGGGTAGGGTGGGGGGCAACATGGGGAAAGAGGGTGTGCCAGCAGTCCGCAGCCCTGCCCCAGCCCACTCCCTCATGGGCACGGCTGGTGGTGGCATCTGGGACAGGGCTCCCAGAATACCCACCCAACGCCCACCAGCCCAGCCCAGCAGTGCCCACTGTCCCCACACACGCTCTCCCCAGGAATCATCGGGCCATCTCCACATGGGGTGGGATTTATTCACCACTGTCACCATGAAGACGACGATGTGAACACAGAGAAACAGCACTGAATCCAGGCTGCCTCAGTAGACGGCTGTATGCACACAAAACCTCCCACCAACAGCGAGTGTGAACAACTGACTGCCCAGGTCACCTCCTCCCCCTCCACCCCCCCGCCCCCACTCAGGGGCGGGAGGCTGGGTGGGCCCTGGAGAACCCCACACAGCAGGCACCACCCACAATGTGTCTACACACGCCTCTTCTACTTGATCCCACACAATTAGTGTCTTAAATATATATATATATGTGTATATATATATATATAGATAGATAGATATACACATATATATGTATATGTTTCATCTGAACTGTGTCGGTTATCAAATTAAAAACTGACCACTTCTCTTCACATGAACTTCACAGTAACGACTAGCACAAAACAATGAATCCAGTGTTGATAACTAAGGCCCATTTCCTGCCCCAGGAAAGTACTTTTCTTCCCCTACGGAAACCCCTGGGGAAAACCAGGGCCGCCGCCACATCCCGGGCTGCCCATCGCTGCCCTGCCCTTTGTGGGATGCACACGGGCACACGCATGCACGCACACGAGGACACCCGATCACAGAGCACGTCTTGCAGAGCAGGAAGTCCCATGGCCCTTCTGGAGGTGGGGCCGGGGCAGGACAATCGGAAGCAGGGGTGCCCTTCACCCAGCTCTCTCTGGTCTGCAGTGAGTCCAGGGCCTCCGAGCCCCCAAGTATCGGACAGGCTGCCCACCCACATACAGGGAGGGAGAGCCGAGGAGATGCACCCACCTGTCCACCTGCTGGAAAGTCCTTTCACTCGAGACCAGGCAGGTGAATAAATACGACATCAAGTGTTGTCAGGAGAAGGGAAAATAACTTAAACTTGGCTGGACTCTGTCCTCAGCACCTTGTGGTCTGGGAAAAGCAGGAGTCCAGGCGGCTCTACCACCTGCAGAACCCCAGAACTTGGGGCAGCCCCTGCTCTGTCTACCCCTTGCCACAACCACTGAGGTTCTGGCAGCAAGATTTGCTCAGTGAGTAGGTCGGTTAGGCAGCGTAGCCCCAGCCAACCGCAAACGCAGTGCCTTTCACATTCTAGGAGCTGCAGCCTCCCAAGGCTGTGGGTGAAGGTGAGCGGCCGTGGCCCCCGCCCAGAGGCCAGCTGCCCTCTCCCCTGACTTCTGCCTGTGCAATGGCCACTTTCACCCACGCCCCACTGCAGGGAAGAGAAACCCTACAAGCACCACTCCTGGCAGAAGGACAGCCTCTGGCCCCTGCTCAGCTCTGGAAATGACCAGCAGTTCCGGGGATGGACGAGTGACCTTCAGAGTCAGGCCCACTGAGGCCCAGCAGCGGCCTGTGACACTCAGGGTGCAGGGCTGCATTCCCGCCACCTGTGCCTCCCCCACCCCCGCCCCGGGGGTGCTCAGAGGCACCCCGGCCCCTGTGCTCAGGCAGGGAGGCGGCACGGCCCATCACCCACGGGCAGACATCTGGCAACCTCGGGAGGCTTGGCATCTAAAGAGAATCATCTCCAAATACCAACTTTCTCTGCCTGGAGTTACAGTGCGGGCAGGACCACAGCTGCCTCCTACCGAAGCACCTGCAGCTCCACAGCCACTCGGCTTTTGGCCGCTTCTGCTCCTGCCACCCTGGGGTCCCCCCTAGGGCCTGTACCCCCTGCCACACCAGCTGTGCCCAGTGGCGCCGGCTGTGCCTGGGGCCTCCCCTGCAGGGCATTCTGCTGCCACCACCAGGAGTGGCCTGTTCTGTGGATCAGCCTGTCCCCGTTCAGGGCCTCACACCCAGAAGTGTGATCCGTGTGGCCTTCACCGAGTGGGGCCAGGCTCACAAACATGCCAGTGAGGTCAGGGAGGCCCCAGGAGGAAGGACACACTGGCTGCCCCACACCAAGGTGCTTGGGCCAACCTTGGGGGCCCTTGAGGCAGCCCTGAAGCTGGCAGGAGAGGAAGACAGTGTCACAGTCTGGGCACCACCAGGCCCGAGTGAGTTGGAGGGTGGGGGAGGGGGGAAGGCATGGAGGAGGGCTGCAGAGGTCACTCTGAGTCTGAGGCCACTGGGCCAGGTCCAGGCGGCAGCAAGGCTGTTTCTGCTGGGAGGGTCCAGCTCCATGTCCCTCGCCTCACCGGGGAGGTCTGCCCCCCACCCCCCCG